>NW_027183949.1:1793958-2111110 GCF_041296385.1 Aphelocoma coerulescens | reverse complement strand
ATTTTGTGTTGCCTTGTGCGAGGAGGGCCCTGGTTGTGCCGTGATTGCTCAGTTCTTTGGCAGTGCCCCACCCATGTGGCTGGAGAAGAAAGAGCTCTGCAACTTCTCTCAAGAATCGCTCCCTATTTCTTTGCACGGGCCTCGCTGTCTAGGGATGTTTCAGGAGACCCCACCAAAACACGGAAGGACTCTCAAATTATCCCAGGTTTCTCTGCACAGCGAGAGGTTTTAATATTTAGCATTGTTATCCTTTTCCTGGGTGTTTGTTAAAAAAATAGTTTTTATCTCTTTCACTTTCTTCCCAGGAAAATTCTTTTTTCCCAAACCTGGTGGGGGAGGGCTGGGTGTAACCTGCCTTCTATCAGAGGATATTTTCCTCCACATTTGTCCAAACCGGCACAGCCTGTCCTTTCCTGGGTCTCTGTTGCAGATGGAAGCTGCTGGTGCCATTGTCAGCTTGAAGCCCTCTTTTGATGCAAGCAGATGTTGCCAGGTGTGTTCAGCAGCTGTTGCTCAATGCTTATGCCAAGCTATTGTGTTCCTCATGGAACCAAGGAGCCATTGTGACACTGCAGGGGCTGATGGCATCAAGGAGGCAATTGTGACAGTACAGAACCTCCTAGAAACAAGGCTCCATTGTGACACCGTGGGGAATCATGGAATCAAGGAGCCCATTGTGACACGGCCAGGCCGCATGGAACCAATGGTCCATGGTTCCACTGCGGATTCAAGAAGAGCACGGTGACACCACGCAACATCATGGAACCGTGCGTCCATTGTGACACAGCGGGGCCTCATGGAAACAAGGGGACCATTGTGGCAAAGCAGGGCCTAATGGAAGCATGGAGAGCATTGTGACACTAAGGAAACTCCTGGAACCAAGATGACCACTGGCACATAATGGAACCTCATGGAAGCAAGCCTCCATGATGACTTTGGAAGGCCTCAGGGACCACAGGACCCATTGTGACACAGCAGGACCTGGTGGAACCAAGGAGCCTTTGTGATACTCCAGATCCACATGGAAGCCAGGGTGCACTGAGACACAGCGGGGCCTTGTTGGAACCAAAGACCCCTCTGCAAAAAGCAGGCTAGCTCATAGAAGCAAGGAGTCCATTGTTACAACGTAAAAGCTATGGAAGCAAGGGACCATTGTGACACTGCGGGGCCTCATGGAACCAATTGTCCATGATGACAATGCGGATCAAAGGAGACCATGGTGACACTGCGGAACCTGATGGAACCAAGGAGCCATTGTGACACAGTGGGGCCTCATGGAATCAAGGAGACCATTGTGACCCAGGTGTTGCATGTGAAGGCAAGGAGCCATTGTGACACTTTGGGCTTCTTCCCTTGAGCTCTGCAGCTGGCTGTCCCAGCCCAGCGCACCATGTGCCACCTGCTCTCCTCAGGGCTCTGCCTGCACACAGCCCCAGGAGAAGTTTTCCTGTTTGCAAGGAAAGAATGGAAAAGCCTGAGCAGGTTTCCTAAACAACAAACCCCACTCAGGAGCCACATGCTCAGTACAGGCTGCCTGGAACGATGTCCCCTTTCTGCAAGGGTCAGTGTGAGCAGGAATGATCCATCTCTGGGAGCAGAATTCTCGGAGTCTTTCCACTGAATTCTCTGTCCCTGTGTCTTGGGGTGACTTTATCGTGTGTATCCCCTATCGCTGCTCTATGCCCAGAAGTGAACTTTGTGCATTTCTGTGCCTTTCAACTGAGCCTGAGAGGGGGGAGAGGAAAAAAAAAACCGGACAAACTACTCAGAGCGTTTGTTCAAGGACACACATACACACTCCTCTGCATCCTGCTTGCAGCAAGAGCGAAGGAAGCAACCTTGTTTCTTTTTAGCCAGTTTTCAGCTCCTTTTCTCGGGGGGGAGATGGAGAGTTGAACTTTGTTTTCCTGGGACTTCGGGGGTTTTTTTCCCTTCTTCTCTTCTTGACTCTTTCAACATCAGACCACATTGGGAGAATTTTCTGCCGAGGTGGGGGCCCTGAATGTGGGCCCATGAGCCAGCTGCAAGGAGGAGGAGAGAGACTGCACCTACGGAAGTGTTGGGGTTCCTCCCCCCTGCCATGAGGTCATGGGAGAGGGGACCCTGGGGTAGAGGCATGGCCTGGGCACGGGGGGTCTCCCTGCTCCCTGCTCACATGTGCCCTAATCCTGTTCAGCACTGGTTATTTTGTGTTGCCTTGTGCGAGGAGGGCCCTGGTTGTGCCGTGATTGCTCAGTTCTTTGGCAGTGCCCCACCCATGTGGCTGGAGAAGAAAGAGCTCTGCAACTTCTCTCAAGAATCGCTCCCTATTTCTTTGCACGGGCCTCGCTGTCTAGGGATGTTTCAGGAGACCCCACCAAAACACGGAAGGACTCTCAAATTATCCCAGGTTTCTCTGCACAGCGAGAGGTTTTAATATTTAGCATTGTTATCCTTTTCCTGGGTGTTTGTTAAAAAAATAGTTTTTATCTCTTTCACTTCCTTCCCAGGAAAATTCTTTTTTCCCAAACCTGGTGGGGGAGGGCTGGATGTAAGCTGCCTTCTATCAGAGGATATTTTCCTCCAAATTTGTCCAAACCGGCACAGCCTGTCCTTTCCCTGGGTGTCTGTTGCAGATGGAAGCTGCTGGTGCCATTGTCAGCTTGACGCCCTCTTTTGATGCAAGCAGATGTTGCCAGGTGTGTTCAGCAGCTGTTGCTCAATGCTTATGCCAAGCTATTGTGTTCCTCATGGAACCAAGGAGCCATTGTGACACTGCAGGGGCTGATGGCATCAAGGAGGCAATTGTGACAGTACAGAACCTCCTAGAAACAAGGCTCCATTGTGACACCGTGGGGAATCATGGAATCAAGGAGCCCATTGTGACACGGCCAGGCCGCATGGAACCAATGGTCCATGGTTCCACTGCGGATTCAAGAAGAGCACGGTGACACCACGCAACATCATGGAACCATAGGTCCATTGTGACGCAGCGGGGCCTCATGGAAACAAGGGGACCATTGTGGCAAAGCAGGGCCTAATGGAAGCATGGAGAGCATTGGGACATTGTGGGGAATCATGGAAGCATGGAGAGCATTGTGACACTAAGGAAACTCCTGGAACCAAGATGACCACTGGCACATAATGGAACCTCATGGAAGCAAGCCTCCACGATGACTTTGGAGGGCCTCAGGGACCACAGGACCCATTGTGACACAGCAGGACCTGGTGGAACCAAGGAGCCTTTGTGATACTCCAGATCCACATGGAAGCCAGGGTGCACTGAGACACAGCGGGGCCTTGTGGGAACCAAAGACACCTCTGCAAAAAGCAGGCTAGCTCATGGAAGCAAGGAGTCCATTGTTACAACATCAAAGCTATGGAAGCAAGGGACCATTGTGACACTGCGGGGCCTCATGGAACCAATTGTCCATGATGACAATGCGGATCAAAGGAGACCATGGTGACACTGCGGAACCTGATGGAACCAAGGAGCCATTGTGACACAGTGGGGCCTCATGGAATCAAGGAGACCATTGTGACCCAGGTGTTGCATGTGAAGGCAAGGAGCCATTGTGCCACTTTGGGCTTCTTCCCTTGAGCTCTGCAGCTGGCTGTCCCAGCCCAGCGCACCATGTGCCACCTGCTCTCCTCAGGGCTCTGCCTGCACACAGCCCCAGGAGAAGTTTTCCTGTTTGCAAGGAAAGAATGGAAAAGCCGGAGCAGGTTTCCTAAACAACAAACCCCACTCAGGAGCCACATGCTCAGTACAGGCTGCCTGGAACGATGTCCCCTTTCTACAAGGGTCAGTGTGAGCCGGAATGATCCATCTCTGGGAGCAGAATTCTCGGAGTCTTTCCACTGAATTCTCTGTCCCTGTGTCTTGGGGTGACTTTATCGTGTGTATCCCCTATCGCTGCTCTATGCCCAGAAGTGAACTTTGTGCATTTCTGTGCCTTTCAACTGAGCCTGAGAGGGGGGAGAGGAAAAAAAACCGGACAAACTTCTCAGAGCGTTTGTTCAAGGACACACATCCCCACTCCTCTGCATCCTGCTTGCAGCAAGAGCGGAGGAAGCAACCTTGTTTCTTTTGAGCCAGTTTTCAGCTCCTTTTCTCTGGAGGGAGATGGAGAGTTGAACTTTGTTTTCCTGGGACTTCGGGGGTTTTTTTCCCTTCTTCTCTTCTTGACTCTTTCAACATCAGACCACACTGGGAGAATTTTCTCCCAAGGAGGGGGCCCTGAATGTGGGCCCATGAGCCAGCTGCAAGGAGGAGGAGAGAGGCTACACCTACGGAAGTGTTGGGGTTCCTCCCCCCTGCCATGAGGTCATGGGAGAGGGGACCCTGGGGTAGAGGCATGGCCTGGGCACGGGGGTCTCCCTGCTCCCTGCTCACATGTGCCCTAATCCTGTTCAGCACTGGTTATTTTGTGTTGCCCTGTGCCAGGAGGCCCTGGTTGTGCCGTGATTGCTCAGTTCTTTGGCAGTGCCCCGCCCATGTGGCTGGAGAAGAAAGAGCTCTGCAACTTCTCTCAAGAATCGCTCCCTATTTCTTTGCACGGGCCTCGCTGTCTAGGGATGTTTCAGGAGACCCCACCGAAACACGGAAGGACTCTCAAATTATCCCAGCTTTCTCTGCACAGCGAGAGCTTCTAATATTTAGCATTGTTATCCTTTTCCTGGGTGTTTGTTAAAAAAATAGTTTTTATCTCTTTCACTTTCTTCCCAGGAAAATTCTTTTTTCCCAAACCTGGTGGGGGAGGGCTGGGTGTAACCTGCCTTCTATCAGAGGATATTTTCCTCCACATTTGTCCAAACCGGCACAGCCTGTCCTTTCCTGGGTCTCTGTTGCAGATGGAAGCTGCTGGTGCCATTGTCAGCTTGAAGCCCTCTTTTGATGCAAGCAGATGTTGCCAGGTGTGTTCAGCAGCTGTTGCTCAATGCTTATGCCAAGCTATTGTGTTCCTCATGGAACCAAGGAGCCATTGTGACACTGCAGGGGCTGATGGCATCAAGGAGGCAATTGTGACAGTACAGAACCTCCTAGAAACAAGGCTCCATTGTGACACCGTGGGGAATCATGGAATCAAGGAGCCCATTGTGACACGGCCAGGCCGCATGGAACCAATGGTCCATGGTTCCACTGCGGATTCAAGAAGAGCACGGTGACACCACGCAACATCATGGAACCGTGCGTCCATTGTGACACAGCGGGGCCTCATGGAAACAAGGGGACCATTGTGGCAAAGCAGGGCCTAATGGAAGCATGGAGAGCATTGTGACACTAAGGAAACTCCTGGAACCAAGATGACCACTGGCACATAATGGAACCTCATGGAAGCAAGCCTCCATGATGACTTTGGAAGGCCTCAGGGACCACAGGACCCATTGTGACACAGCAGGACCTGGTGGAACCAAGGAGCCTTTGTGATACTCCAGATCCACATGGAAGCCAGGGTGCACTGAGACACAGCGGGGCCTTGTTGGAACCAAAGACCCCTCTGCAAAAAGCAGGCTAGCTCATAGAAGCAAGGAGTCCATTGTTACAACGTAAAAGCTATGGAAGCAAGGGACCATTGTGACACTGCGGGGCCTCATGGAACCAATTGTCCATGATGACAATGCGGATCAAAGGAGACCATGGGGACACTGCGGAACCTGATGGAACCAAGGAGCCATTGTGACACAGTGGGGCCTCATGGAATCAAGGAGACCATTGTGACCCAGGTGTTGCATGTGAAGGCAAGGAGCCATTGTGACACTTTGGGCTTCTTCCCTTGAGCTCTGCAGCTGGCTGTCCCAGCCCAGCGCACCATGTGCCACCTGCTCTCCTCAGGGCTCTGCCTGCACACAGCCCCAGGAGAAGTTTTCCTGTTTGCAAGGAAAGAATGGAAAAGCCTGAGCAGGTTTCCTAAACAACAAACCCCACTCATGAGCCACATGCTCAGTACAGGCTGTTGGGAACGATGTCCCCTTTCTACAAGGGTCAGTGTGAGCAGGAATGATCCATCTCTGGGAGCAGAATTCTCGGAGTCTTTCCACTGAATTCTCTGTCCCTGTGTCTTGGGGTGACTTTATCGTGTGTATCCCCTATCGCTGCTCTATGCCCAGAAGTGAACTTTGTGCATTTCTGTGCCTTTCAACTGAGCCTGAGAGGGGGGAGAGGAAAAAAAAAACCGGACAAACTACTCAGAGCGTTTGTTCAAGGACACACATCCACACTCCTCGGCATCCTGCTTGCAGCAAGAGCGGAGGAAGCAACCTTGTTTCTTTTGAGCCAGTTTTCAGCTCCTTTTCTCTGGGGGGAGATGGAGAGTTGAACTTTGTTTTCCTGGGACTTTGGGGTTTTTTTTCCCCTCTTCTCTTCTTGACTCTTTCAACATCAGACCACATTGCGAGAATTTTCTCCCGAGGTGGGGGCCCTGAATGTGAGCCCATGAGCCAGCTGCAAGGAGGAGGAGAGAGACTGCACCTACGGAAGTGTTGGGGTTCCTCCCCCCTGCCATGAGGTCATGGGAGAGGGGACCCTGGGGTAGAGGCATGGCCTGGGCACGGGGGTCTCCCTGCTCCCTGCTCACATGTGCCCTAATCCTGTTCAGCACTGCTTATTTTGTGTTGCCTTGTGCCAGGAGGGCCCTGCTTGTGCTGTGATTGCTCAGTTCTTTGGCAGTGCCCCGCCCATGTGGCTGGAGAAGAAAGAGCTCTGCAACTTCTCTCAAGAATCGCTCCCTATTTCTTTGCACGGGCCTCGCTGTCTAGGGATGTTTCAGGAGACCCCACCGAAACACGGAAGGACTCTCAAATTATCCCAGGTTTCTCTGCACAGCGAGAGGTTTTAATATTTAGCATTGTTATCCTTTTCCTGGGTGTTTGTTAAAAAAATAGTTTTTATCTCTTTCACTTCCTTCCCAGGAAAATTCTTTTTTCCCAAACCTGGTGGGGGAGGGCTGGATGTAAGCTGCCTTCTATCAGAGGATATTTTCCTCCAAATTTGTCCAAACCGGCACAGCCTGTCCTTTCCTGGGTCTCTGTTGCAGATGGAAGCTGCTGGTGCCATTGTCAGCTTGAAGCCCTCTTTTGATGCAAGCAGATGTTGCCAGGTGTGTTCAGCAGCTGTTGCTCAATGCTTATGCCAAGCTATTGTGTTCCTCATGGAACCAAGGAGCCATTGTGACACTGCAGGGGCTGATGGCATCAAGGAGGCAATTGTGACAGTACAGAACCTCCTAGAAACAAGGCTCCATTGTGACACCGTGGGGAATCATGGAATCAAGGAGCCCATTGTGACACGGCCAGGCCGCATGGAACCAATGGTCCATGGTTACACGGCGGATTCAAGAAGAGCACGGTGACACCACGCAACATCACGGAACCATGTGTCCATTGTGTCACAGCGGGGCCTCATGGAAACAAGGGGACCATTGTGGCAAAGCAGGGCCTAATGGAAGCCTGGAGAGCATTGGGATATAATGGGGAATCATGGAAGCATGGAGAGCATTGTGACACTAAGGAAACTCCTGGAACCAAGATGACCACTGGCACATAATGGAACCTCACGGAACCAAGCCTCCACGATGACTTTGGAAGGCCTCAGGGACCACAGGACCCATTGTGACACAGCAGGACCTGGTGGAACCAAGGAGCCTTTGTGATACTCCAGATCCACATGGAAGCCAGGGTGCACTGAGACACAGCGGGGCCTTGTTGGAACCAAAGACCCCTCTGCAAAAAGCAGGCTAGCTCATGGAAGCAAGGAGTCCATTGTTACAACATCAAAGCTATGGAAGCAAGGGACCATTGTGACACTGCGGGGCCTCATGGAACCAATTGTCCATGATGACAATGCGGATCAAAGGAGACCATGGTGACACTGCGGAACCTGATGGAACCAAGGAGCCATTGTGACACAGTGGGGCCTCATGGAATCAAGGAGACCATTGTGACCCAGGTGTTGCATGTGAAGGCAAGGAGCCATTGTGACACTTTGGGCTTCTTCCCTTGAGCTCTGCAGCTGGCTGTCCCAGCCCAGCGCACCATGTGCCACCTGCTCTCCTCAGGGCTCTGCCTGCACACAGCCCCAGGAGAAGTTTTCCTGTTTGCAAGGAAAGAATGGAAAAGCCTGAGCAGGTTTCCTAAACAACAAACCCCACTCATGAGCCACATGCTCAGTACAGGCTGCCTGGAACGATGTCCCCTTTCTACAAGGGTCAGTGTGAGCAGGAATGAATGATCTCTGGGAGCAGAATTCTCGGAGTCTTTCCACTGAATTCTCTGTCCCTGTGTCTTGGGGTGACTTTATCGTGTGTATCCCCTATCGCTGCTCTATGCCCAGAAGTGAACTTTGTGCATTTCTGTGCCTTTCAACTGAGCCTGAGAGGGGGGAGAGGAAAAAAAAAACCGGACAAACTACTCAGAGCGTTTGTTCAAGGACACACATCCACACTCCTCTGCATCCTGCTTGCAGCAAGAGCGAAGGAAGCAACCTTGTTTCTTTTTAGCCAGTTTTCAGCTCCTTTTCTCTGGGGGGAGATGGAGAGTTGAACTTTGTTTTCCTGGGACTTCGGGGGTTTTTTTCCCTTCTTCTCTTCTTGACTCTTTCAACATCAGACCACATTGGGAGAATTTTCTGCCGAGGTGGGGGCCCTGAATGTGGGCCCATGAGCCAGCTGCAAGGAGGAGGAGAGAGACTGCACCTACGGAAGTGTTGGGGTTCCTCCCCCCTGCCATGAGGTCATGGGAGAGGGGACCCTGGGGTAGAGGCATGGCCTGGGCACGGGGGGTCTCCCTGCTCCCTGCTCACATGTGCCCTAATCCTGTTCAGCACTGGTTATTTTGTGTTGCCTTGTGCGAGGAGGGCCCTGGTTGTGCCGTGATTGCTCAGTTCTTTGGCAGTGCCCCACCCATGTGGCTGGAGAAGAAAGAGCTCTGCAACTTCTCTCAAGAATCGCTCCCTATTTCTTTGCACGGGCCTCGCTGTCTAGGGATGTTTCAGGAGACCCCACCAAAACACGGAAGGACTCTCAAATTATCCCAGGTTTCTCTGCACAGCGAGAGGTTTTAATATTTAGCATTGTTATCCTTTTCCTGGGTGTTTGTTAAAAAAATAGTTTTTATCTCTTTCACTTCCTTCCCAGGAAAATTCTTTTTTCCCAAACCTGGTGGGGGAGGGCTGGATGTAAGCTGCCTTCTATCAGAGGATATTTTCCTCCAAATTTGTCCAAACCGGCACAGCCTGTCCTTTGCCTGGGTGTCTGTTACAGATGGAAGCTGCTGGTGCCATTGTCAGCTTGACGCCCTCTTTTGATGCAAGCAGATGTTGCCAGGTGTGTTCAGCAGCTGTTGCTCAATGCTTATGCCAAGCTATTGTGTTCCTCATGGAACCAAGGAGCCATTGTGACACTGCAGGGGCTGATGGCATCAAGGAGGCAATTGTGACAGTACAGAACCTCCTAGAAACAAGGCTCCATTGTGACACCGTGGGGAATCATGGAATCAAGGAGCCCATTGTGACACGGCCAGGCCGCATGGAACCAATGGTCCATGGTTCCACTGCGGATTCAAGAAGAGCACGGTGACACCACGCAACATCATGGAACCATAGGTCCATTGTGACGCAGCGGGGCCTCATGGAAACAAGGGGACCATTGTGGCAAAGCAGGGCCTAATGGAAGCATGGAGAGCATTGGGACATTGTGGGGAATCATGGAAGCATGGAGAGCATTGTGACACTAAGGAAACTCCTGGAACCAAGATGACCACTGGCACATAATGGAACCTCATGGAAGCAAGCCTCCACGATGACTTTGGAGGGCCTCAGGGACCACAGGACCCATTGTGACACAGCAGGACCTGGTGGAACCAAGGAGCCTTTGTGATACTCCAGATCCACATGGAAGCCAGGGTGCACTGAGACACAGCGGGGCCTTGTGGGAACCAAAGACACCTCTGCAAAAAGCAGGCTAGCTCATGGAAGCAAGGAGTCCATTGTTACAACATCAAAGCTATGGAAGCAAGGGACCATTGTGACACTGCGGGGCCTCATGGAACCAATTGTCCATGATGACAATGCGGATCAAAGGAGACCATGGTGACACTGCGGAACCTGATGGAACCAAGGAGCCATTGTGACACAGTGGGGCCTCATGGAATCAAGGAGACCATTGTGACCCAGGTGTTGCATGTGAAGGCAAGGAGCCATTGTGCCACTTTGGGCTTCTTCCCTTGAGCTCTGCAGCTGGCTGTCCCAGCCCAGCGCACCATGTGCCACCTGCTCTCCTCAGGGCTCTGCCTGCACACAGCCCCAGGAGAAGTTTTCCTGTTTGCAAGGAAAGAATGGAAAAGCCGGAGCAGGTTTCCTAAACAACAAACCCCACTCAGGAGCCACATGCTCAGTACAGGCTGCCTGGAACGATGTCCCCTTTCTACAAGGGTCAGTGTGAGCCGGAATGATCCATCTCTGGGAGCAGAATTCTCGGAGTCTTTCCACTGAATTCTCTGTCCCTGTGTCTTGGGGTGACTTTATCGTGTGTATCCCCTATCGCTGCTCTATGCCCAGAAGTGAACTTTGTGCATTTCTGTGCCTTTCAACTGAGCCTGAGAGGGGGGAGAGGAAAAAAAACCGGACAAACTACTCAGAGCGTTTGTTCAAGGACACACATCCCCACTCCTCTGCATCCTGCTTGCAGCAAGAGCGGAGGAAGCAACCTTGTTTCTTTTGAGCCAGTTTTCAGCTCCTTTTCTCTGGAGGGAGATGGAGAGTTGAACTTTGTTTTCCTGGGACTTCGGGGGTTTTTTTCCCTTCTTCTCTTCTTGACTCTTTCAACATCAGACCACACTGGGAGAATTTTCTCCCAAGGAGGGGGCCCTGAATGTGGGCCCATGAGCCAGCTGCAAGGAGGAGGAGAGAGGCTACACCTACGGAAGTGTTGGGGTTCCTCCCCCCTGCCATGAGGTCATGGGAGAGGGGACCCTGGGGTAGAGGCATGGCCTGGGCACGGGGGTCTCCCTGCTCCCTGCTCACATGTGCCCTAATCCTGTTCAGCACTGGTTATTTTGTGTTGCCCTGTGCCAGGAGGGCCCTGGTTGTGCCGTGATTGCTCAGTTCTTTGGCAGTGCCCCGCCCATGTGGCTGGAGAAGAAAGAGCTCTGCAACTTCTCTCAAGAATCGCTCCCTATTTCTTTGCACGGGCCTCGCTGTCTAGGGATGTTTCAGGAGACCCCACCGAAACACGGAAGGACTCTCAAATTATCCCAGCTTTCTCTGCACAGCGAGAGCTTCTAATATTTAGCATTGTTATCCTTTTCCTGGGTGTTTGTTAAAAAAATAGTTTTTATCTCTTTCACTTTCTTCCCAGGAAAATTCTTTTTTCCCAAACCTGGTGGGGGAGGGCTGGGTGTAACCTGCCTTCTATCAGAGGATATTTTCCTCCACATTTGTCCAAACCGGCACAGCCTGTCCTTTCCTGGGTCTCTGTTGCAGATGGAAGCTGCTGGTGCCATTGTCAGCTTGAAGCCCTCTTTTGATGCAAGCAGATGTTGCCAGGTGTGTTCAGCAGCTGTTGCTCAATGCTTATGCCAAGCTATTGTGTTCCTCATGGAACCAAGGAGCCATTGTGACACTGCAGGGGCTGATGGCATCAAGGAGGCAATTGTGACAGTACAGAACCTCCTAGAAACAAGGCTCCATTGTGACACCGTGGGGAATCATGGAATCAAGGAGCCCATTGTGACACGGCCAGGCCGCATGGAACCAATGGTCCATGGTTCCACTGCGGATTCAAGAAGAGCACGGTGACACCACGCAACATCATGGAACCGTGCGTCCATTGTGACACAGCGGGGCCTCATGGAAACAAGGGGACCATTGTGGCAAAGCAGGGCCTAATGGAAGCATGGAGAGCATTGTGACACTAAGGAAACTCCTGGAACCAAGATGACCACTGGCACATAATGGAACCTCATGGAAGCAAGCCTCCATGATGACTTTGGAAGGCCTCAGGGACCACAGGACCCATTGTGACACAGCAGGACCTGGTGGAACCAAGGAGCCTTTGTGATACTCCAGATCCACATGGAAGCCAGGGTGCACTGAGACACAGCGGGGCCTTGTTGGAACCAAAGACCCCTCTGCAAAAAGCAGGCTAGCTCATAGAAGCAAGGAGTCCATTGTTACAACGTAAAACCTATGGAAGCAAGGGACCATTGTGACACTGAGGGGCCTCATGGAACCAATTGTCCATGATGACAATGCGGATCAAAGGAGACCATGGGGACACTGCGGAACCTGATGGAACCAAGGAGCCATTGTGACACAGTGGGGCCTCATGGAATCAAGGAGACCATTGTGACCCAGGTGTTGCATGTGAAGGCAAGGAGCCATTGTGCCACTTTGGGCTTCTTCCCTTGAGCTCTGCAGCTGGCTGTCCCAGCCCAGCGCACCATGTGCCACCTGCTCTCCTCAGGGCTCTGCCTGCACACAGCCCCAGGAGAAGTTTTCCTGTTTGCAAGGAAAGAATGGAAAAGCCGGAGCAGGTTTCCTAAACAACAAACCCCACTCAGGAGCCACATGCTCAGTACAGGCTGCCTGGAACGATGTCCCCTTTCTACAAGGGTCAGGGTGAGCAGGAATGAATGATCTCTGGGAGCAGAATTCTCGGAGTCTTTCCACTGAATTCTCTGTCCCTGTGTCTTGGGGTGACTTTATCGTGTGTATCCCCTATTGCTGCTCTATGCCCAGAAGTGAACTTTGTGCATTTCTGTGCCTTTCAACTGAGCCTGAGAGGGGGGAGAGGAAAAAAAACCGGACAAACTTCTCAGAGCGTTTGTTCAAGGACACACATCCACACTCCTCTGCATCCTGCTTGCAGCAAGAGCGAAGGAAGCAACCTTGTTTCTTTTTAGCCAGTTTTCAGCTCCTTTTCTCTGGGGGGAGATGGAGAGTTGAACTTTGTTTTCCTGGGACTTCGGGGGTTTTTTTTCCCTTCTTCTCTTCTTGACTTTTTCCACATCAGACCACATTGGGAGAATTTTCTGCCGAGGTGGGGGCCCTGAATGTGGGCCCATGAGCCAGCTGCAAGGAGGAGGAGAGAGGCTACACCTACGGAAGTGTTGGGGTTCCTCCCCCCTGCCATGAGGTCATGGGAGAGGGGACCCTGGGGTAAAGGCATGGCCTGGGCACGGGGGTCTCCTTGCTTAAATGTGCCCTAATCCTATTCAGCACTGCTTATTTTGTGTTGCCCTGTGCGAGGAGGGCCCTGGTTGTGCCGTGATTGCTCAGTTCTTTGGCAGTGCCCCGCCCATGTGGCTGGAGAAGAAAGAGCTCTGAAACTTCTCTCAAGAATCGCTCCCTATTTCTTTGCACGGGCCTCGCTGTCTATGGATGTTTCAGGAGACCCCACCGAAACACGGAAGGACTCTCAAATTATCCCAGCTTTCTCTCCACAGCGAGAGGTTTTAATATTTAGCATTGTTATCCTTTTCCTGGGTGTTTGTTAAAAAAATAGTTTTTATCTCTTTCACTTTCTTCCCAGGAAAATTCTTTTTTCCCAAACCTGGTGGGGGAGGGCTGGGTGTAACCTGCCTTCTATCAGAGGATATTTTCCTCCAAATTTGTCCAAACCGGCACAGCCTGTCCTTTGCCTGGGTGTCTGTGTCAGATGGAAGCTGCTGGTGCCATTGTCAGCTTGAAGCCCTCTTTTGATGCAAGCAGATGTTGCCAGATGTGTTCAGCAGCTGTTGCTCAATGCTTATGCCAAGCTATTGTGTTCCTCATGGAACCAAGGAGCCATTGTGACACTGCAGGGGCTGATGGCATCAAGGAGGCAATTGTGACAGTACAGAACCTCCTAGAAACAAGGCTCCATTGTGACACCGTGGGGAATCATGGAATCAAGGAGCCCATTGTGACACGGCCAGGCCGCATGGAACCAATGGTCCATGGTTCCACTGCGGATTCAAGAAGAGCACGGTGACACCACGCAACATCATGGAACCATGCGTCCATTGTGACACAGCGGGGCCTCATGGAAACAAGGGGACCATTGTGGCAAAGCAGGGCCTAATGGAAGCATGGAGAGCATTGGGACATTGTGGGGAATCATGGAAGCATGGAGAGCATTGTGACACTAAGGAAACTCCTGGAACCAAGATGACCACTGGCACATAATGGAACCTCATGGAAGCAAGCCTCCACGATGACTTTGGAGGGCCTCAGGGACCACAGGACCCATTGTGACACAGCAGGACCTGGTGGAACCAAGGAGCCTTTGTGATACTCCAGATCCACATGGAAGCCAGGGTGCACTGAGACACAGCAGGGCCTTGTGGGAACCAAAGACACCTCTGCAAAAAGCACGCTAGCTCATAGAAGCAAGGAGTCCATTGTTACAACGTAAAAGCTATGGAAGCAAGGGACCATTGTGACACTGCGGGGCCTCATGGAACCAATTGTCCATGATGACAGTGCGGATCAAAGGAGACCATGGTGACACTGCGGAACCTGATGGAACCAAGGAGCCATTGTGACACAGTGGGGCCTCATGGAATCAAGGAGACCATTGTGACCCAGGTGTTGCATGTGAAGGCAAGGAGCCATTGTGCCACTTTGGGCTTCTTCCCTTGAGCTCTGCAGCTGGCTGTCCCAGCCCAGCGCACCATGTGCCACCTGCTCTCCTCAGGGCTCTGCCTGCACACAGCCCCAGGAGAAGTTTTCCTGTTTGCAAGGAAAGAATGGAAAAGCCTGAGCAGGTTTCCTAAACAACAAACCCCACTCAGGAGCCACATGCTCAGTACAGGCTGCCTGGAACGATGTCCCCTTTCTGCAAGGGTCAGTGTGAGCCGGAATGATCCATCTCTGGGAGCAGAATTCTCGGAGTCTTTCCACTGAATTCTCTGTCCCTGTGTCTTGGGGTGACTTTATCGTGTGTATCCCCTATCGCTGCTCTATGCCCAGAAGTGAACTTTGTGCATTTCTGTGCCTTTCAACTGAGCCTGAGAGGGGGGAGAGGAAAAAAAACCGGACAAACTTCTCAGAGCGTTTGTTCAAGGACACACATCCCCACTCCTCTGCATCCTGCTTGCAGCAAGAGCGGAGGAAGCAACCTTGTTTCTTTTGAGCCAGTTTTCAGCTCCTTTTCTCTGGAGGGAGATGGAGAGTTGAACTTTGTTTTCCTGGGACTTCGGGGGTTTTTTTCCCTTCTTCTCTTCTTGACTCTTTCAACATCAGACCACACTGGGAGAATTTTCTCCCAAGGAGGGGGCCCTGAATGTGGGCCCATGAGCCAGCTGCAAGGAGGAGGAGAGAGGCTACACCTACGGAAGTGTTGGGGTTCCTCCCCCCTGCCATGAGGTCATGGGAGAGGGGACCCTGGGGTAGAGGCATGGCCTGGGCACGGGGGTCTCCCTGCTCCCTGCTCACATGTGCCCTAATCCTGTTCAGCACTGGTTATTTTGTGTTGCCCTGTGCCAGGAGGGCCCTGGTTGTGCCGTGATTGCTCAGTTCTTTGGCAGTGCCCCGCCCATGTGGCTGGAGAAGAAAGAGCTCTGCAACTTCTCTCAAGAATCGCTCCCTATTTCTTTGCACGGGCCTCGCTGTCTAGGGATGTTTCAGGAGACCCCACCGAAACACGGAAGGACTCTCAAATTATCCCAGCTTTCTCTGCACAGCGAGAGCTTCTAATATTTAGCATTGTTATCCTTTTCCTGGGTGTTTGTTAAAAAAATAGTTTTTATCTCTTTCACTTTCTTCCCAGGAAAATTCTTTTTTCCCAAACCTGGTGGGGGAGGGCTGGGTGTAACCTGCCTTCTATCAGAGGATATTTTCCTCCACATTTGTCCAAACCGGCACAGCCTGTCCTTTCCTGGGTCTCTGTTGCAGATGGAAGCTGCTGGTGCCATTGTCAGCTTGAAGCCCTCTTTTGATGCAAGCAGATGTTGCCAGGTGTGTTCAGCAGCTGTTGCTCAATGCTTATGCCAAGCTATTGTGTTCCTCATGGAACCAAGGAGCCATTGTGACACTGCAGGGGCTGATGGCATCAAGGAGGCAATTGTGACAGTACAGAACCTCCTAGAAACAAGGCTCCATTGTGACACCGTGGGGAATCATGGAATCAAGGAGCCCATTGTGACACGGCCAGGCCGCATGGAACCAATGGTCCATGGTTCCACTGCAGATTCAAGAAGAGCACGGTGACACCACGCAACATCATGGAACCGTGCGTCCATTGTGACACAGCGGGGCCTCATGGAAACAAGGGGACCATTGTGGCAAAGCAGGGCCTAATGGAAGCATGGAGAGCATTGTGACACTAAGGAAACTCCTGGAACCAAGATGACCACTGGCACATAATGGAACCTCATGGCACCAAGCCTCCATGATGACTTTGGAAGGCCTCAGGGACCACAGGACCCATTGTGACACAGCAGGACCTGGTGGAACCAAGGAGCCTTTGTGATACTCCAGATCCACATGGAAGCCAGGGTGCACTGAGACACAGCGGGGCCTTGTTGGAACCAAAGACCCCTCTGCAAAAAGCAGGCTAGCTCATAGAAGCAAGGAGTCCATTGTTACAACGTAAAACCTATGGAAGCAAGGGACCATTGTGACACTGCGGGGCCTCATGGAACCAATTGTCCATGATGACAATGCGGATCAAAGGAGACCATGGGGACACTGCGGAACCTGATGGAACCAAGGAGCCATTGTGACACAGTGGGGCCTCATGGAATCAAGGAGACCATTGTGACCCAGGTGTTGCATGTGAAGGCAAGGAGCCATTGTGACACTTTGGGCTTCTTCCCTTGAGCTCTGCAGCTGGCTGTCCCAGCCCAGCGCACCATGTGCCACCTGCTCTCCTCAGGGCTCTGCCTGCACACAGCCCCAGGAGAAGTTTTCCTGTTTGCAAGGAAAGAATGGAAAAGCCGGAGCAGGTTTCCTAAACAACAAACCCCACTCAGGAGCCACATGCTCAGTACAGGCTGCCTGGAACGATGTCCCCTTTCTACAAGGGTCAGGGTGAGCAGGAATGAATGATGTCTGGGAGCAGAATTCTCGGAGTCTTTCCACTGAATTCTCTGTCCCTGTGTCTTGGGGTGACTTTATCGTGTGTATCCCCTATCGCTGCTCTATGCCCAGAAGTGAACTTTGTGCATTTCTGTGCCTTTCAACTGAGCCTGAGAGGGGGGAGAGGAAAAAAAAAACCGGACAAACTACTCAGAGCGTTTGTTCAAGGACACACATACACACTCCTCTGCATCCTGCTTGCAGCAAGAGCGAAGGAAGCAACCTTGTTTCTTTTTAGCCAGTTTTCAGCTCCTTTTCTCTGGGGGGAGATGGAGAGTTGAACTTTGTTTTCCTGGGACTTCGGGGGTTTTTTTCCCTTCTTCTCTTCTTGACTCTTTCAACATCAGACCACATTGGGAGAATTTTCTCCCGAGGTGGGGGCCCTGAATGTGGGCCCATGAGCCAGCTGCAAGGAGGAGGAGAGAGACTACACCTACGGAAGTGTTGGGGTTCCTCCCCCCTGCCATGAGGTCATGGGAGAGGGGACCCTGGGGTAGAGGCATGGCCTGGGCACGGGGGTCTCCCTGCTCCCTGCTCACATGTGCCCTAATCCTATTCAGCACTGCTTATTTTGTGTTGCCTTGTGCGAGGAGGGCCCTGGTTGTGCCGTGATTGCTCAGTTCTTTGGCAGTGCCCCACCCATGTGGCTGGAGAAGAAAGAGCTCTGAAACTTCTCTCAAGAATCGCTCCCTATTTCTTTGCACGGGCCTCGCTGTCTATGGATGTTTCAGGAGACCCCACCGAAACACGGAAGGACTCTCAAATTATCCCAGGTTTCTCTGCACAGCGAGAGGTTTTAATATTTAGCATTGTTATCCTTTTCCTGGGTGTTTGTTAAAAAAATAGTTTTTATCTCTTTCACTTCCTTCCCAGGAAAATTCTTTTTTCCCAAACCTGGTGGGGGAGGGCTGGATGTAAGCTGCCTTCTATCAGAGGATATTTTCCTCCAAATTTGTCCAAACCGGCACAGCCTGTCCTTTCCTGGGTCTCTGTTGCAGATGGAAGCTGCTGGTGCCATTGTCAGCTTGAAGCCCTCTTTTGATGCAAGCAGATGTTGCCAGGTGTGTTCAGCAGCTGTTGCTCAATGCTTATGCCAAGCTATTGTGTTCCTCATGGAACCAAGGAGCCATTGTGACACTGCAGGGGCTGATGGCATCAAGGAGGCAATTGTGACAGTACAGAACCTCCTAGAAACAAGGCTCCATTGTGACACCGTGGGGAATCATGGAATCAAGGAGCCCATTGTGACACGGCCAGGCCGCATGGAACCAATGGTCCATGGTTACACGGCGGATTCAAGAAGAGCACGGTGACACCACGCAACATCATGGAACCATACGTCCATTGTGACACAGCGGGGCCTCATGGAAACAAGGGGACCATTGTGGCAAAGCAGGGCCTAATGGAAGCATGGAGAGCATTGTGACACTAAGGAAACTCCTGGAACCAAGATGACCACTGGCACATAATGGAACCTCACGGAACCAAGCCTCCACGATGACTTTGGAAGGCCTCAGGGACCACAGGACCCATTGTGACACAGCAGGACCTGGTGGAACCAAGGAGCCTTTGTGATACTCCAGATCCACATGGAAGCCAGGGTGCACTGAGACACAGCGGGGCCTTGTTGGAACCAAAGACCCCTCTGCAAAAAGCAGGCTAGCTCATGGAAGCAAGGAGTCCATTGTTACAACATCAAAGCTATGGAACCAAGGGACCATTGTGACACTGCGGGGCCTCATGGAACCAATTGTCCATGATGACAATGCGGATCAAAGGAGACCATGGTGACACTGCGGAACCTGATGGAACCAAGGAGCCATTGTGACACAGTGGGGCCTCATGGAATCAAGGAGACCATTGTGACCCAGGTGTTGCATGTGAAGGCAAGGAGCCATTGTGCCACTTTGGGCTTCTTCCCTTGAGCTCTGCAGCTGGCTGTCCCAGCCCAGCGCACCATGTGCCACCTGCTCTCCTCAGGGCTCTGCCTGCACACAGCCCCAGGAGAAGTTTTCCTGTTTGCAAGGAAAGAATGGAAAAGCCTGAGCAGGTTTCCTAAACAACAAACCCCACTCAGGAGCCACATGCTCAGTACAGGCTGCCTGGAACGATGTCCCCTTTCTACAAGGGTCAGTGTGAGCAGGAATGAATGATCTCTGGGAGCAGAATTCTCGGAGTCTTTCCACTGAATTCTCTGTCCCTGTGTCTTGGGGTGACTTTATCGTGTGTATCCCCTATCGCTGCTCTATGCCCAGAAGTGAACTTTGTGCATTTCTGTGCCTTTCAACTGAGCCTGAGAGGGGGGAGAGGAAAAAAAAAACCGGACAAACTACTCAGAGCGTTTGTTCAAGGACACACATCCACACTCCTCTGCATCCTGCTTGCAGCAAGAGCGAAGGAAGCAACCTTGTTTCTTTTTAGCCAGTTTTCAGCTCCTTTTCTCTGGGGGGAGATGGAGAGTTGAACTTTGTTTTCCTGGGACTTCGGGGGTTTTTTTCCCTTCTTCTCTTCTTGACTCTTTCAACATCAGACCACATTGGGAGAATTTTCTCCCGAGGTGGGGGCCCTGAATGTGGGCCCATGAGCCAGCTGCAAGGAGGAGGAGAGAGACTACACCTACGGAAGTGTTGGGGTTCCTCCCCCCTGCCATGAGGTCATGGGAGAGGGGACCCTGGGGTAGAGGCATGGCCTGGGCACGGGGGGTCTCCCTGCTCCCTGCTGACATGTGCCCTAATCCTGTTCAGCACTGCTCATTTTGTGTTGCCTTGTGCGAGGAGGGCCCTGGTTGTGCCTTGATTGCTCAGTTCTTTGGCAGTGCCCCACCCATGTGGCTGGAGAAGAAAGAGCTCTGCAACTTCTCTCAAGAATCGCTCCCTATTTCTTTGCACGGGCCTCGCTGTCTATGGATGTTTCAGGAGACCCCACCGAAACACGGAAGGACTCTCAAATTATCCCAGGTTTCTCTGCACAGCGAGAGGTTTTAATATTTAGCATTGTTATCCTTTTCCTGGGTGTTTGTTAAAAAAATAGTTTTTATCTCTTTCACTTCCTTCCCAGGAAAATTCTTTTTTCCCAAACCTGGTGGGGGAGGGCTGGATGTAAGCTGCCTTCTATCAGAGGATATTTTCCTCCAAATTTGTTCAAACCGGCACAGCCTGTCCTTTCCTGGGTCTCTGTTGCAGATGGAAGCTGCTGGTGCCATTGTCAGCTTGACGCCCTCTTTTGATGCAAGCAGATGTTGCCAGGTGTGTTCAGCAGCTGTTGCTCAATGCTTATGCCAAGCTATTGTGTTCCTCATGGAACCAAGGAGCCATTGTGACACTGCAGGGGCTGATGGCATCAAGGAGGCAATTGTGACAGTACAGAACCTCCTAGAAACAAGGCTCCATTGTGACACCGTGGGGAATCATGGAATCAAGGAGCCCATTGTGACACGGCCAGGCCGCATGGAACCAATGGTCCATGGTTCCACTGCGGATTCAAGAAGAGCACGGTGACACCACGCAACATCATGGAACCAATGGTCCATTGTGACACAGCGGGGCCTCATGGAAACAAGGGGACCATTGTGGCAAAGCAGGGCCTAATGGAAGCATGGAGAGCATTGGGACATTGTGGGGAATCATGGAAGCATGGAGAGCATTGTGACACTAAGGAAACTCCTGGAACCAAGATGACCACTGGCACATAATGGAACCTCACGGAACCAAGCCTCCACGATGACTTTGGAAGGCCTCAGGGACCACAGGACCCATTGTGACACAGCAGGACCTGGTGGAACCAAGGAGCCTTTGTGATACTCCAGATCCACATGGAAGCCAGGGTGCACTGAGACACAGCGGGGCCTTGTTGGAACCAAAGACCCCTCTGCAAAAAGCAGGCTAGCTCATGGAAGCAAGGAGTCCATTGTTACAACATCAAAGCTATGGAACCAAGGGACCATTGTGACACTGCGGGGCCTCATGGAACCAATTGTCCATGATGACAATGCGGATCAAAGGAGACCATGGTGACACTGCGGAACCTGATGGAACCAAGGAGCCATTGTGACACAGTGGGGCCTCATGGAATCAAGGAGACCATTGTGACCCAGGTGTTGCATGTGAAGGCAAGGAGCCATTGTGACACTTTGGGCTTCTTCCCTTGAGCTCTGCAGCTGGCTGTCCCAGCCCAGCGCACCATGTGCCACCTGCTCTCCTCAGGGCTCTGCCTGCACACAGCCCCAGGAGAAGTTTTCCTGTTTGGAAGGAAAGAATGGAAAAGCCTGAGCAGGTTTCCTAAACAACAAACCCCACTCATGAGCCACATGCTCAGTACAGGCTGTTGGGAACGATGTCCCCTTTCTACAAGGGTCAGTGTGAGCAGGAATGAATGATCTCTGGGAGCAGAATTCTCGGAGTCTTTCCACTGAATTCTCTGTCCCTGTGTCTTGGGGTGACTTTATCGTGTGTATCCCCTATCGCTGCTCTATGCCCAGAAGTGAACTTTGTGCATTTCTGTGCCTTTCAACTGAGCCTGAGAGGGGGGAGAGGAAAAAAAAAACCGGACAAACTACTCAGAGCGTTTGTTCAAGGACACACATCCACACTCCTCGGCATCCTGCTTGCAGCAAGAGCGGAGGAAGCAACCTTGTTTCTTTTGAGCCAGTTTTCAGCTCCTTTTCTCTGGGGGGAGATGGAGAGTTGAACTTTGTTTTCCTGGGACTTTGGGGTTTTTTTTCCCCTCTTCTCTTCTTGACTCTTTCAACATCAGACCACATTGCGAGAATTTTCTCCCGAGGTGGGGGCCCTGAATGTGAGCCCATGAGCCAGCTGCAAGGAGGAGGAGAGAGACTGCACCTACGGAAGTGTTGGGGTTCCTCCCCCCTGCCATGAGGTCATGGGAGAGGGGACCCTGGGGTAGAGGCATGGCCTGGGCACGGGGGTCTCCCTGCTCCCTGCTCACATGTGCCCTAATCCTGTTCAGCACTGCTTATTTTGTGTTGCCTTGTGCCAGGAGGGCCCTGCTTGTGCTGTGATTGCTCAGTTCTTTGGCAGTGCCCCGCCCATGTGGCTGGAGAAGAAAGAGCTCTGCAACTTCTCTCAAGAATCGCTCCCTATTTCTTTGCACGGGCCTCGCTGTCTATGGATGTTTCAGGAGACCCCACCGAAACACGGAAGGACTCTCAAATTATCCCAGGTTTCTCTGCACAGCGAGAGGTTTTAATATTTAGCATTGTTATCCTTTTCCTGGGTGTTTGTTAAAAAAATAGTTTTTATCTCTTTCACTTCCTTCCCAGGAAAATTCTTTTTTCCCAAACCTGGTGGGGGAGGGCTGGATGTAAGCTGCCTTCTATCAGAGGATATTTTCCTCCAAATTTGTCCAAACCGGCACAGCCTGTCCTTTCCCTGGGTGTCTGTTGCAGATGGAAGCTGCTGGTGCCATTGTCAGCTTGAAGCCCTCTTTTGATGCAAGCAGATGTTGCCAGGTGTGTTCAGCAGCTGTTGCTCAATGCTTATGCCAAGCTATTGTGTTCCTCATGGAACCAAGGAGCCATTGTGACACTGCAGGGGCTGATGGCATCAAGGAGGCAATTGTGACAGTACAGAACCTCCTAGAAACAAGGCTCCATTGTGACACCGTGGGGAATCATGGAATCAAGGAGCCCATTGTGACACGGCCAGGCCGCATGGAACCAATGGTCCATGGTTACACGGCGGATTCAAGAAGAGCACGGTGACACCACGCAACATCACGGAACCATGTGTCCATTGTGTCACAGCGGGGCCTCATGGAAACAAGGGGACCATTGTGGCAAAGCAGGGCCTAATGGAAGCCTGGAGAGCATTGGGATATAATGGGGAATCATGGAAGCATGGAGAGCATTGTGACACTAAGGAAACTCCTGGAACCAAGATGACCACTGGCACATAATGGAACCTCACGGAACCAAGCCTCCACGATGACTTTGGAAGGCCTCAGGGACCACAGGACCCATTGTGACACAGCAGGACCTGGTGGAACCAAGGAGCCTTTGTGATACTCCAGATCCACATGGAAGCCAGGGTGCACTGAGACACAGCGGGGCCTTGTTGGAACCAAAGACCCCTCTGCAAAAAGCAGGCTAGCTCATGGAAGCAAGGAGTCCATTGTTACAACATCAAAGCTATGGAAGCAAGGGACCATTGTGACACTGCGGGGCCTCATGGAACCAATTGTCCATGATGACAATGCGGATCAAAGGAGACCATGGGGACACTGCGGAACCTGATGGAACCAAGGAGCCATTGTGACACAGTGGGGCCTCATGGAATCAAGGAGACCATTGTGACCCAGGTGTTGCATGTGAAGGCAAGGAGCCATTGTGACACTTTGGGCTTCTTCCCTTGAGCTCTGCAGCTGGCTGTCCCAGCCCAGCGCACCATGTGCCACCTGCTCTCCTCAGGGCTCTGCCTGCACACAGCCCCAGGAGAAGTTTTCCTGTTTGCAAGGAAAGAATGGAAAAGCCTGAGCAGGTTTTCTAAACAACAAACCCCACTCATGAGCCACATGCTCAGTACAGGCTGCCTGGAACGATGTCCCCTTTCTGCAAGGGTCAGTGTGAGCAGGAATGAATGATCTCTGGGAGCAGAATTCTCGGAGTCTTTCCACTGAATTCTCTGTCCCTGTGTCTTGGGGTGACTTTATCGTGTGTATCCCCTATCGCTGCTCTATGCCCAGAAGTGAACTTTGTGCATTTCTGTGCCTTTCAACTGAGCCTGAGAGGGGGGAGAGGAAAAAAAAAACCGGACAAACTACTCAGAGCGTTTGTTCAAGGACACACATACACACTCCTCTGCATCCTGCTTGCAGCAAGAGCGAAGGAAGCAACCTTGTTTCTTTTTAGCCAGTTTTCAGCTCCTTTTCTCTGGGGGGAGATGGAGAGTTGAACTTTGTTTTCCTGGGACTTCGGGGGTTTTTTTCCCTTCTTCTCTTCTTGACTCTTTCAACATCAGACCACATTGGGAGAATTTTCTGCCGAGGTGGGGGCCCTGAATGTGGGCCCATGAGCCAGCTGCAAGGAGGAGGAGAGAGACTGCACCTACGGAAGTGTTGGGGTTCCTCCCCCCTGCCATGAGGTCATGGGAGAGGGGACCCTGGGGTAGAGGCATGGCCTGGGCACGGGGGTCTCCCTGCTCCCTGCTCACATGTGCCCTAATCCTGTTCAGCACTGGTTATTTTGTGTTGCCCTGTGCCAGGAGGGCCCTGGTTGTGCCGTGATTGCTCAGTTCTTTGGCAGTGCCCCGCCCATGTGGCTGGAGAAGAAAGAGCTCTGCAACTTCTCTCAAGAATCGCTCCCTATTTCTTTGCACGGGCCTCGCTGTCTAGGGATGTTTCAGGAGACCCCACCGAAACACGGAAGGACTCTCAAATTATCCCAGCTTTCTCTGCACAGCGAGAGCTTCTAATATTTAGCATTGTTATCCTTTTCCTGGGTGTTTGTTAAAAAAATAGTTTTTATCTCTTTCACTTTCTTCCCAGGAAAATTCTTTTTTCCCAAACCTGGTGGGGGAGGGCTGGGTGTAACCTGCCTTCTATCAGAGGATATTTTCCTCCACATTTGTCCAAACCGGCACAGCCTGTCCTTTCCTGGGTCTCTGTTGCAGATGGAAGCTGCTGGTGCCATTGTCAGCTTGAAGCCCTCTTTTGATGCAAGCAGATGTTGCCAGGTGTGTTCAGCAGCTGTTGCTCAATGCTTATGCCAAGCTATTGTGTTCCTCATGGAACCAAGGAGCCATTGTGACACTGCAGGGGCTGATGGCATCAAGGAGGCAATTGTGACAGTACAGAACCTCCTAGAAACAAGGCTCCATTGTGACACCGTGGGGAATCATGGAATCAAGGAGCCCATTGTGACACGGCCAGGCCGCATGGAACCAATGGTCCATGGTTCCACTGCAGATTCAAGAAGAGCACGGTGACACCACGCAACATCATGGAACCGTGCGTCCATTGTGACACAGCGGGGCCTCATGGAAACAAGGGGACCATTGTGGCAAAGCAGGGCCTAATGGAAGCATGGAGAGCATTGTGACACTAAGGAAACTCCTGGAACCAAGATGACCACTGGCACATAATGGAACCTCATGGCACCAAGCCTCCATGATGACTTTGGAAGGCCTCAGGGACCACAGGACCCATTGTGACACAGCAGGACCTGGTGGAACCAAGGAGCCTTTGTGATACTCCAGATCCACATGGAAGCCAGGGTGCACTGAGACACAGCGGGGCCTTGTTGGAACCAAAGACCCCTCTGCAAAAAGCAGGCTAGCTCATAGAAGCAAGGAGTCCATTGTTACAACGTAAAACCTATGGAAGCAAGGGACCATTGTGACACTGCGGGGCCTCATGGAACCAATTGTCCATGATGACAATGCGGATCAAAGGAGACCATGGTGACACTGCGGAACCTGATGGAACCAAGGAGCCATTGTGACACAGTGGGGCCTCATGGAATCAAGGAGACCATTGTGACCCAGGTGTTGCATGTGAAGGCAAGGAGCCATTGTGACACTTTGGGCTTCTTCCCTTGAGCTCTGCAGCTGGCTGTCCCAGCCCAGCGCACCATGTGCCACCTGCTCTCCTCAGGGCTCTGCCTGCACACAGCCCCAGGAGAAGTTTTCCTGTTTGCAAGGAAAGAATGGAAAAGCCGGAGCAGGTTTCCTAAACAACAAACCCCACTCAGGAGCCACATGCTCAGTACAGGCTGCCTGGAACGATGTCCCCTTTCTACAAGGGTCAGGGTGAGCAGGAATGAATGATGTCTGGGAGCAGAATTCTCGGAGTCTTTCCACTGAATTCTCTGTCCCTGTGTCTTGGGGTGACTTTATCGTGTGTATCCCCTATCGCTGCTCTATGCCCAGAAGTGAACTTTGTGCATTTCTGTGCCTTTCAACTGAGCCTGAGAGGGGGGAGAGGAAAAAAAAAACCGGACAAACTACTCAGAGCGTTTGTTCAAGGACACACATACACACTCCTCTGCATCCTGCTTGCAGCAAGAGCGAAGGAAGCAACCTTGTTTCTTTTTAGCCAGTTTTCAGCTCCTTTTCTCTGGGGGGAGATGGAGAGTTGAACTTTGTTTTCCTGGGACTTCGGGGGTTTTTTTCCCTTCTTCTCTTCTTGACTCTTTCAACATCAGACCACACTGGGAGAATTTTCTCCCGAGGTGGGGGCCCTGAATGTGGGCCCATGAGCCAGCTGCAAGGAGGAGGAGAGAGACTACACCTACGGAAGTGTTGGGGTTCCTCCCCCCTGCCATGAGGTCATGGGAGAGGGGACCCTGGGGTAGAGGCATGGCCTGGGCACGGGGGTCTCCCTGCTCCCTGCTCACATGTGCCCTAATCCTATTCAGCACTGCTTATTTTGTGTTGCCTTGTGCGAGGAGGGCCCTGGTTGTGCCGTGATTGCTCAGTTCTTTGGCAGTGCCCCACCCATGTGGCTGGAGAAGAAAGAGCTCTGAAACTTCTCTCAAGAATCGCTCCCTATTTCTTTGCACGGGCCTCGCTGTCTATGGATGTTTCAGGAGACCCCACCGAAACACGGAAGGACTCTCAAATTATCCCAGGTTTCTCTGCACAGCGAGAGGTTTTAATATTTAGCATTGTTATCCTTTTCCTGGGTGTTTGTTAAAAAAATAGTTTTTATCTCTTTCACTTCCTTCCCAGGAAAATTCTTTTTTCCCAAACCTGGTGGGGGAGGGCTGGATGTAAGCTGCCTTCTATCAGAGGATATTTTCCTCCAAATTTGTCCAAACCGGCACAGCCTGTCCTTTCCTGGGTCTCTGTTGCAGATGGAAGCTGCTGGTGCCATTGTCAGCTTGAAGCCCTCTTTTGATGCAAGCAGATGTTGCCAGGTGTGTTCAGCAGCTGTTGCTCAATGCTTATGCCAAGCTATTGTGTTCCTCATGGAACCAAGGAGCCATTGTGACACTGCAGGGGCTGATGGCATCAAGGAGGCAATTGTGACAGTACAGAACCTCCTAGAAACAAGGCTCCATTGTGACACCGTGGGGAATCATGGAATCAAGGAGCCCATTGTGACACGGCCAGGCCGCATGGAACCAATGGTCCATGGTTACACGGCGGATTCAAGAAGAGCACGGTGACACCACGCAACATCATGGAACCATACGTCCATTGTGACACAGCGGGGCCTCATGGAAACAAGGGGACCATTGTGGCAAAGCAGGGCCTAATGGAAGCATGGAGAGCATTGTGACACTAAGGAAACTCCTGGAACCAAGATGACCACTGGCACATAATGGAACCTCACGGAACCAAGCCTCCACGATGACTTTGGAAGGCCTCAGGGACCACAGGACCCATTGTGACACAGCAGGACCTGGTGGAACCAAGGAGCCTTTGTGATACTCCAGATCCACATGGAAGCCAGGGTGCACTGAGACACAGCGGGGCCTTGTTGGAACCAAAGACCCCTCTGCAAAAAGCAGGCTAGCTCATGGAAGCAAGGAGTCCATTGTTACAACATCAAAGCTATGGAACCAAGGGACCATTGTGACACTGCGGGGCCTCATGGAACCAATTGTCCATGATGACAATGCGGATCAAAGGAGACCATGGTGACACTGCGGAACCTGATGGAACCAAGGAGCCATTGTGACACAGTGGGGCCTCATGGAATCAAGGAGACCATTGTGACCCAGGTGTTGCATGTGAAGGCAAGGAGCCATTGTGCCACTTTGGGCTTCTTCCCTTGAGCTCTGCAGCTGGCTGTCCCAGCCCAGCGCACCATGTGCCACCTGCTCTCCTCAGGGCTCTGCCTGCACACAGCCCCAGGAGAAGTTTTCCTGTTTGCAAGGAAAGAATGGAAAAGCCTGAGCAGGTTTCCTAAACAACAAACCCCACTCAGGAGCCACATGCTCAGTACAGGCTGCCTGGAACGATGTCCCCTTTCTACAAGGGTCAGTGTGAGCAGGAATGAATGATCTCTGGGAGCAGAATTCTCGGAGTCTTTCCACTGAATTCTCTGTCCCTGTGTCTTGGGGTGACTTTATCGTGTGTATCCCCTATCGCTGCTCTATGCCCAGAAGTGAACTTTGTGCATTTCTGTGCCTTTCAACTGAGCCTGAGAGGGGGGAGAGGAAAAAAAAAACCGGACAAACTACTCAGAGCGTTTGTTCAAGGACACACATCCACACTCCTCTGCATCCTGCTTGCAGCAAGAGCGAAGGAAGCAACCTTGTTTCTTTTTAGCCAGTTTTCAGCTCCTTTTCTCTGGGGGGAGATGGAGAGTTGAACTTTGTTTTCCTGGGACTTCGGGGGTTTTTTTCCCTTCTTCTCTTCTTGACTCTTTCAACATCAGACCACATTGGGAGAATTTTCTCCCGAGGTGGGGGCCCTGAATGTGGGCCCATGAGCCAGCTGCAAGGAGGAGGAGAGAGACTACACCTACGGAAGTGTTGGGGTTCCTCCCCCCTGCCATGAGGTCATGGGAGAGGGGACCCTGGGGTAGAGGCATGGCCTGGGCACGGGGGGTCTCCCTGCTCCCTGCTGACATGTGCCCTAATCCTGTTCAGCACTGCTCATTTTGTGTTGCCTTGTGCGAGGAGGGCCCTGGTTGTGCCTTGATTGCTCAGTTCTTTGGCAGTGCCCCACCCATGTGGCTGGAGAAGAAAGAGCTCTGCAACTTCTCTCAAGAATCGCTCCCTATTTCTTTGCACGGGCCTCGCTGTCTATGGATGTTTCAGGAGACCCCACCGAAACACGGAAGGACTCTCAAATTATCCCAGGTTTCTCTGCACAGCGAGAGGTTTTAATATTTAGCATTGTTATCCTTTTCCTGGGTGTTTGTTAAAAAAATAGTTTTTATCTCTTTCACTTCCTTCCCAGGAAAATTCTTTTTTCCCAAACCTGGTGGGGGAGGGCTGGATGTAAGCTGCCTTCTATCAGAGGATATTTTCCTCCAAATTTGTTCAAACCGGCACAGCCTGTCCTTTCCTGGGTCTCTGTTGCAGATGGAAGCTGCTGGTGCCATTGTCAGCTTGACGCCCTCTTTTGATGCAAGCAGATGTTGCCAGGTGTGTTCAGCAGCTGTTGCTCAATGCTTATGCCAAGCTATTGTGTTCCTCATGGAACCAAGGAGCCATTGTGACACTGCAGGGGCTGATGGCATCAAGGAGGCAATTGTGACAGTACAGAACCTCCTAGAAACAAGGCTCCATTGTGACACCGTGGGGAATCATGGAATCAAGGAGCCCATTGTGACACGGCCAGGCCGCATGGAACCAATGGTCCATGGTTCCACTGCGGATTCAAGAAGAGCACGGTGACACCACGCAACATCATGGAACCAATGGTCCATTGTGACACAGCGGGGCCTCATGGAAACAAGGGGACCATTGTGGCAAAGCAGGGCCTAATGGAAGCATGGAGAGCATTGGGACATTGTGGGGAATCATGGAAGCATGGAGAGCATTGTGACACTAAGGAAACTCCTGGAACCAAGATGACCACTGGCACATAATGGAACCTCACGGAACCAAGCCTCCACGATGACTTTGGAAGGCCTCAGGGACCACAGGACCCATTGTGACACAGCAGGACCTGGTGGAACCAAGGAGCCTTTGTGATACTCCAGATCCACATGGAAGCCAGGGTGCACTGAGACACAGCGGGGCCTTGTTGGAACCAAAGACCCCTCTGCAAAAAGCAGGCTAGCTCATGGAAGCAAGGAGTCCATTGTTACAACATCAAAGCTATGGAAGCAAGGGACCATTGTGACACTGCGGGGCCTCATGGAACCAATTGTCCATGATGACAATGCGGATCAAAGGAGACCATGGTGACACTGCGGAACCTGATGGAACCAAGGAGCCATTGTGACACAGTGGGGCCTCATGGAATCAAGGAGACCATTGTGACCCAGGTGTTGCATGTGAAGGCAAGGAGCCATTGTGACACTTTGGGCTTCTTCCCTTGAGCTCTGCAGCTGGCTGTCCCAGCCCAGCGCACCATGTGCCACCTGCTCTCCTCAGGGCTCTGCCTGCACACAGCCCCAGGAGAAGTTTTCCTGTTTGGAAGGAAAGAATGGAAAAGCCTGAGCAGGTTTCCTAAACAACAAACCCCACTCATGAGCCACATGCTCAGTACAGGCTGTTGGGAACGATGTCCCCTTTCTACAAGGGTCAGTGTGAGCAGGAATGAATGATCTCTGGGAGCAGAATTCTCGGAGTCTTTCCACTGAATTCTCTGTCCCTGTGTCTTGGGGTGACTTTATCGTGTGTATCCCCTATCGCTGCTCTATGCCCAGAAGTGAACTTTGTGCATTTCTGTGCCTTTCAACTGAGCCTGAGAGGGGGGAGAGGAAAAAAAAAACCGGACAAACTACTCAGAGCGTTTGTTCAAGGACACACATCCACACTCCTCGGCATCCTGCTTGCAGCAAGAGCGGAGGAAGCAACCTTGTTTCTTTTGAGCCAGTTTTCAGCTCCTTTTCTCTGGGGGGAGATGGAGAGTTGAACTTTGTTTTCCTGGGACTTTGGGGTTTTTTTTCCCCTCTTCTCTTCTTGACTCTTTCAACATCAGACCACATTGCGAGAATTTTCTCCCGAGGTGGGGGCCCTGAATGTGAGCCCATGAGCCAGCTGCAAGGAGGAGGAGAGAGACTGCACCTACGGAAGTGTTGGGGTTCCTCCCCCCTGCCATGAGGTCATGGGAGAGGGGACCCTGGGGTAGAGGCATGGCCTGGGCACGGGGGTCTCCCTGCTCCCTGCTCACATGTGCCCTAATCCTGTTCAGCACTGCTTATTTTGTGTTGCCTTGTGCCAGGAGGGCCCTGCTTGTGCTGTGATTGCTCAGTTCTTTGGCAGTGCCCCGCCCATGTGGCTGGAGAAGAAAGAGCTCTGCAACTTCTCTCAAGAATCGCTCCCTATTTCTTTGCACGGGCCTCGCTGTCTATGGATGTTTCAGGAGACCCCACCGAAACACGGAAGGACTCTCAAATTATCCCAGGTTTCTCTGCACAGCGAGAGGTTTTAATATTTAGCATTGTTATCCTTTTCCTGGGTGTTTGTTAAAAAAATAGTTTTTATCTCTTTCACTTCCTTCCCAGGAAAATTCTTTTTTCCCAAACCTGGTGGGGGAGGGCTGGATGTAAGCTGCCTTCTATCAGAGGATATTTTCCTCCAAATTTGTCCAAACCGGCACAGCCTGTCCTTTCCCTGGGTGTCTGTTGCAGATGGAAGCTGCTGGTGCCATTGTCAGCTTGAAGCCCTCTTTTGATGCAAGCAGATGTTGCCAGGTGTGTTCAGCAGCTGTTGCTCAATGCTTATGCCAAGCTATTGTGTTCCTCATGGAACCAAGGAGCCATTGTGACACTGCAGGGGCTGATGGCATCAAGGAGGCAATTGTGACAGTACAGAACCTCCTAGAAACAAGGCTCCATTGTGACACCGTGGGGAATCATGGAATCAAGGAGCCCATTGTGACACGGCCAGGCCGCATGGAACCAATGGTCCATGGTTCCACTGCGGATTCAAGAAGAGCACGGTGACACCACGCAACATCACGGAACCATGTGTCCATTGTGTCACAGCGGGGCCTCATGGAAACAAGGGGACCATTGTGGCAAAGCAGGGCCTAATGGAAGCCTGGAGAGCATTGGGATATAATGGGGAATCATGGAAGCATGGAGAGCATTGTGACACTAAGGAAACTCCTGGAACCAAGATGACCACTGGCACATAATGGAACCTCACGGAACCAAGCCTCCACGATGACTTTGGAAGGCCTCAGGGACCACAGGACCCATTGTGACACAGCAGGACCTGGTGGAACCAAGGAGCCTTTGTGATACTCCAGATCCACATGGAAGCCAGGGTGCACTGAGACACAGCGGGGCCTTGTTGGAACCAAAGACCCCTCTGCAAAAAGCAGGCTAGCTCATGGAAGCAAGGAGTCCATTGTTACAACATCAAAGCTATGGAAGCAAGGGACCATTGTGACACTGCGGGGCCTCATGGAACCAATTGTCCATGATGACAATGCGGATCAAAGGAGACCATGGGGACACTGCGGAACCTGATGGAACCAAGGAGCCATTGTGACACAGTGGGGCCTCATGGAATCAAGGAGACCATTGTGACCCAGGTGTTGCATGTGAAGGCAAGGAGCCATTGTGACACTTTGGGCTTCTTCCCTTGAGCTCTGCAGCTGGCTGTCCCAGCCCAGCGCACCATGTGCCACCTGCTCTCCTCAGGGCTCTGCCTGCACACAGCCCCAGGAGAAGTTTTCCTGTTTGCAAGGAAAGAATGGAAAAGCCTGAGCAGGTTTTCTAAACAACAAACCCCACTCATGAGCCACATGCTCAGTACAGGCTGCCTGGAACGATGTCCCCTTTCTGCAAGGGTCAGTGTGAGCAGGAATGAATGATCTCTGGGAGCAGAATTCTCGGAGTCTTTCCACTGAATTCTCTGTCCCTGTGTCTTGGGGTGACTTTATCGTGTGTATCCCCTATCGCTGCTCTATGCCCAGAAGTGAACTTTGTGCATTTCTGTGCCTTTCAACTGAGCCTGAGAGGGGGGAGAGGAAAAAAAAAACCGGACAAACTACTCAGAGCGTTTGTTCAAGGACACACATACACACTCCTCTGCATCCTGCTTGCAGCAAGAGCGAAGGAAGCAACCTTGTTTCTTTTTAGCCAGTTTTCAGCTCCTTTTCTCTGGGGGGAGATGGAGAGTTGAACTTTGTTTTCCTGGGACTTCGGGGGTTTTTTTCCCTTCTTCTCTTCTTGACTCTTTCAACATCAGACCACATTGGGAGAATTTTCTGCCGAGGTGGGGGCCCTGAATGTGGGCCCATGAGCCAGCTGCAAGGAGGAGGAGAGAGACTGCACCTACGGAAGTGTTGGGGTTCCTCCCCCCTGCCATGAGGTCATGGGAGAGGGGACCCTGGGGTAGAGGCATGGCCTGGGCACGGGGGGTCTCCCTGCTCCCTGCTCACATGTGCCCTAATCCTGTTCAGCACTGGTTATTTTGTGTTGCCTTGTGCGAGGAGGGCCCTGGTTGTGCCGTGATTGCTCAGTTCTTTGGCAGTGCCCCACCCATGTGGCTGGAGAAGAAAGAGCTCTGCAACTTCTCTCAAGAATCGCTCCCTATTTCTTTGCACGGGCCTCGCTGTCTAGGGATGTTTCAGGAGACCCCACCAAAACATGGAAGGACTCTCAAATTATCCCAGGTTTCTCTGCACAGCGAGAGGTTTTAATATTTAGCATTGTTATCCTTTTCCTGGGTGTTTGTTAAAAAAATAGTTTTTATCTCTTTCACTTCCTTCCCAGGAAAATTCTTTTTTCCCAAACCTGGTGGGGGAGGGCTGGATGTAAGCTGCCTTCTATCAGAGGATATTTTCCTCCAAATTTGTCCAAACCGGCACAGCCTGTCCTTTCCTGGGTCTCTGTTGCAGATGGAAGCTGCTGGTGCCATTGTCAGCTTGACGCCCTCTTTTGATGCAAGCAGATGTTGCCAGGTGTGTTCAGCAGCTGTTGCTCAATGCTTATGCCAAGCTATTGTGTTCCTCATGGAACCAAGGAGCCATTGTGACACTGCAGGGGCTGATGGCATCAAGGAGCCAATTGTGACAGTACAGAACCTCCTAGAAACAAGGCTCCATTGTGACACCGTGGGGAATCATGGAATCAAGGAGCCCATTGTGACACGGCCAGGCCGCATGGAACCAATGGTCCATGGTTCCACTGCGGATTCAAGAAGAGCACGGTGACACCACGCAACATCATGGAACCAATGGTCCATTGTGACACAGCGGGGCCTCATGGAAACAAGGGGACCATTGTGGCAAAGCAGGGCCTAATGGAAGCATGGAGAGCATTGGGACATTGTGGGGAATCATGGAAGCATGGAGAGCATTGTGACACTAAGGAAACTCCTGGAACCAAGATGACCACTGGCACATAATGGAACCTCACGGAACCAAGCCTCCACGATGACTTTGGAAGGCCTCAGGGACCACAGGACCCATTGTGACACAGCAGGACCTGGTGGAACCAAGGAGCCTTTGTGATACTCCAGATCCACATGGAAGCCAGGGTGCACTGAGACACAGCGGGGCCTTGTTGGAACCAAAGACCCCTCTGCAAAAAGCAGGCTAGCTCATGGAAGCAAGGAGTCCATTGTTACAACATCAAAGCTATGGAAGCAAGGGACCATTGTGACACTGCGGGGCCTCATGGAACCAATTGTCCATGATGACAATGCGGATCAAAGGAGACCATGGTGACACTGCGGAACCTGATGGAACCAAGGAGCCATTGTGACACAGTGGGGCCTCATGGAATCAAGGAGACCATTGTGACCCAGGTGTTGCATGTGAAGGCAAGGAGCCATTGTGACACTTTGGGCTTCTTCCCTTGAGCTCTGCAGCTGGCTGTCCCAGCCCAGCGCACCATGTGCCACCTGCTCTCCTCAGGGCTCTGCCTGCACACAGCCCCAGGAGAAGTTTTCCTGTTTGGAAGGAAAGAATGGAAAAGCCTGAGCAGGTTTCCTAAACAACAAACCCCACTCATGAGCCACATGCTCAGTACAGGCTGTTGGGAACGATGTCCCCTTTCTACAAGGGTCAGTGTGAGCAGGAATGAATGATCTCTGGGAGCAGAATTCTCGGAGTCTTTCCACTGAATTCTCTGTCCCTGTGTCTTGGGGTGACTTTATCGTGTGTATCCCCTATCGCTGCTCTATGCCCAGAAGTGAACTTTGTGCATTTCTGTGCCTTTCAACTGAGCCTGAGAGGGGGGAGAGGAAAAAAAAAACCGGACAAACTACTCAGAGCGTTTGTTCAAGGACACACATCCACACTCCTCGGCATCCTGCTTGCAGCAAGAGCGGAGGAAGCAACCTTGTTTCTTTTGAGCCAGTTTTCAGCTCCTTTTCTCTGGGGGGAGATGGAGAGTTGAACTTTGTTTTCCTGGGACTTTGGGGTTTTTTTTCCCCTCTTCTCTTCTTGACTCTTTCAACATCAGACCACATTGCGAGAATTTTCTCCCGAGGTGGGGGCCCTGAATGTGAGCCCATGAGCCAGCTGCAAGGAGGAGGAGAGAGACTGCACCTACGGAAGTGTTGGGGTTCCTCCCCCCTGCCATGAGGTCATGGGAGAGGGGACCCTGGGGTAGAGGCATGGCCTGGGCACGGGGGTCTCCCTGCTCCCTGCTCACATGTGCCCTAATCCTGTTCAGCACTGCTTATTTTGTGTTGCCTTGTGCCAGGAGGGCCCTGCTTGTGCTGTGATTGCTCAGTTCTTTGGCAGTGCCCCGCCCATGTGGCTGGAGAAGAAAGAGCTCTGCAACTTCTCTCAAGAATCGCTCCCTATTTCTTTGCACGGGCCTCGCTGTCTAGGGATGTTTCAGGAGACCCCACCGAAACACGGAAGGACTCTCAAATTATCCCAGGTTTCTCTGCACAGCGAGAGGTTTTAATATTTAGCATTGTTATCCTTTTCCTGGGTGTTTGTTAAAAAAATAGTTTTTATCTCTTTCACTTCCTTCCCAGGAAAATTCTTTTTTCCCAAACCTGGTGGGGGAGGGCTGGATGTAAGCTGCCTTCTATCAGAGGATATTTTCCTCCAAATTTGTCCAAACCGGCACAGCCTGTCCTTTCCCTGGGTGTCTGTTGCAGATGGAAGCTGCTGGTGCCATTGTCAGCTTGAAGCCCTCTTTTGATGCAAGCAGATGTTGCCAGGTGTGTTCAGCAGCTGTTGCTCAATGCTTATGCCAAGCTATTGTGTTCCTCATGGAACCAAGGAGCCATTGTGACACTGCAGGGGCTGATGGCATCAAGGAGGCAATTGTGACAGTACAGAACCTCCTAGAAACAAGGCTCCATTGTGACACCGTGGGGAATCATGGAATCAAGGAGCCCATTGTGACACGGCCAGGCCGCATGGAACCAATGGTCCATGGTTACACGGCGGATTCAAGAAGAGCACGGTGACACCACGCAACATCACGGAACCATGTGTCCATTGTGTCACAGCGGGGCCTCATGGAAACAAGGGGACCATTGTGGCAAAGCAGGGCCTAATGGAAGCCTGGAGAGCATTGGGATATAATGGGGAATCATGGAAGCATGGAGAGCATTGTGACACTAAGGAAACTCCTGGAACCAAGATGACCACTGGCACATAATGGAACCTCACGGAACCAAGCCTCCACGATGACTTTGGAAGGCCTCAGGGACCACAGGACCCATTGTGACACAGCAGGACCTGGTGGAACCAAGGAGCCTTTGTGATACTCCAGATCCACATGGAAGCCAGGGTGCACTGAGACACAGCGGGGCCTTGTTGGAACCAAAGACCCCTCTGCAAAAAGCAGGCTAGCTCATGGAAGCAAGGAGTCCATTGTTACAACATCAAAGCTATGGAAGCAAGGGACCATTGTGACACTGCGGGGCCTCATGGAACCAATTGTCCATGATGACAATGCGGATCAAAGGAGACCATGGTGACACTGCGGAACCTGATGGAACCAAGGAGCCATTGTGACACAGTGGGGCCTCATGGAATCAAGGAGACCATTGTGACCCAGGTGTTGCATGTGAAGGCAAGGAGCCATTGTGACACTTTGGGCTTCTTCCCTTGAGCTCTGCAGCTGGCTGTCCCAGCCCAGCGCACCATGTGCCACCTGCTCTCCTCAGGGCTCTGCCTGCACACAGCCCCAGGAGAAGTTTTCCTGTTTGCAAGGAAAGAATGGAAAAGCCTGAGCAGGTTTCCTAAACAACAAACCCCACTCATGAGCCACATGCTCAGTACAGGCTGCCTGGAACGATGTCCCCTTTCTACAAGGGTCAGTGTGAGCAGGAATGAATGATCTCTGGGAGCAGAATTCTCGGAGTCTTTCCACTGAATTCTCTGTCCCTGTGTCTTGGGGTGACTTTATCGTGTGTATCCCCTATCGCTGCTCTATGCCCAGAAGTGAACTTTGTGCATTTCTGTGCCTTTCAACTGAGCCTGAGAGGGGGGAGAGGAAAAAAAAAACCGGACAAACTACTCAGAGCGTTTGTTCAAGGACACACATACACACTCCTCTGCATCCTGCTTGCAGCAAGAGCGAAGGAAGCAACCTTGTTTCTTTTTAGCCAGTTTTCAGCTCCTTTTCTCTGGGGGGAGATGGAGAGTTGAACTTTGTTTTCCTGGGACTTCGGGGGTTTTTTTCCCTTCTTCTCTTCTTGACTCTTTCAACATCAGACCACATTGGGAGAATTTTCTGCCGAGGTGGGGGCCCTGAATGTGGGCCCATGAGCCAGCTGCAAGGAGGAGGAGAGAGACTGCACCTACGGAAGTGTTGGGGTTCCTCCCCCCTGCCATGAGGTCATGGGAGAGGGGACCCTGGGGTAGAGGCATGGCCTGGGCACGGGGGGTCTCCCTGCTCCCTGCTCACATGTGCCCTAATCCTGTTCAGCACTGGTTATTTTGTGTTGCCTTGTGCGAGGAGGGCCCTGGTTGTGCCGTGATTGCTCAGTTCTTTGGCAGTGCCCCACCCATGTGGCTGGAGAAGAAAGAGCTCTGCAACTTCTCTCAAGAATCGCTCCCTATTTCTTTGCACGGGCCTCGCTGTCTAGGGATGTTTCAGGAGACCCCACCAAAACACGGAAGGACTCTCAAATTATCCCAGGTTTCTCTGCACAGCGAGAGGTTTTAATATTTAGCATTGTTATCCTTTTCCTGGGTGTTTGTTAAAAAAATAGTTTTTATCTCTTTCACTTCCTTCCCAGGAAAATTCTTTTTTCCCAAACCTGGTGGGGGAGGGCTGGATGTAAGCTGCCTTCTATCAGAGGATATTTTCCTCCAAATTTGTCCAAACCGGCACAGCCTGTCCTTTCCCTGGGTGTCTGTTGCAGATGGAAGCTGCTGGTGCCATTGTCAGCTTGACGCCCTCTTTTGATGCAAGCAGATGTTGCCAGGTGTGTTCAGCAGCTGTTGCTCAATGCTTATGCCAAGCTATTGTGTTCCTCATGGAACCAAGGAGCCATTGTGACACTGCAGGGGCTGATGGCATCAAGGAGGCAATTGTGACAGTACAGAACCTCCTAGAAACAAGGCTCCATTGTGACACCGTGGGGAATCATGGAATCAAGGAGCCCATTGTGACACGGCCAGGCCGCATGGAACCAATGGTCCATGGTTACACGGCGGATTCAAGAAGAGCACGGTGACACCACGCAACATCATGGAACCATAGGTCCATTGTGACACAGCGGGGCCTCATGGAAACAAGGGGACCATTGTGGCAAAGCAGGGCCTAATGGAAGCATGGAGAGCATTGGGACATTGTGGGGAATCATGGAAGCATGGAGAGCATTGTGACACTAAGGAAACTCCTGGAACCAAGATGACCACTGGCACATAATGGAACCTCATGGAAGCAAGCCTCCACGATGACTTTGGAGGGCCTCAGGGACCACAGGACCCATTGTGACACAGCAGGACCTGGTGGAACCAAGGAGCCTTTGTGATACTCCAGATCCACATGGAAGCCAGGGTGCACTGAGACACAGCGGGGCCTTGTGGGAACCAAAGACACCTCTGCAAAAAGCAGGCTAGCTCATGGAAGCAAGGAGTCCATTGTTACAACATCAAAGCTATGGAAGCAAGGGACCATTGTGACACTGCGGGGCCTCATGGAACCAATTGTCCATGATGACAATGCGGATCAAAGGAGACCATGGTGACACTGCGGAACCTGATGGAACCAAGGAGCCATTGTGACACAGTGGGGCCTCATGGAATCAAGGAGACCATTGTGACCCAGGTGTTGCATGTGAAGGCAAGGAGCCATTGTGCCACTTTGGGCTTCTTCCCTTGAGCTCTGCAGCTGGCTGTCCCAGCCCAGCGCACCATGTGCCACCTGCTCTCCTCAGGGCTCTGCCTGCACACAGCCCCAGGAGAAGTTTTCCTGTTTGCAAGGAAAGAATGGAAAAGCCGGAGCAGGTTTCCTAAACAACAAACCCCACTCAGGAGCCACATGCTCAGTACAGGCTGCCTGGAACGATGTCCCCTTTCTACAAGGGTCAGTGTGAGCAGGAATGATCCATCTCTGGGAGCAGAATTCTCGGAGTCTTTCCACTGAATTCTCTGTCCCTGTGTCTTGGGGTGACTTTATCGTGTGTATCCCCTATCGCTGCTCTATGCCCAGAAGTGAACTTTGTGCATTTCTGTGCCTTTCAACTGAGCCTGAGAGGGGGGAGAGGAAAAAAAACCGGACAAACTTCTCAGAGCGTTTGTTCAAGGACACACATCCCCACTCCTCTGCATCCTGCTTGCAGCAAGAGCGGAGGAAGCAACCTTGTTTCTTTTGAGCCAGTTTTCAGCTCCTTTTCTCTGGAGGGAGATGGAGAGTTGAACTTTGTTTTCCTGGGACTTCGGGGGTTTTTTTCCCTTCTTCTCTTCTTGACTCTTTCAACATCAGACCACACTGGGAGAATTTTCTCCCGAGGAGGGGGCCCTGAATGTGGGCCCATGAGCCAGCTGCAAGGAGGAGGAGAGAGGCTACACCTACGGAAGTGTTGGGGTTCCTCCCCCCTGCCATGAGGTCATGGGAGAGGGGACCCTGGGGTAGAGGCATGGCCTGGGCACGGGGGTCTCCCTGCTCCCTGCTCACATGTGCCCTAATCCTGTTCAGCACTGGTTATTTTGTGTTGCCCTGTGCCAGGAGGGCCCTGGTTGTGCCGTGATTGCTCAGTTCTTTGGCAGTGCCCCGCCCATGTGGCTGGAGAAGAAAGAGCTCTGAAACTTCTCTCAAGAATCGCTCCCTATTTCTTTGCACGGGCCTCGCTGTCTAGGGATGTTTCAGGAGACCCCACCGAAACACGGAAGGACTCTCAAATTATCCCAGCTTTCTCTGCACAGCGAGAGCTTCTAATATTTAGCATTGTTATCCTTTTCCTGGGTGTTTGTTAAAAAAATAGTTTTTATCTCTTTCACTTTCTTCCCAGGAAAATTCTTTTTTCCCAAACCTGGTGGGGGAGGGCTGGGTGTAACCTGCCTTCTATCAGAGGATATTTTCCTCCACATTTGTCCAAACCGGCACAGCCTGTCCTTTCCTGGGTCTCTGTTGCAGATGGAAGCTGCTGGTGCCATTGTCAGCTTGAAGCCCTCTTTTGATGCAAGCAGATGTTGCCAGGTGTGTTCAGCAGCTGTTGCTCAATGCTTATGCCAAGCTATTGTGTTCCTCATGGAACCAAGGAGCCATTGTGACACTGCAGGGGCTGATGGCATCAAGGAGGCAATTGTGACAGTACAGAACCTCCTAGAAACAAGGCTCCATTGTGACACCGTGGGGAATCATGGAATCAAGGAGCCCATTGTGACACGGCCAGGCCGCATGGAACCAATGGTCCATGGTTCCACTGCGGATTCAAGAAGAGCACGGTGACACCACGCAACATCATGGAACCGTGCGTCCATTGTGACACAGCGGGGCCTCATGGAAACAAGGGGACCATTGTGGCAAAGCAGGGCCTAATGGAAGCATGGAGAGCATTGTGACACTAAGGAAACTCCTGGAACCAAGATGACCACTGGCACATAATGGAACCTCATGGAAGCAAGCCTCCATGATGACTTTGGAAGGCCTCAGGGACCACAGGACCCATTGTGACACAGCAGGACCTGGTGGAACCAAGGAGCCTTTGTGATACTCCAGATCCACATGGAAGCCAGGGTGCACTGAGACACAGCGGGGCCTTGTTGGAACCAAAGACCCCTCTGCAAAAAGCAGGCTAGCTCATAGAAGCAAGGAGTCCATTGTTACAACGTAAAAGCTATGGAAGCAAGGGACCATTGTGACACTGCGGGGCCTCATGGAACCAATTGTCCATGATGACAATGCGGATCAAAGGAGACCATGGGGACACTGCGGAACCTGATGGAACCAAGGAGCCATTGTGACACAGTGGGGCCTCATGGAATCAAGGAGACCATTGTGACCCAGGTGTTGCATGTGAAGGCAAGGAGCCATTGTGACACTTTGGGCTTCTTCCCTTGAGCTCTGCAGCTGGCTGTCCCAGCCCAGCGCACCATGTGCCACCTGCTCTCCTCAGGGCTCTGCCTGCACACAGCCCCAGGAGAAGTTTTCCTGTTTGCAAGGAAAGAATGGAAAAGCCTGAGCAGGTTTCCTAAACAACAAACCCCACTCATGAGCCACATGCTCAGTACAGGCTGTTGGGAACGATGTCCCCTTTCTACAAGGGTCAGTGTGAGCAGGAATGAATGATCTCTGGGAGCAGAATTCTCGGAGTCTTTCCACTGAATTCTCTGTCCCTGTGTCTTGGGGTGACTTTATCGTGTGTATCCCCTATCGCTGCTCTATGCCCAGAAGTGAACTTTGTGCATTTCTGTGCCTTTCAACTGAGCCTGAGAGGGGGGAGAGGAAAAAAAAAACCGGACAAACTACTCAGAGCGTTTGTTCAAGGACACACATCCACACTCCTCGGCATCCTGCTTGCAGCAAGAGCGGAGGAAGCAACCTTGTTTCTTTTGAGCCAGTTTTCAGCTCCTTTTCTCTGGGGGGAGATGGAGAGTTGAACTTTGTTTTCCTGGGACTTTGGGGTTTTTTTTCCCCTCTTCTCTTCTTGACTCTTTCAACATCAGACCACATTGCGAGAATTTTCTCCCGAGGTGGGGGCCCTGAATGTGAGCCCATGAGCCAGCTGCAAGGAGGAGGAGAGAGACTGCACCTACGGAAGTGTTGGGGTTCCTCCCCCCTGCCATGAGGTCATGGGAGAGGGGACCCTGGGGTAGAGGCATGGCCTGGGCACGGGGGTCTCCCTGCTCCCTGCTCACATGTGCCCTAATCCTGTTCAGCACTGGTTATTTTGTGTTGCCTTGTGCCAGGAGGGCCCTGCTTGTGCTGTGATTGCTCAGTTCTTTGGCAGTGCCCCGCCCATGTGGCTGGAGAAGAAAGAGCTCTGCAACTTCTCTCAAGAATCGCTCCCTATTTCTTTGCACGGGCCTCGCTGTCTAGGGATGTTTCAGGAGACCCCACCGAAACACGGAAGGACTCTCAAATTATCCCAGGTTTCTCTGCACAGCGAGAGGTTTTAATATTTAGCATTGTTATCCTTTTCCTGGGTGTTTGTTAAAAAAATAGTTTTTATCTCTTTCACTTCCTTCCCAGGAAAATTCTTTTTTCCCAAACCTGGTGGGGGAGGGCTGGATGTAAGCTGCCTTCTATCAGAGGATATTTTCCTCCAAATTTGTCCAAACCGGCACAGCCTGTCCTTTCCTGGGTCTCTGTTGCAGATGGAAGCTGCTGGTGCCATTGTCAGCTTGAAGCCCTCTTTTGATGCAAGCAGATGTTGCCAGGTGTGTTCAGCAGCTGTTGCTCAATGCTTATGCCAAGCTATTGTGTTCCTCATGGAACCAAGGAGCCATTGTGACACTGCAGGGGCTGATGGCATCAAGGAGGCAATTGTGACAGTACAGAACCTCCTAGAAACAAGGCTCCATTGTGACACCGTGGGGAATCATGGAATCAAGGAGCCCATTGTGACACGGCCAGGCCGCATGGAACCAATGGTCCATGGTTACACGGCGGATTCAAGAAGAGCACGGTGACACCACGCAACATCACGGAACCATGTGTCCATTGTGTCACAGCGGGGCCTCATGGAAACAAGGGGACCATTGTGGCAAAGCAGGGCCTAATGGAAGCCTGGAGAGCATTGGGATATAATGGGGAATCATGGAAGCATGGAGAGCATTGTGACACTAAGGAAACTCCTGGAACCAAGATGACCACTGGCACATAATGGAACCTCACGGAACCAAGCCTCCACGATGACTTTGGAAGGCCTCAGGGACCACAGGACCCATTGTGACACAGCAGGACCTGGTGGAACCAAGGAGCCTTTGTGATACTCCAGATCCACATGGAAGCCAGGGTGCACTGAGACACAGCGGGGCCTTGTTGGAACCAAAGACCCCTCTGCAAAAAGCAGGCTAGCTCATGGAAGCAAGGAGTCCATTGTTACAACATCAAAGCTATGGAAGCAAGGGACCATTGTGACACTGCGGGGCCTCATGGAACCAATTGTCCATGATGACAATGCGGATCAAAGGAGACCATGGTGACACTGCGGAACCTGATGGAACCAAGGAGCCATTGTGACACAGTGGGGCCTCATGGAATCAAGGAGACCATTGTGACCCAGGTGTTGCATGTGAAGGCAAGGAGCCATTGTGACACTTTGGGCTTCTTCCCTTGAGCTCTGCAGCTGGCTGTCCCAGCCCAGCGCACCATGTGCCACCTGCTCTCCTCAGGGCTCTGCCTGCACACAGCCCCAGGAGAAGTTTTCCTGTTTGCAAGGAAAGAATGGAAAAGCCTGAGCAGGTTTCCTAAACAACAAACCCCACTCATGAGCCACATGCTCAGTACAGGCTGCCTGGAACGATGTCCCCTTTCTACAAGGGTCAGTGTGAGCAGGAATGAATGATCTCTGGGAGCAGAATTCTCGGAGTCTTTCCACTGAATTCTCTGTCCCTGTGTCTTGGGGTGACTTTATCGTGTGTATCCCCTATCGCTGCTCTATGCCCAGAAGTGAACTTTGTGCATTTCTGTGCCTTTCAACTGAGCCTGAGAGGGGGGAGAGGAAAAAAAAAACCGGACAAACTACTCAGAGCGTTTGTTCAAGGACACACATCCACACTCCTCGGCATCCTGCTTGCAGCAAGAGCGGAGGAAGCAACCTTGTTTCTTTTGAGCCAGTTTTCAGCTCCTTTTCTCTGGGGGGAGATGGAGAGTTGAACTTTGTTTTCCTGGGACTTTGGGGTTTTTTTTCCCCTCTTCTCTTCTTGACTCTTTCAACATCAGACCACATTGCGAGAATTTTCTCCCGAGGTGGGGGCCCTGAATGTGAGCCCATGAGCCAGCTGCAAGGAGGAGGAGAGAGACTGCACCTACGGAAGTGTTGGGGTTCCTCCCCCCTGCCATGAGGTCATGGGAGAGGGGACCCTGGGGTAGAGGCATGGCCTGGGCACGGGGGTCTCCCTGCTCCCTGCTCACATGTGCCCTAATCCTGTTCAGCACTGCTTATTTTGTGTTGCCTTGTGCCAGGAGGGCCCTGCTTGTGCTGTGATTGCTCAGTTCTTTGGCAGTGCCCCGCCCATGTGGCTGGAGAAGAAAGAGCTCTGCAACTTCTCTCAAGAATCGCTCCCTATTTCTTTGCACGGGCCTCGCTGTCTAGGGATGTTTCAGGAGACCCCACCGAAACACGGAAGGACTCTCAAATTATCCCAGGTTTCTCTGCACAGCGAGAGGTTTTAATATTTAGCATTGTTATCCTTTTCCTGGGTGTTTGTTAAAAAAATAGTTTTTATCTCTTTCACTTCCTTCCCAGGAAAATTCTTTTTTCCCAAACCTGGTGGGGGAGGGCTGGATGTAAGCTGCCTTCTATCAGAGGATATTTTCCTCCAAATTTGTCCAAACCGGCACAGCCTGTCCTTTCCCTGGGTGTCTGTTGCAGATGGAAGCTGCTGGTGCCATTGTCAGCTTGAAGCCCTCTTTTGATGCAAGCAGATGTTGCCAGGTGTGTTCAGCAGCTGTTGCTCAATGCTTATGCCAAGCTATTGTGTTCCTCATGGAACCAAGGAGCCATTGTGACACTGCAGGGGCTGATGGCATCAAGGAGGCAATTGTGACAGTACAGAACCTCCTAGAAACAAGGCTCCATTGTGACACCGTGGGGAATCATGGAATCAAGGAGCCCATTGTGACACGGCCAGGCCGCATGGAACCAATGGTCCATGGTTACACGGCGGATTCAAGAAGAGCACGGTGACACCACGCAACATCACGGAACCATGTGTCCATTGTGTCACAGCGGGGCCTCATGGAAACAAGGGGACCATTGTGGCAAAGCAGGGCCTAATGGAAGCCTGGAGAGCATTGGGATATAATGGGGAATCATGGAAGCATGGAGAGCATTGTGACACTAAGGAAACTCCTGGAACCAAGATGACCACTGGCACATAATGGAACCTCACGGAACCAAGCCTCCACGATGACTTTGGAAGGCCTCAGGGACCACAGGACCCATTGTGACACAGCAGGACCTGGTGGAACCAAGGAGCCTTTGTGATACTCCAGATCCACATGGAAGCCAGGGTGCACTGAGACACAGCGGGGCCTTGTTGGAACCAAAGACCCCTCTGCAAAAAGCAGGCTAGCTCATGGAAGCAAGGAGTCCATTGTTACAACATCAAAGCTATGGAAGCAAGGGACCATTGTGACACTGCGGGGCCTCATGGAACCAATTGTCCATGATGACAATGCGGATCAAAGGAGACCATGGGGACACTGCGGAACCTGATGGAACCAAGGAGCCATTGTGACACAGTGGGGCCTCATGGAATCAAGGAGACCATTGTGACCCAGGTGTTGCATGTGAAGGCAAGGAGCCATTGTGACACTTTGGGCTTCTTCCCTTGAGCTCTGCAGCTGGCTGTCCCAGCCCAGCGCACCATGTGCCACCTGCTCTCCTCAGGGCTCTGCCTGCACACAGCCCCAGGAGAAGTTTTCCTGTTTGCAAGGAAAGAATGGAAAAGCCTGAGCAGGTTTCCTAAACAACAAACCCCACTCATGAGCCACATGCTCAGTACAGGCTGCCTGGAACGATGTCCCCTTTCTGCAAGGGTCAGTGTGAGCAGGAATGAATGATCTCTGGGAGCAGAATTCTCGGAGTCTTTCCACTGAATTCTCTGTCCCTGTGTCTTGGGGTGACTTTATCGTGTGTATCCCCTATCGCTGCTCTATGCCCAGAAGTGAACTTTGTGCATTTCTGTGCCTTTCAACTGAGCCTGAGAGGGGGGAGAGGAAAAAAAAAACCGGACAAACTACTCAGAGCGTTTGTTCAAGGACACACATACACACTCCTCTGCATCCTGCTTGCAGCAAGAGCGAAGGAAGCAACCTTGTTTCTTTTGAGCCAGTTTTCAGCTCCTTTTCTCTGGGGGGAGATGGAGAGTTGAACTTTGTTTTCCTGGGACTTCGGGGGTTTTTTTCCCTTCTTCTCTTCTTGACTCTTTCAACATCAGACCACATTGGGAGAATTTTCTGCCGAGGTGGGGGCCCTGAATGTGGGCCCATGAGCCAGCTGCAAGGAGGAGGAGAGAGACTGCACCTACGGAAGTGTTGGGGTTCCTCCCCCCTGCCATGAGGTCATGGGAGAGGGGACCCTGGGGTAGAGGCATGGCCTGGGCACGGGGGGTCTCCCTGCTCCCTGCTCACATGTGCCCTAATCCTGTTCAGCACTGCTCATTTTGTGTTGCCTTGTGCGAGGAGGGCCCTGGTTGTGCCGTGATTGCTCAGTTCTTTGGCAGTGCCCCACCCATGTGGCTGGAGAAGAAAGAGCTCTGCAACTTCTCTCAAGAATCGCTCCCTATTTCTTTGCACGGGCCTCGCTGTCTAGGGATGTTTCAGGAGACCCCACCAAAACATGGAAGGACTCTCAAATTATCCCAGGTTTCTCTGCACAGCGAGAGGTTTTAATATTTAGCATTGTTATCCTTTTCCTGGGTGTTTGTTAAAAAAATAGTTTTTATCTCTTTCACTTCCTTCCCAGGAAAATTCTTTTTTCCCAAACCTGGTGGGGGAGGGCTGGATGTAAGCTGCCTTCTATCAGAGGATATTTTCCTCCAAATTTGTTCAAACCGGCACAGCCTGTCCTTTCCTGGGTCTCTGTTGCAGATGGAAGCTGCTGGTGCCATTGTCAGCTTGACGCCCTCTTTTGATGCAAGCAGATGTTGCCAGGTGTGTTCAGCAGCTGTTGCTCAATGCTTATGCCAAGCTATTGTGTTCCTCATGGAACCAAGGAGCCATTGTGACACTGCAGGGGCTGATGGCATCAAGGAGGCAATTGTGACAGTACAGAACCTCCTAGAAACAAGGCTCCATTGTGACACCGTGGGGAATCATGGAATCAAGGAGCCCATTGTGACACGGCCAGGCCGCATGGAACCAATGGTCCATGGTTCCACTGCGGATTCAAGAAGAGCACGGTGACACCACGCAACATCATGGAACCAATGGTCCATTGTGACACAGCGGGGCCTCATGGAAACAAGGGGACCATTGTGGCAAAGCAGGGCCTAATGGAAGCATGGAGAGCATTGGGACATTGTGGGGAATCATGGAAGCATGGAGAGCATTGTGACACTAAGGAAACTCCTGGAACCAAGATGACCACTGGCACATAATGGAACCTCACGGAACCAAGCCTCCACGATGACTTTGGAAGGCCTCAGGGACCACAGGACCCATTGTGACACAGCAGGACCTGGTGGAACCAAGGAGCCTTTGTGATACTCCAGATCCACATGGAAGCCAGGGTGCACTGAGACACAGCGGGGCCTTGTTGGAACCAAAGACCCCTCTGCAAAAAGCAGGCTAGCTCATGGAAGCAAGGAGTCCATTGTTACAACATCAAAGCTATGGAAGCAAGGGACCATTGTGACACTGCGGGGCCTCATGGAACCAATTGTCCATGATGACAATGCGGATCAAAGGAGACCATGGGGACACTGCGGAACCTGATGGAACCAAGGAGCCATTGTGACACAGTGGGGCCTCATGGAATCAAGGAGACCATTGTGACCCAGGTGTTGCATGTGAAGGCAAGGAGCCATTGTGACACTTTGGGCTTCTTCCCTTGAGCTCTGCAGCTGGCTGTCCCAGCCCAGCGCACCATGTGCCACCTGCTCTCCTCAGGGCTCTGCCTGCACACAGCCCCAGGAGAAGTTTTCCTGTTTGCAAGGAAAGAATGGAAAAGCCTGAGCAGGTTTCCTAAACAACAAACCCCACTCAGGAGCCACATGCTCAGTACAGGCTGTTGGGAACGATGTCCCCTTTCTACAAGGGTCAGTGTGAGCAGGAATGAATGATCTCTGGGAGCAGAATTCTCGGAGTCTTTCCACTGAATTCTCTGTCCCTGTGTCTTGGGGTGACTTTATCGTGTGTATCCCCTATCGCTGCTCTATGCCCAGAAGTGAACTTTGTGCATTTCTGTGCCTTTCAACTGAGCCTGAGAGGGGGGAGAGGAAAAAAAAAACCGGACAAACTACTCAGAGCGTTTGTTCAAGGACACACATCCACACTCCTCGGCATCCTGCTTGCAGCAAGAGCGGAGGAAGCAACCTTGTTTCTTTTGAGCCAGTTTTCAGCTCCTTTTCTCTGGGGGGAGATGGAGAGTTGAACTTTGTTTTCCTGGGACTTTGGGGTTTTTTTTCCCCTCTTCTCTTCTTGACTCTTTCAACATCAGACCACATTGCGAGAATTTTCTCCCGAGGTGGGGGCCCTGAATGTGAGCCCATGAGCCAGCTGCAAGGAGGAGGAGAGAGACTGCACCTACGGAAGTGTTGGGGTTCCTCCCCCCTGCCATGAGGTCATGGGAGAGGGGACCCTGGGGTAGAGGCATGGCCTGGGCACGGGGGTCTCCCTGCTCCCTGCTCACATGTGCCCTAATCCTGTTCAGGACTGCTTATTTTGTGTTGCCTTGTGCCAGGAGGGCCCTGCTTGTGCTGTGATTGCTCAGTTCTTTGGCAGTGCCCCGCCCATGTGGCTGGAGAAGAAAGAGCTCTGCAACTTCTCTCAAGAATCGCTCCCTATTTCTTTGCACGGGCCTCGCTGTCTAGGGATGTTTCAGGAGACCCCACCAAAACACGGAAGGACTCTCAAATTATCCCAGGTTTCTCTGCACAGCGAGAGGTTTTAATATTTAGCATTGTTATCCTTTTCCTGGGTGTTTGTTAAAAAAATAGTTTTTATCTCTTTCACTTCCTTCCCAGGAAAATTCTTTTTTCCCAAACCTGGTGGGGGAGGGCTGGATGTAAGCTGCCTTCTATCAGAGGATATTTTCCTCCAAATTTGTCCAAACCGGCACAGCCTGTCCTTTCCCTGGGTGTCTGTTGCAGATGGAAGCTGCTGGTGCCATTGTCAGCTTGAAGCCCTCTTTTGATGCAAGCAGATGTTGCCAGGTGTGTTCAGCAGCTGTTGCTCAATGCTTATGCCAAGCTATTGTGTTCCTCATGGAACCAAGGAGCCATTGTGACACTGCAGGGGCTGATGGCATCAAGGAGGCAATTGTGACAGTACAGAACCTCCTAGAAACAAGGCTCCATTGTGACACCGTGGGGAATCATGGAATCAAGGAGCCCATTGTGACACGGCCAGGCCGCATGGAACCAATGGTCCATGGTTACACGGCGGATTCAAGAAGAGCACGGTGACACCACGCAACATCACGGAACCATGTGTCCATTGTGTCACAGCGGGGCCTCATGGAAACAAGGGGACCATTGTGGCAAAGCAGGGCCTAATGGAAGCCTGGAGAGCATTGGGATATAATGGGGAATCATGGAAGCATGGAGAGCATTGTGACACTAAGGAAACTCCTGGAACCAAGATGACCACTGGCACATAATGGAACCTCACGGAACCAAGCCTCCACGATGACTTTGGAAGGCCTCAGGGACCACAGGACCCATTGTGACACAGCAGGACCTGGTGGAACCAAGGAGCCTTTGTGATACTCCAGATCCACATGGAAGCCAGGGTGCACTGAGACACAGCGGGGCCTTGTTGGAACCAAAGACCCCTCTGCAAAAAGCAGGCTAGCTCATGGAAGCAAGGAGTCCATTGTTACAACATCAAAGCTATGGAAGCAAGGGACCATTGTGACACTGCGGGGCCTCATGGAACCAATTGTCCATGATGACAATGCGGATCAAAGGAGACCATGGGGACACTGCGGAACCTGATGGAACCAAGGAGCCATTGTGACACAGTGGGGCCTCATGGAATCAAGGAGACCATTGTGACCCAGGTGTTGCATGTGAAGGCAAGGAGCCATTGTGACACTTTGGGCTTCTTCCCTTGAGCTCTGCAGCTGGCTGTCCCAGCCCAGCGCACCATGTGCCACCTGCTCTCCTCAGGGCTCTGCCTGCACACAGCCCCAGGAGAAGTTTTCCTGTTTGCAAGGAAAGAATGGAAAAGCCTGAGCAGGTTTCCTAAACAACAAACCCCACTCAGGAGCCACATGCTCAGTACAGGCTGCCTGGAACGATGTCCCCTTTCTACAAGGGTCAGTGTGAGCAGGAATGAATGATCTCTGGGAGCAGAATTCTCGGAGTCTTTCCACTGAATTCTCTGTCCCTGTGTCTTGGGGTGACTTTATCGTGTGTATCCCCTATCGCTGCTCTATGCCCAGAAGTGAACTTTGTGCATTTCTGTGCCTTTCAACTGAGCCTGAGAGGGGGGAGAGGAAAAAAAAAACCGGACAAACTACTCAGAGCGTTTGTTCAAGGACACACATCCACACTCCTCGGCATCCTGCTTGCAGCAAGAGCGGAGGAAGCAACCTTGTTTCTTTTGAGCCAGTTTTCAGCTCCTTTTCTCTGGGGGGAGATGGAGAGTTGAACTTTGTTTTCCTGGGACTTTGGGGTTTTTTTTCCCCTCTTCTCTTCTTGACTCTTTCAACATCAGACCACATTGCGAGAATTTTCTCCCGAGGTGGGGGCCCTGAATGTGAGCCCATGAGCCAGCTGCAAGGAGGAGGAGAGAGACTGCACCTACGGAAGTGTTGGGGTTCCTCCCCCCTGCCATGAGGTCATGGGAGAGGGGACCCTGGGGTAGAGGCATGGCCTGGGCACGGGGGTCTCCCTGCTCCCTGCTCACATGTGCCCTAATCCTGTTCAGGACTGCTTATTTTGTGTTGCCTTGTGCCAGGAGGGCCCTGCTTGTGCTGTGATTGCTCAGTTCTTTGGCAGTGCCCCGCCCATGTGGCTGGAGAAGAAAGAGCTCTGCAACTTCTCTCAAGAATCGCTCCCTATTTCTTTGCACGGGCCTCGCTGTCTAGGGATGTTTCAGGAGACCCCACCAAAACACGGAAGGACTCTCAAATTATCCCAGGTTTCTCTGCACAGCGAGAGGTTTTAATATTTAGCATTGTTATCCTTTTCCTGGGTGTTTGTTAAAAAAATAGTTTTTATCTCTTTCACTTCCTTCCCAGGAAAATTCTTTTTTCCCAAACCTGGTGGGGGAGGGCTGGATGTAAGCTGCCTTCTATCAGAGGATATTTTCCTCCAAATTTGTCCAAACCGGCACAGCCTGTCCTTTCCCTGGGTGTCTGTTGCAGATGGAAGCTGCTGGTGCCATTGTCAGCTTGAAGCCCTCTTTTGATGCAAGCAGATGTTGCCAGGTGTGTTCAGCAGCTGTTGCTCAATGCTTATGCCAAGCTATTGTGTTCCTCATGGAACCAAGGAGCCATTGTGACACTGCAGGGGCTGATGGCATCAAGGAGGCAATTGTGACAGTACAGAACCTCCTAGAAACAAGGCTCCATTGTGACACCGTGGGGAATCATGGAATCAAGGAGCCCATTGTGACACGGCCAGGCCGCATGGAACCAATGGTCCATGGTTACACGGCGGATTCAAGAAGAGCACGGTGACACCACGCAACATCACGGAACCATGTGTCCATTGTGTCACAGCGGGGCCTCATGGAAACAAGGGGACCATTGTGGCAAAGCAGGGCCTAATGGAAGCCTGGAGAGCATTGGGATATAATGGGGAATCATGGAAGCATGGAGAGCATTGTGACACTAAGGAAACTCCTGGAACCAAGATGACCACTGGCACATAATGGAACCTCACGGAACCAAGCCTCCACGATGACTTTGGAAGGCCTCAGGGACCACAGGACCCATTGTGACACAGCAGGACCTGGTGGAACCAAGGAGCCTTTGTGATACTCCAGATCCACATGGAAGCCAGGGTGCACTGAGACACAGCGGGGCCTTGTTGGAACCAAAGACCCCTCTGCAAAAAGCAGGCTAGCTCATGGAAGCAAGGAGTCCATTGTTACAACATCAAAGCTATGGAAGCAAGGGACCATTGTGACACTGCGGGGCCTCATGGAACCAATTGTCCATGATGACAATGCGGATCAAAGGAGACCATGGGGACACTGCGGAACCTGATGGAACCAAGGAGCCATTGTGACACAGTGGGGCCTCATGGAATCAAGGAGACCATTGTGACCCAGGTGTTGCATGTGAAGGCAAGGAGCCATTGTGACACTTTGGGCTTCTTCCCTTGAGCTCTGCAGCTGGCTGTCCCAGCCCAGCGCACCATGTGCCACCTGCTCTCCTCAGGGCTCTGCCTGCACACAGCCCCAGGAGAAGTTTTCCTGTTTGCAAGGAAAGAATGGAAAAGCCTGAGCAGGTTTCCTAAACAACAAACCCCACTCAGGAGCCACATGCTCAGTACAGGCTGCCTGGAACGATGTCCCCTTTCTACAAGGGTCAGTGTGAGCAGGAATGAATGATCTCTGGGAGCAGAATTCTCGGAGTCTTTCCACTGAATTCTCTGTCCCTGTGTCTTGGGGTGACTTTATCGTGTGTATCCCCTATCGCTGCTCTATGCCCAGAAGTGAACTTTGTGCATTTCTGTGCCTTTCAACTGAGCCTGAGAGGGGGGAGAGGAAAAAAAAAACCGGACAAACTACTCAGAGCGTTTGTTCAAGGACACACATACACACTCCTCTGCATCCTGCTTGCAGCAAGAGCGAAGGAAGCAACCTTGTTTCTTTTTAGCCAGTTTTCAGCTCCTTTTCTCTGGGGGGAGATGGAGAGTTGAACTTTGTTTTCCTGGGACTTCGGGGGTTTTTTTCCCTTCTTCTCTTCTTGACTCTTTCAACATCAGACCACATTGGGAGAATTTTCTGCCGAGGTGGGGGCCCTGAATGTGGGCCCATGAGCCAGCTGCAAGGAGGAGGAGAGAGACTGCACCTACGGAAGTGTTGGGGTTCCTCCCCCCTGCCATGAGGTCATGGGAGAGGGGACCCTGGGGTAGAGGCATGGCCTGGGCACGGGGGGTCTCCCTGCTCCCTGCTCACATGTGCCCTAATCCTGTTCAGCACTGGTTATTTTGTGTTGCCTTGTGCGAGGAGGGCCCTGGTTGTGCCGTGATTGCTCAGTTCTTTGGCAGTGCCCCACCCATGTGGCTGGAGAAGAAAGAGCTCTGCAACTTCTCTCAAGAATCGCTCCCTATTTCTTTGCACGGGCCTCGCTGTCTAGGGATGTTTCAGGAGACCCCACCAAAACACGGAAGGACTCTCAAATTATCCCAGGTTTCTCTGCACAGCGAGAGGTTTTAATATTTAGCATTGTTATCCTTTTCCTGGGTGTTTGTTAAAAAAATAGTTTTTATCTCTTTCACTTCCTTCCCAGGAAAATTCTTTTTTCCCAAACCTGGTGGGGGAGGGCTGGATGTAAGCTGCCTTCTATCAGAGGATATTTTCCTCCAAATTTGTCCAAACCGGCACAGCCTGTCCTTTCCCTGGGTGTCTGTTGCAGATGGAAGCTGCTGGTGCCATTGTCAGCTTGACGCCCTCTTTTGATGCATGCAGATGTTGCCAGGTGTGTTCAGCAGCTGTTGCTCAATGCTTATGCCAAGCTATTGTGTTCCTCATGGAACCAAGGAGCCATTGTGACACTGCAGGGGCTGATGGCATCAAGGAGGCAATTGTGACAGTACAGAACCTCCTAGAAACAAGGCTCCATTGTGACACCGTGGGGAATCATGGAATCAAGGAGCCCATTGTGACACGGCCAGGCCGCATGGAACCAATGGTCCATGGTTACACGGCGGATTCAAGAAGAGCACGGTGACACCACGCAACATCATGGAACCATAGGTCCATTGTGACACAGCGGGGCCTCATGGAAACAAGGGGACCATTGTGGCAAAGCAGGGCCTAATGGAAGCATGGAGAGCATTGGGACATTGTGGGGAATCATGGAAGCATGGAGAGCATTGTGACACTAAGGAAACTCCTGGAACCAAGATGACCACTGGCACATAATGGAACCTCATGGAAGCAAGCCTCCACGATGACTTTGGAGGGCCTCAGGGACCACAGGACCCATTGTGACACAGCAGGACCTGGTGGAACCAAGGAGCCTTTGTGATACTCCAGATCCACATGGAAGCCAGGGTGCACTGAGACACAGCGGGGCCTTGTGGGAACCAAAGACACCTCTGCAAAAAGCAGGCTAGCTCATGGAAGCAAGGAGTCCATTGTTACAACATCAAAGCTATGGAAGCAAGGGACCATTGTGACACTGCGGGGCCTCATGGAACCAATTGTCCATGATGACAATGCGGATCAAAGGAGACCATGGTGACACTGCGGAACCTGATGGAACCAAGGAGCCATTGTGACACAGTGGGGCCTCATGGAATCAAGGAGACCATTGTGACCCAGGTGTTGCATGTGAAGGCAAGGAGCCATTGTGCCACTTTGGGCTTCTTCCCTTGAGCTCTGCAGCTGGCTGTCCCAGCCCAGCGCACCATGTGCCACCTGCTCTCCTCAGGGCTCTGCCTGCACACAGCCCCAGGAGAAGTTTTCCTGTTTGCAAGGAAAGAATGGAAAAGCCGGAGCAGGTTTCCTAAACAACAAACCCCACTCAGGAGCCACATGCTCAGTACAGGCTGCCTGGAACGATGTCCCCTTTCTACAAGGGTCAGTGTGAGCAGGAATGATCCATCTCTGGGAGCAGAATTCTCGGAGTCTTTCCACTGAATTCTCTGTCCCTGTGTCTTGGGGTGACTTTATCGTGTGTATCCCCTATCGCTGCTCTATGCCCAGAAGTGAACTTTGTGCATTTCTGTGCCTTTCAACTGAGCCTGAGAGGGGGGAGAGGAAAAAAAACCGGACAAACTTCTCAGAGCGTTTGTTCAAGGACACACATCCCCACTCCTCTGCATCCTGCTTGCAGCAAGAGCGGAGGAAGCAACCTTGTTTCTTTTGAGCCAGTTTTCAGCTCCTTTTCTCTGGAGGGAGATGGAGAGTTGAACTTTGTTTTCCTGGGACTTCGGGGGTTTTTTTCCCTTCTTCTCTTCTTGACTCTTTCAACATCAGACCACACTGGGAGAATTTTCTCCCGAGGAGGGGGCCCTGAATGTGGGCCCATGAGCCAGCTGCAAGGAGGAGGAGAGAGGCTACACCTACGGAAGTGTTGGGGTTCCTCCCCCCTGCCATGAGGTCATGGGAGAGGGGACCCTGGGGTAGAGGCATGGCCTGGGCACGGGGGTCTCCCTGCTCCCTGCTCACATGTGCCCTAATCCTGTTCAGCACTGGTTATTTTGTGTTGCCCTGTGCCAGGAGGGCCCTGGTTGTGCCGTGATTGCTCAGTTCTTTGGCAGTGCCCCGCCCATGTGGCTGGAGAAGAAAGAGCTCTGAAACTTCTCTCAAGAATCGCTCCCTATTTCTTTGCACGGGCCTCGCTGTCTAGGGATGTTTCAGGAGACCCCACCGAAACACGGAAGGACTCTCAAATTATCCCAGCTTTCTCTGCACAGCGAGAGCTTCTAATATTTAGCATTGTTATCCTTTTCCTGGGTGTTTGTTAAAAAAATAGTTTTTATCTCTTTCACTTTCTTCCCAGGAAAATTCTTTTTTCCCAAACCTGGTGGGGGAGGGCTGGGTGTAACCTGCCTTCTATCAGAGGATATTTTCCTCCACATTTGTCCAAACCGGCACAGCCTGTCCTTTCCTGGGTCTCTGTTGCAGATGGAAGCTGCTGGTGCCATTGTCAGCTTGAAGCCCTCTTTTGATGCAAGCAGATGTTGCCAGGTGTGTTCAGCAGCTGTTGCTCAATGCTTATGCCAAGCTATTGTGTTCCTCATGGAACCAAGGAGCCATTGTGACACTGCAGGGGCTGATGGCATCAAGGAGGCAATTGTGACAGTACAGAACCTCCTAGAAACAAGGCTCCATTGTGACACCGTGGGGAATCATGGAATCAAGGAGCCCATTGTGACACGGCCAGGCCGCATGGAACCAATGGTCCATGGTTCCACTGCGGATTCAAGAAGAGCACGGTGACACCACGCAACATCATGGAACCGTGCGTCCATTGTGACACAGCGGGGCCTCATGGAAACAAGGGGACCATTGTGGCAAAGCAGGGCCTAATGGAAGCCTGGAGAGCATTGGGATATAATGGGGAATCATGGAAGCATGGAGAGCATTGTGACACTAAGGAAACTCCTGGAACCAAGATGACCACTGGCACATAATGGAACCTCACGGAACCAAGCCTCCACGATGACTTTGGAAGGCCTCAGGGACCACAGGACCCATTGTGACACAGCAGGACCTGGTGGAACCAAGGAGCCTTTGTGATACTCCAGATCCACATGGAAGCCAGGGTGCACTGAGACACAGCGGGGCCTTGTTGGAACCAAAGACCCCTCTGCAAAAAGCAGGCTAGCTCATGGAAGCAAGGAGTCCATTGTTACAACATCAAAGCTATGGAAGCAAGGGACCATTGTGACACTGCGGGGCCTCATGGAACCAATTGTCCATGATGACAATGCGGATCAAAGGAGACCATGGTGACACTGCGGAACCTGATGGAACCAAGGAGCCATTGTGACACAGTGGGGCCTCATGGAATCAAGGAGACCATTGTGACCCAGGTGTTGCATGTGAAGGCAAGGAGCCATTGTGACACTTTGGGCTTCTTCCCTTGAGCTCTGCAGCTGGCTGTCCCAGCCCAGCGCACCATGTGCCACCTGCTCTCCTCAGGGCTCTGCCTGCACACAGCCCCAGGAGAAGTTTTCCTGTTTGCAAGGAAAGAATGGAAAAGCCTGAGCAGGTTTCCTAAACAACAAACCCCACTCATGAGCCACATGCTCAGTACAGGCTGCCTGGAACGATGTCCCCTTTCTACAAGGGTCAGTGTGAGCAGGAATGAATGATCTCTGGGAGCAGAATTCTCGGAGTCTTTCCACTGAATTCTCTGTCCCTGTGTCTTGGGGTGACTTTATCGTGTGTATCCCCTATCGCTGCTCTATGCCCAGAAGTGAACTTTGTGCATTTCTGTGCCTTTCAACTGAGCCTGAGAGGGGGGAGAGGAAAAAAAAAACCGGACAAACTACTCAGAGCGTTTGTTCAAGGACACACATACACACTCCTCTGCATCCTGCTTGCAGCAAGAGCGAAGGAAGCAACCTTGTTTCTTTTTAGCCAGTTTTCAGCTCCTTTTCTCTGGGGGGAGATGGAGAGTTGAACTTTGTTTTCCTGGGACTTCGGGGGTTTTTTTCCCTTCTTCTCTTCTTGACTCTTTCAACATCAGACCACATTGGGAGAATTTTCTGCCGAGGTGGGGGCCCTGAATGTGGGCCCATGAGCCAGCTGCAAGGAGGAGGAGAGAGACTGCACCTACGGAAGTGTTGGGGTTCCTCCCCCCTGCCATGAGGTCATGGGAGAGGGGACCCTGGGGTAGAGGCATGGCCTGGGCACGGGGGGTCTCCCTGCTCCCTGCTCACATGTGCCCTAATCCTGTTCAGCACTGGTTATTTTGTGTTGCCTTGTGCGAGGAGGGCCCTGGTTGTGCCGTGATTGCTCAGTTCTTTGGCAGTGCCCCACCCATGTGGCTGGAGAAGAAAGAGCTCTGCAACTTCTCTCAAGAATCGCTCCCTATTTCTTTGCACGGGCCTCGCTGTCTAGGGATGTTTCAGGAGACCCCACCAAAACACGGAAGGACTCTCAAATTATCCCAGGTTTCTCTGCACAGCGAGAGGTTTTAATATTTAGCATTGTTATCCTTTTCCTGGGTGTTTGTTAAAAAAATAGTTTTTATCTCTTTCACTTCCTTCCCAGGAAAATTCTTTTTTCCCAAACCTGGTGGGGGAGGGCTGGATGTAAGCTGCCTTCTATCAGAGGATATTTTCCTCCAAATTTGTCCAAACCGGCACAGCCTGTCCTTTCCCTGGGTGTCTGTTGCAGATGGAAGCTGCTGGTGCCATTGTCAGCTTGACGCCCTCTTTTGATGCAAGCAGATGTTGCCAGGTGTGTTCAGCAGCTGTTGCTCAATGCTTATGCCAAGCTATTGTGTTCCTCATGGAACCAAGGAGCCATTGTGACACTGCAGGGGCTGATGGCATCAAGGAGGCAATTGTGACAGTACAGAACCTCCTAGAAACAAGGCTCCATTGTGACACCGTGGGGAATCATGGAATCAAGGAGCCCATTGTGACACGGCCAGGCCGCATGGAACCAATGGTCCATGGTTCCACTGCGGATTCAAGAAGAGCACGGTGACACCACGCAACATCATGGAACCATAGGTCCATTGTGACGCAGCGGGGCCTCATGGAAACAAGGGGACCATTGTGGCAAAGCAGGGCCTAATGGAAGCATGGAGAGCATTGGGACATTGTGGGGAATCATGGAAGCATGGAGAGCATTGTGACACTAAGGAAACTCCTGGAACCAAGATGACCACTGGCACATAATGGAACCTCATGGAAGCAAGCCTCCACGATGACTTTGGAGGGCCTCAGGGACCACAGGACCCATTGTGACACAGCAGGACCTGGTGGAACCAAGGAGCCTTTGTGATACTCCAGATCCACATGGAAGCCAGGGTGCACTGAGACACAGCGGGGCCTTGTGGGAACCAAAGACACCTCTGCAAAAAGCAGGCTAGCTCATGGAAGCAAGGAGTCCATTGTTACAACATCAAAGCTATGGAAGCAAGGGACCATTGTGACACTGCGGGGCCTCATGGAACCAATTGTCCATGATGACAATGCGGATCAAAGGAGACCATGGTGACACTGCGGAACCTGATGGAACCAAGGAGCCATTGTGACACAGTGGGGCCTCATGGAATCAAGGAGACCATTGTGACCCAGGTGTTGCATGTGAAGGCAAGGAGCCATTGTGCCACTTTGGGCTTCTTCCCTTGAGCTCTGCAGCTGGCTGTCCCAGCCCAGCGCACCATGTGCCACCTGCTCTCCTCAGGGCTCTGCCTGCACACAGCCCCAGGAGAAGTTTTCCTGTTTGCAAGGAAAGAATGGAAAAGCCGGAGCAGGTTTCCTAAACAACAAACCCCACTCAGGAGCCACATGCTCAGTACAGGCTGCCTGGAACGATGTCCCCTTTCTACAAGGGTCAGTGTGAGCCGGAATGATCCATCTCTGGGAGCAGAATTCTCGGAGTCTTTCCACTGAATTCTCTGTCCCTGTGTCTTGGGGTGACTTTATCGTGTGTATCCCCTATCGCTGCTCTATGCCCAGAAGTGAACTTTGTGCATTTCTGTGCCTTTCAACTGAGCCTGAGAGGGGGGAGAGGAAAAAAAACCGGACAAACTTCTCAGAGCGTTTGTTCAAGGACACACATCCCCACTCCTCTGCATCCTGCTTGCAGCAAGAGCGGAGGAAGCAACCTTGTTTCTTTTGAGCCAGTTTTCAGCTCCTTTTCTCTGGAGGGAGATGGAGAGTTGAACTTTGTTTTCCTGGGACTTCGGGGGTTTTTTTCCCTTCTTCTCTTCTTGACTCTTTCAACATCAGACCACACTGGGAGAATTTTCTCCCAAGGAGGGGGCCCTGAATGTGGGCCCATGAGCCAGCTGCAAGGAGGAGGAGAGAGGCTACACCTACGGAAGTGTTGGGGTTCCTCCCCCCTGCCATGAGGTCATGGGAGAGGGGACCCTGGGGTAGAGGCATGGCCTGGGCACGGGGGTCTCCCTGCTCCCTGCTCACATGTGCCCTAATCCTGTTCAGCACTGCTTATTTTGTGTTGCCCTGTGCCAGGAGGGCCCTGGTTGTGCCGTGATTGCTCAGTTCTTTGGCAGTGCCCCGCCCATGTGGCTGGAGAAGAAAGAGCTCTGCAACTTCTCTCAAGAATCGCTCCCTATTTCTTTGCACGGGCCTCGCTGTCTAGGGATGTTTCAGGAGACCCCACCGAAACACGGAAGGACTCTCAAATTATCCCAGCTTTCTCTGCACAGCGAGAGCTTCTAATATTTAGCATTGTTATCCTTTTCCTGGGTGTTTGTTAAAAAAATAGTTTTTATCTCTTTCACTTTCTTCCCAGGAAAATTCTTTTTTCCCAAACCTGGTGGGGGAGGGCTGGGTGTAACCTGCCTTCTATCAGAGGATATTTTCCTCCACATTTGTCCAAACCGGCACAGCCTGTCCTTTCCTGGGTCTCTGTTGCAGATGGAAGCTGCTGGTGCCATTGTCAGCTTGAAGCCCTCTTTTGATGCAAGCAGATGTTGCCAGGTGTGTTCAGCAGCTGTTGCTCAATGCTTATGCCAAGCTATTGTGTTCCTCATGGAACCAAGGAGCCATTGTGACACTGCAGGGGCTGATGGCATCAAGGAGGCAATTGTGACAGTACAGAACCTCCTAGAAACAAGGCTCCATTGTGACACCGTGGGGAATCATGGAATCAAGGAGCCCATTGTGACACGGCCAGGCCGCATGGAACCAATGGTCCATGGTTCCACTGCGGATTCAAGAAGAGCACGGTGACACCACGCAACATCATGGAACCATAGGTCCATTGTGACACAGCGGGGCCTCATGGAAACAAGGGGACCATTGTGGCAAAGCAGGGCCTAATGGAAGCATGGAGAGCATTGGGACATTGTGGGGAATCATGGAAGCATGGAGAGCATTGTGACACTAAGGAAACTCCTGGAACCAAGATGACCACTGGCACATAATGGAACCTCATGGAAGCAAGCCTCCACGATGACTTTGGAGGGCCTCAGGGACCACAGGACCCATTGTGACACAGCAGGACCTGGTGGAACCAAGGAGCCTTTGTGATACTCCAGATCCACATGGAAGCCAGGGTGCACTGAGACACAGCGGGGCCTTGTTGGAACCAAAGACCCCTCTGCAAAAAGCAGGCTAGCTCATAGAAGCAAGGAGTCCATTGTTACAACGTAAAAGCTATGGAAGCAAGGGACCATTGTGACACTGCGGGGCCTCATGGAACCAATTGTCCATGATGACAATGCGGATCAAAGGAGACCATGGGGACACTGCGGAACCTGATGGAACCAAGGAGCCATTGTGACACAGTGGGGCCTCATGGAATCAAGGAGACCATTGTGACCCAGGTGTTGCATGTGAAGGCAAGGAGCCATTGTGACACTTTGGGCTTCTTCCCTTGAGCTCTGCAGCTGGCTGTCCCAGCCCAGCGCACCATGTGCCACCTGCTCTCCTCAGGGCTCTGCCTGCACACAGCCCCAGGAGAAGTTTTCCTGTTTGCAAGGAAAGAATGGAAAAGCCTGAGCAGGTTTCCTAAACAACAAACCCCACTCATGAGCCACATGCTCAGTACAGGCTGTTGGGAACGATGTCCCCTTTCTACAAGGGTCAGTGTGAGCAGGAATGAATGATCTCTGGGAGCAGAATTCTCGGAGTCTTTCCACTGAATTCTCTGTCCCTGTGTCTTGGGGTGACTTTATCGTGTGTATCCCCTATCGCTGCTCTATGCCCAGAAGTGAACTTTGTGCATTTCTGTGCCTTTCAACTGAGCCTGAGAGGGGGGAGAGGAAAAAAAAAACCGGACAAACTACTCAGAGCGTTTGTTCAAGGACACACATCCACACTCCTCGGCATCCTGCTTGCAGCAAGAGCGGAGGAAGCAACCTTGTTTCTTTTGAGCCAGTTTTCAGCTCCTTTTCTCTGGGGGGAGATGGAGAGTTGAACTTTGTTTTCCTGGGACTTTGGGGTTTTTTTTCCCCTCTTCTCTTCTTGACTCTTTCAACATCAGACCACATTGCGAGAATTTTCTCCCGAGGTGGGGGCCCTGAATGTGAGCCCATGAGCCAGCTGCAAGGAGGAGGAGAGAGACTGCACCTACGGAAGTGTTGGGGTTCCTCCCCCCTGCCATGAGGTCATGGGAGAGGGGACCCTGGGGTAGAGGCATGGCCTGGGCACGGGGGTCTCCCTGCTCCCTGCTCACATGTGCCCTAATCCTGTTCAGCACTGCTTATTTTGTGTTGCCTTGTGCCAGGAGGGCCCTGGTTGTGCCGTGATTGCTCAGTTCTTTGGCAGTGCCCCGCCCATGTGGCTGGAGAAGAAAGAGCTCTGCAACTTCTCTCAAGAATCGCTCCCTATTTCTTTGCACGGGCCTCGCTGTCTAGGGATGTTTCAGGAGACCCCACCGAAACACGGAAGGACTCTCAAATTATCCCAGGTTTCTCTGCACAGCGAGAGGTTTTAATATTTAGCATTGTTATCCTTTTCCTGGGTGTTTGTTAAAAAAATAGTTTTTATCTCTTTCACTTCCTTCCCAGGAAAATTCTTTTTTCCCAAACCTGGTGGGGGAGGGCTGGATGTAAGCTGCCTTCTATCAGAGGATATTTTCCTCCAAATTTGTCCAAACCGGCACAGCCTGTCCTTTCCTGGGTCTCTGTTGCAGATGGAAGCTGCTGGTGCCATTGTCAGCTTGAAGCCCTCTTTTGATGCAAGCAGATGTTGCCAGGTGTGTTCAGCAGCTGTTGCTCAATGCTTATGCCAAGCTATTGTGTTCCTCATGGAACCAAGGAGCCATTGTGACACTGCAGGGGCTGATGGCATCAAGGAGGCAATTGTGACAGTACAGAACCTCCTAGAAACAAGGCTCCATTGTGACACCGTGGGGAATCATGGAATCAAGGAGCCCATTGTGACACGGCCAGGCCGCATGGAACCAATGGTCCATGGTTACACGGCGGATTCAAGAAGAGCACGGTGACACCACGCAACATCACGGAACCATGTGTCCATTGTGTCACAGCGGGGCCTCATGGAAACAAGGGGACCATTGTGGCAAAGCAGGGCCTAATGGAAGCCTGGAGAGCATTGGGATATAATGGGGAATCATGGAAGCATGGAGAGCATTGTGACACTAAGGAAACTCCTGGAACCAAGATGACCACTGGCACATAATGGAACCTCACGGAACCAAGCCTCCACGATGACTTTGGAAGGCCTCAGGGACCACAGGACCCATTGTGACACAGCAGGACCTGGTGGAACCAAGGAGCCTTTGTGATACTCCAGATCCACATGGAAGCCAGGGTGCACTGAGACACAGCGGGGCCTTGTTGGAACCAAAGACCCCTCTGCAAAAAGCAGGCTAGCTCATGGAAGCAAGGAGTCCATTGTTACAACATCAAAGCTATGGAAGCAAGGGACCATTGTGACACTGCGGGGCCTCATGGAACCAATTGTCCATGATGACAATGCGGATCAAAGGAGACCATGGTGACACTGCGGAACCTGATGGAACCAAGGAGCCATTGTGACACAGTGGGGCCTCATGGAATCAAGGAGACCATTGTGACCCAGGTGTTGCATGTGAAGGCAAGGAGCCATTGTGACACTTTGGGCTTCTTCCCTTGAGCTCTGCAGCTGGCTGTCCCAGCCCAGCGCACCATGTGCCACCTGCTCTCCTCAGGGCTCTGCCTGCACACAGCCCCAGGAGAAGTTTTCCTGTTTGCAAGGAAAGAATGGAAAAGCCTGAGCAGGTTTCCTAAACAACAAACCCCACTCATGAGCCACATGCTCAGTACAGGCTGCCTGGAACGATGTCCCCTTTCTACAAGGGTCAGTGTGAGCAGGAATGAATGATCTCTGGGAGCAGAATTCTCGGAGTCTTTCCACTGAATTCTCTGTCCCTGTGTCTTGGGGTGACTTTATCGTGTGTATCCCCTATCGCTGCTCTATGCCCAGAAGTGAACTTTGTGCATTTCTGTGCCTTTCAACTGAGCCTGAGAGGGGGGAGAGGAAAAAAAAAACCGGACAAACTACTCAGAGCGTTTGTTCAAGGACACACATACACACTCCTCTGCATCCTGCTTGCAGCAAGAGCGAAGGAAGCAACCTTGTTTCTTTTTAGCCAGTTTTCAGCTCCTTTTCTCTGGGGGGAGATGGAGAGTTGAACTTTGTTTTCCTGGGACTTCGGGGGTTTTTTTCCCTTCTTCTCTTCTTGACTCTTTCAACATCAGACCACATTGGGAGAATTTTCTGCCGAGGTGGGGGCCCTGAATGTGGGCCCATGAGCCAGCTGCAAGGAGGAGGAGAGAGACTGCACCTACGGAAGTGTTGGGGTTCCTCCCCCCTGCCATGAGGTCATGGGAGAGGGGACCCTGGGGTAGAGGCATGGCCTGGGCACGGGGGGTCTCCCTGCTCCCTGCTCACATGTGCCCTAATCCTGTTCAGCACTGGTTATTTTGTGTTGCCTTGTGCGAGGAGGGCCCTGGTTGTGCCGTGATTGCTCAGTTCTTTGGCAGTGCCCCACCCATGTGGCTGGAGAAGAAAGAGCTCTGCAACTTCTCTCAAGAATCGCTCCCTATTTCTTTGCACGGGCCTCGCTGTCTAGGGATGTTTCAGGAGACCCCACCAAAACACGGAAGGACTCTCAAATTATCCCAGGTTTCTCTGCACAGCGAGAGGTTTTAATATTTAGCATTGTTATCCTTTTCCTGGGTGTTTGTTAAAAAAATAGTTTTTATCTCTTTCACTTCCTTCCCAGGAAAATTCTTTTTTCCCAAACCTGGTGGGGGAGGGCTGGATGTAAGCTGCCTTCTATCAGAGGATATTTTCCTCCAAATTTGTCCAAACCGGCACAGCCTGTCCTTTCCCTGGGTGTCTGTTGCAGATGGAAGCTGCTGGTGCCATTGTCAGCTTGACGCCCTCTTTTGATGCAAGCAGATGTTGCCAGGTGTGTTCAGCAGCTGTTGCTCAATGCTTATGCCAAGCTATTGTGTTCCTCATGGAACCAAGGAGCCATTGTGACACTGCAGGGGCTGATGGCATCAAGGAGGCAATTGTGACAGTACAGAACCTCCTAGAAACAAGGCTCCATTGTGACACCGTGGGGAATCATGGAATCAAGGAGCCCATTGTGACACGGCCAGGCCGCATGGAACCAATGGTCCATGGTTCCACTGCGGATTCAAGAAGAGCACGGTGACACCACGCAACATCATGGAACCATAGGTCCATTGTGACGCAGCGGGGCCTCATGGAAACAAGGGGACCATTGTGGCAAAGCAGGGCCTAATGGAAGCATGGAGAGCATTGGGACATTGTGGGGAATCATGGAAGCATGGAGAGCATTGTGACACTAAGGAAACTCCTGGAACCAAGATGACCACTGGCACATAATGGAACCTCATGGAAGCAAGCCTCCACGATGACTTTGGAGGGCCTCAGGGACCACAGGACCCATTGTGACACAGCAGGACCTGGTGGAACCAAGGAGCCTTTGTGATACTCCAGATCCACATGGAAGCCAGGGTGCACTGAGACACAGCGGGGCCTTGTGGGAACCAAAGACACCTCTGCAAAAAGCAGGCTAGCTCATGGAAGCAAGGAGTCCATTGTTACAACATCAAAGCTATGGAAGCAAGGGACCATTGTGACACTGCGGGGCCTCATGGAACCAATTGTCCATGATGACAATGCGGATCAAAGGAGACCATGGTGACACTGCGGAACCTGATGGAACCAAGGAGCCATTGTGACACAGTGGGGCCTCATGGAATCAAGGAGACCATTGTGACCCAGGTGTTGCATGTGAAGGCAAGGAGCCATTGTGCCACTTTGGGCTTCTTCCCTTGAGCTCTGCAGCTGGCTGTCCCAGCCCAGCGCACCATGTGCCACCTGCTCTCCTCAGGGCTCTGCCTGCACACAGCCCCAGGAGAAGTTTTCCTGTTTGCAAGGAAAGAATGGAAAAGCCGGAGCAGGTTTCCTAAACAACAAACCCCACTCAGGAGCCACATGCTCAGTACAGGCTGCCTGGAACGATGTCCCCTTTCTACAAGGGTCAGTGTGAGCCGGAATGATCCATCTCTGGGAGCAGAATTCTCGGAGTCTTTCCACTGAATTCTCTGTCCCTGTGTCTTGGGGTGACTTTATCGTGTGTATCCCCTATCGCTGCTCTATGCCCAGAAGTGAACTTTGTGCATTTCTGTGCCTTTCAACTGAGCCTGAGAGGGGGGAGAGGAAAAAAAACCGGACAAACTTCTCAGAGCGTTTGTTCAAGGACACACATCCCCACTCCTCTGCATCCTGCTTGCAGCAAGAGCGGAGGAAGCAACCTTGTTTCTTTTGAGCCAGTTTTCAGCTCCTTTTCTCTGGAGGGAGATGGAGAGTTGAACTTTGTTTTCCTGGGACTTCGGGGGTTTTTTTCCCTTCTTCTCTTCTTGACTCTTTCAACATCAGACCACACTGGGAGAATTTTCTCCCAAGGAGGGGGCCCTGAATGTGGGCCCATGAGCCAGCTGCAAGGAGGAGGAGAGAGGCTACACCTACGGAAGTGTTGGGGTTCCTCCCCCCTGCCATGAGGTCATGGGAGAGGGGACCCTGGGGTAGAGGCATGGCCTGGGCACGGGGGTCTCCCTGCTCCCTGCTCACATGTGCCCTAATCCTGTTCAGCACTGGTTATTTTGTGTTGCCCTGTGCCAGGAGGGCCCTGGTTGTGCCGTGATTGCTCAGTTCTTTGGCAGTGCCCCGCCCATGTGGCTGGAGAAGAAAGAGCTCTGCAACTTCTCTCAAGAATCGCTCCCTATTTCTTTGCACGGGCCTCGCTGTCTAGGGATGTTTCAGGAGACCCCACCGAAACACGGAAGGACTCTCAAATTATCCCAGCTTTCTCTGCACAGCGAGAGCTTCTAATATTTAGCATTGTTATCCTTTTCCTGGGTGTTTGTTAAAAAAATAGTTTTTATCTCTTTCACTTTCTTCCCAGGAAAATTCTTTTTTCCCAAACCTGGTGGGGGAGGGCTGGGTGTAACCTGCCTTCTATCAGAGGATATTTTCCTCCACATTTGTCCAAACCGGCACAGCCTGTCCTTTCCTGGGTCTCTGTTGCAGATGGAAGCTGCTGGTGCCATTGTCAGCTTGAAGCCCTCTTTTGATGCAAGCAGATGTTGCCAGGTGTGTTCAGCAGCTGTTGCTCAATGCTTATGCCAAGCTATTGTGTTCCTCATGGAACCAAGGAGCCATTGTGACACTGCAGGGGCTGATGGCATCAAGGAGGCAATTGTGACAGTACAGAACCTCCTAGAAACAAGGCTCCATTGTGACACCGTGGGGAATCATGGAATCAAGGAGCCCATTGTGACACGGCCAGGCCGCATGGAACCAATGGTCCATGGTTCCACTGCGGATTCAAGAAGAGCACGGTGACACCACGCAACATCATGGAACCATAGGTCCATTGTGACACAGCGGGGCCTCATGGAAACAAGGGGACCATTGTGGCAAAGCAGGGCCTAATGGAAGCATGGAGAGCATTGGGACATTGTGGGGAATCATGGAAGCATGGAGAGCATTGTGACACTAAGGAAACTCCTGGAACCAAGATGACCACTGGCACATAATGGAACCTCATGGAAGCAAGCCTCCACGATGACTTTGGAGGGCCTCAGGGACCACAGGACCCATTGTGACACAGCAGGACCTGGTGGAACCAAGGAGCCTTTGTGATACTCCAGATCCACATGGAAGCCAGGGTGCACTGAGACACAGCGGGGCCTTGTTGGAACCAAAGACCCCTCTGCAAAAAGCAGGCTAGCTCATAGAAGCAAGGAGTCCATTGTTACAACGTAAAAGCTATGGAAGCAAGGGACCATTGTGACACTGCGGGGCCTCATGGAACCAATTGTCCATGATGACAATGCGGATCAAAGGAGACCATGGGGACACTGCGGAACCTGATGGAACCAAGGAGCCATTGTGACACAGTGGGGCCTCATGGAATCAAGGAGACCATTGTGACCCAGGTGTTGCATGTGAAGGCAAGGAGCCATTGTGACACTTTGGGCTTCTTCCCTTGAGCTCTGCAGCTGGCTGTCCCAGCCCAGCGCACCATGTGCCACCTGCTCTCCTCAGGGCTCTGCCTGCACACAGCCCCAGGAGAAGTTTTCCTGTTTGCAAGGAAAGAATGGAAAAGCCGGACCAGGTTTCCTAAACAACAAACCCCACTCATGAGCCACATGCTCAGTACAGGCTGTTGGGAACGATGTCCCCTTTCTACAAGGGTCAGTGTGAGCAGGAATGAATGATCTCTGGGAGCAGAATTCTCGGAGTCTTTCCACTGAATTCTCTGTCCCTGTGTCTTGGGGTGACTTTATCGTGTGTATCCCCTATCGCTGCTCTATGCCCAGAAGTGAACTTTGTGCATTTCTGTGCCTTTCAACTGAGCCTGAGAGGGGGGAGAGGAAAAAAAAAACCGGACAAACTACTCAGAGCGTTTGTTCAAGGACACACATCCACACTCCTCGGCATCCTGCTTGCAGCAAGAGCGGAGGAAGCAACCTTGTTTCTTTTGAGCCAGTTTTCAGCTCCTTTTCTCTGGGGGGAGATGGAGAGTTGAACTTTGTTTTCCTGGGACTTTGGGGTTTTTTTTCCCCTCTTCTCTTCTTGACTCTTTCAACATCAGACCACATTGCGAGAATTTTCTCCCGAGGTGGGGGCCCTGAATGTGAGCCCATGAGCCAGCTGCAAGGAGGAGGAGAGAGACTGCACCTACGGAAGTGTTGGGGTTCCTCCCCCCTGCCATGAGGTCATGGGAGAGGGGACCCTGGGGTAGAGGCATGGCCTGGGCACGGGGGTCTCCCTGCTCCCTGCTCACATGTGCCCTAATCCTGTTCAGCACTGCTTATTTTGTGTTGCCTTGTGCCAGGAGGGCCCTGCTTATGCTGTGATTGCTCAGTTCTTTGGCAGTGCCCCGCCCATGTGGCTGGAGAAGAAAGAGCTCTGCAACTTCTCTCAAGAATCGCTCCCTATTTCTTTGCACGGGCCTCGCTGTCTAGGGATGTTTCAGGAGACCCCACCGAAACACGGAAGGACTCTCAAATTATCCCAGGTTTCTCTGCACAGCGAGAGGTTTTAATATTTAGCATTGTTATCCTTTTCCTGGGTGTTTGTTAAAAAAATAGTTTTTATCTCTTTCACTTCCTTCCCAGGAAAATTCTTTTTTCCCAAACCTGGTGGGGGAGGGCTGGATGTAAGCTGCCTTCTATCAGAGGATATTTTCCTCCAAATTTGTCCAAACCGGCACAGCCTGTCCTTTCCTGGGTCTCTGTTGCAGATGGAAGCTGCTGGTGCCATTGTCAGCTTGAAGCCCTCTTTTGATGCAAGCAGATGTTGCCAGGTGTGTTCAGCAGCTGTTGCTCAATGCTTATGCCAAGCTATTGTGTTCCTCATGGAACCAAGGAGCCATTGTGACACTGCAGGGGCTGATGGCATCAAGGAGGCAATTGTGACAGTACAGAACCTCCTAGAAACAAGGCTCCATTGTGACACCGTGGGGAATCATGGAATCAAGGAGCCCATTGTGACACGGCCAGGCCGCATGGAACCAATGGTCCATGGTTACACGGCGGATTCAAGAAGAGCACGGTGACACCACGCAACATCACGGAACCATGTGTCCATTGTGTCACAGCGGGGCCTCATGGAAACAAGGGGACCATTGTGGCAAAGCAGGGCCTAATGGAAGCCTGGAGAGCATTGGGATATAATGGGGAATCATGGAAGCATGGAGAGCATTGTGACACTAAGGAAACTCCTGGAACCAAGATGACCACTGGCACATAATGGAACCTCACGGAACCAAGCCTCCACGATGACTTTGGAAGGCCTCAGGGACCACAGGACCCATTGTGACACAGCAGGACCTGGTGGAACCAAGGAGCCTTTGTGATACTCCAGATCCACATGGAAGCCAGGGTGCACTGAGACACAGCGGGGCCTTGTTGGAACCAAAGACCCCTCTGCAAAAAGCAGGCTAGCTCATGGAAGCAAGGAGTCCATTGTTACAACATCAAAGCTATGGAAGCAAGGGACCATTGTGACACTGCGGGGCCTCATGGAACCAATTGTCCATGATGACAATGCGGATCAAAGGAGACCATGGTGACACTGCGGAACCTGATGGAACCAAGGAGCCATTGTGACACAGTGGGGCCTCATGGAATCAAGGAGACCATTGTGACCCAGGTGTTGCATGTGAAGGCAAGGAGCCATTGTGACACTTTGGGCTTCTTCCCTTGAGCTCTGCAGCTGGCTGTCCCAGCCCAGCGCACCATGTGCCACCTGCTCTCCTCAGGGCTCTGCCTGCACACAGCCCCAGGAGAAGTTTTCCTGTTTGCAAGGAAAGAATGGAAAAGCCTGAGCAGGTTTCCTAAACAACAAACCCCACTCATGAGCCACATGCTCAGTACAGGCTGCCTGGAACGATGTCCCCTTTCTACAAGGGTCAGTGTGAGCAGGAATGAATGATCTCTGGGAGCAGAATTCTCGGAGTCTTTCCACTGAATTCTCTGTCCCTGTGTCTTGGGGTGACTTTATCGTGTGTATCCCCTATCGCTGCTCTATGCCCAGAAGTGAACTTTGTGCATTTCTGTGCCTTTCAACTGAGCCTGAGAGGGGGGAGAGGAAAAAAAAAACCGGACAAACTACTCAGAGCGTTTGTTCAAGGACACACATACACACTCCTCTGCATCCTGCTTGCAGCAAGAGCGAAGGAAGCAACCTTGTTTCTTTTTAGCCAGTTTTCAGCTCCTTTTCTCTGGGGGGAGATGGAGAGTTGAACTTTGTTTTCCTGGGACTTCGGGGGTTTTTTTCCCTTCTTCTCTTCTTGACTCTTTCAACATCAGACCACATTGGGAGAATTTTCTGCCGAGGTGGGGGCCCTGAATGTGGGCCCATGAGCCAGCTGCAAGGAGGAGGAGAGAGACTGCACCTACGGAAGTGTTGGGGTTCCTCCCCCCTGCCATGAGGTCATGGGAGAGGGGACCCTGGGGTAGAGGCATGGCCTGGGCACGGGGGGTCTCCCTGCTCCCTGCTCACATGTGCCCTAATCCTGTTCAGCACTGGTTATTTTGTGTTGCCTTGTGCGAGGAGGGCCCTGGTTGTGCCGTGATTGCTCAGTTCTTTGGCAGTGCCCCACCCATGTGGCTGGAGAAGAAAGAGCTCTGCAACTTCTCTCAAGAATCGCTCCCTATTTCTTTGCACGGGCCTCGCTGTCTAGGGATGTTTCAGGAGACCCCACCAAAACACGGAAGGACTCTCAAATTATCCCAGGTTTCTCTGCACAGCGAGAGGTTTTAATATTTAGCATTGTTATCCTTTTCCTGGGTGTTTGTTAAAAAAATAGTTTTTATCTCTTTCACTTCCTTCCCAGGAAAATTCTTTTTTCCCAAACCTGGTGGGGGAGGGCTGGATGTAAGCTGCCTTCTATCAGAGGATATTTTCCTCCAAATTTGTCCAAACCGGCACAGCCTGTCCTTTCCCTGGGTGTCTGTTGCAGATGGAAGCTGCTGGTGCCATTGTCAGCTTGACGCCCTCTTTTGATGCAAGCAGATGTTGCCAGGTGTGTTCAGCAGCTGTTGCTCAATGCTTATGCCAAGCTATTGTGTTCCTCATGGAACCAAGGAGCCATTGTGACACTGCAGGGGCTGATGGCATCAAGGAGGCAATTGTGACAGTACAGAACCTCCTAGAAACAAGGCTCCATTGTGACACCGTGGGGAATCATGGAATCAAGGAGCCCATTGTGACACGGCCAGGCCGCATGGAACCAATGGTCCATGGTTCCACTGCGGATTCAAGAAGAGCACGGTGACACCACGCAACATCATGGAACCATAGGTCCATTGTGACGCAGCGGGGCCTCATGGAAACAAGGGGACCATTGTGGCAAAGCAGGGCCTAATGGAAGCATGGAGAGCATTGGGACATTGTGGGGAATCATGGAAGCATGGAGAGCATTGTGACACTAAGGAAACTCCTGGAACCAAGATGACCACTGGCACATAATGGAACCTCATGGAAGCAAGCCTCCACGATGACTTTGGAGGGCCTCAGGGACCACAGGACCCATTGTGACACAGCAGGACCTGGTGGAACCAAGGAGCCTTTGTGATACTCCAGATCCACATGGAAGCCAGGGTGCACTGAGACACAGCGGGGCCTTGTGGGAACCAAAGACACCTCTGCAAAAAGCAGGCTAGCTCATGGAAGCAAGGAGTCCATTGTTACAACATCAAAGCTATGGAAGCAAGGGACCATTGTGACACTGCGGGGCCTCATGGAACCAATTGTCCATGATGACAATGCGGATCAAAGGAGACCATGGTGACACTGCGGAACCTGATGGAACCAAGGAGCCATTGTGACACAGTGGGGCCTCATGGAATCAAGGAGACCATTGTGACCCAGGTGTTGCATGTGAAGGCAAGGAGCCATTGTGCCACTTTGGGCTTCTTCCCTTGAGCTCTGCAGCTGGCTGTCCCAGCCCAGCGCACCATGTGCCACCTGCTCTCCTCAGGGCTCTGCCTGCACACAGCCCCAGGAGAAGTTTTCCTGTTTGCAAGGAAAGAATGGAAAAGCCGGAGCAGGTTTCCTAAACAACAAACCCCACTCAGGAGCCACATGCTCAGTACAGGCTGCCTGGAACGATGTCCCCTTTCTACAAGGGTCAGTGTGAGCCGGAATGATCCATCTCTGGGAGCAGAATTCTCGGAGTCTTTCCACTGAATTCTCTGTCCCTGTGTCTTGGGGTGACTTTATCGTGTGTATCCCCTATCGCTGCTCTATGCCCAGAAGTGAACTTTGTGCATTTCTGTGCCTTTCAACTGAGCCTGAGAGGGGGGAGAGGAAAAAAAACCGGACAAACTTCTCAGAGCGTTTGTTCAAGGACACACATCCCCACTCCTCTGCATCCTGCTTGCAGCAAGAGCGGAGGAAGCAACCTTGTTTCTTTTGAGCCAGTTTTCAGCTCCTTTTCTCTGGAGGGAGATGGAGAGTTGAACTTTGTTTTCCTGGGACTTCGGGGGTTTTTTTCCCTTCTTCTCTTCTTGACTCTTTCAACATCAGACCACACTGGGAGAATTTTCTCCCAAGGAGGGGGCCCTGAATGTGGGCCCATGAGCCAGCTGCAAGGAGGAGGAGAGAGGCTACACCTACGGAAGTGTTGGGGTTCCTCCCCCCTGCCATGAGGTCATGGGAGAGGGGACCCTGGGGTAGAGGCATGGCCTGGGCACGGGGGTCTCCCTGCTCCCTGCTCACATGTGCCCTAATCCTGTTCAGCACTGGTTATTTTGTGTTGCCCTGTGCCAGGAGGGCCCTGGTTGTGCCGTGATTGCTCAGTTCTTTGGCAGTGCCCCGCCCATGTGGCTGGAGAAGAAAGAGCTCTGCAACTTCTCTCAAGAATCGCTCCCTATTTCTTTGCACGGGCCTCGCTGTCTAGGGATGTTTCAGGAGACCCCACCGAAACACGGAAGGACTCTCAAATTATCCCAGCTTTCTCTGCACAGCGAGAGCTTCTAATATTTAGCATTGTTATCCTTTTCCTGGGTGTTTGTTAAAAAAATAGTTTTTATCTCTTTCACTTTCTTCCCAGGAAAATTCTTTTTTCCCAAACCTGGTGGGGGAGGGCTGGGTGTAACCTGCCTTCTATCAGAGGATATTTTCCTCCACATTTGTCCAAACCGGCACAGCCTGTCCTTTCCTGGGTCTCTGTTGCAGATGGAAGCTGCTGGTGCCATTGTCAGCTTGAAGCCCTCTTTTGATGCAAGCAGATGTTGCCAGGTGTGTTCAGCAGCTGTTGCTCAATGCTTATGCCAAGCTATTGTGTTCCTCATGGAACCAAGGAGCCATTGTGACACTGCAGGGGCTGATGGCATCAAGGAGGCAATTGTGACAGTACAGAACCTCCTAGAAACAAGGCTCCATTGTGACACCGTGGGGAATCATGGAATCAAGGAGCCCATTGTGACACGGCCAGGCCGCATGGAACCAATGGTCCATGGTTCCACTGCGGATTCAAGAAGAGCACGGTGACACCACGCAACATCATGGAACCGTGCGTCCATTGTGACACAGCGGGGCCTCATGGAAACAAGGGGACCATTGTGGCAAAGCAGGGCCTAATGGAAGCATGGAGAGCATTGTGACACTAAGGAAACTCCTGGAACCAAGATGACCACTGGCACATAATGGAACCTCATGGAAGCAAGCCTCCATGATGACTTTGGAAGGCCTCAGGGACCACAGGACCCATTGTGACACAGCAGGACCTGGTGGAACCAAGGAGCCTTTGTGATACTCCAGATCCACATGGAAGCCAGGGTGCACTGAGACACAGCGGGGCCTTGTTGGAACCAAAGACCCCTCTGCAAAAAGCAGGCTAGCTCATAGAAGCAAGGAGTCCATTGTTACAACGTAAAACCTATGGAAGCAAGGGACCATTGTGACACTGAGGGGCCTCATGGAACCAATTGTCCATGATGACAATGCGGATCAAAGGAGACCATGGGGACACTGCGGAACCTGATGGAACCAAGGAGCCATTGTGACACAGTGGGGCCTCATGGAATCAAGGAGACCATTGTGACCCAGGTGTTGCATGTGAAGGCAAGGAGCCATTGTGCCACTTTGGGCTTCTTCCCTTGAGCTCTGCAGCTGGCTGTCCCAGCCCAGCGCACCATGTGCCACCTGCTCTCCTCAGGGCTCTGCCTGCACACAGCCCCAGGAGAAGTTTTCCTGTTTGCAAGGAAAGAATGGAAAAGCCGGAGCAGGTTTCCTAAACAACAAACCCCACTCAGGAGCCACATGCTCAGTACAGGCTGCCTGGAACGATGTCCCCTTTCTACAAGGGTCAGGGTGAGCAGGAATGAATGATCTCTGGGAGCAGAATTCTCGGAGTCTTTCCACTGAATTCTCTGTCCCTGTGTCTTGGGGTGACTTTATCGTGTGTATCCCCTATTGCTGCTCTATGCCCAGAAGTGAACTTTGTGCATTTCTGTGCCTTTCAACTGAGCCTGAGAGGGGGGAGAGGAAAAAAAACCGGACAAACTTCTCAGAGCGTTTGTTCAAGGACACACATCCACACTCCTCTGCATCCTGCTTGCAGCAAGAGCGAAGGAAGCAACCTTGTTTCTTTTGAGCCAGTTTTCAGCTCCTTTTCTCTGGAGGGAGATGGAGAGTTGAACTTTGTTTTCCTGGGACTTCGGGGGTTTTTTTTCCCTTCTTCTCTTCTTGACTTTTTCCACATCAGACCACATTGGGAGAATTTTCTGCCGAGGTGGGGGCCCTGAATGTGGGCCCATGAGCCAGCTGCAAGGAGGAGGAGAGAGGCTACACCTACGGAAGTGTTGGGGTTCCTCCCCCCTGCCATGAGGTCATGGGAGAGGGGACCCTGGGGTAGAGGCATGGCCTGGGCACGGGGGGTCTCCCTGCTCCCTGCTCACATGTGCCCTAATCCTGTTCAGCACTGGTTATTTTGTGTTGCCTTGTGCGAGGAGGGCCCTGGTTGTGCCGTGATTGCTCAGTTCTTTGGCAGTGCCCCACCCATGTGGCTGGAGAAGAAAGAGCTCTGCAACTTCTCTCAAGAATCGCTCCCTATTTCTTTGCACGGGCCTCGCTGTCTAGGGATGTTTCAGGAGACCCCACCAAAACACGGAAGGACTCTCAAATTATCCCAGGTTTCTCTGCACAGCGAGAGGTTTTAATATTTAGCATTGTTATCCTTTTCCTGGGTGTTTGTTAAAAAAATAGTTTTTATCTCTTTCACTTCCTTCCCAGGAAAATTCTTTTTTCCCAAACCTGGTGGGGGAGGGCTGGATGTAAGCTGCCTTCTATCAGAGGATATTTTCCTCCAAATTTGTCCAAACCGGCACAGCCTGTCCTTTCCCTGGGTGTCTGTTGCAGATGGAAGCTGCTGGTGCCATTGTCAGCTTGACGCCCTCTTTTGATGCAAGCAGATGTTGCCAGGTGTGTTCAGCAGCTGTTGCTCAATGCTTATGCCAAGCTATTGTGTTCCTCATGGAACCAAGGAGCCATTGTGACACTGCAGGGGCTGATGGCATCAAGGAGGCAATTGTGACAGTACAGAACCTCCTAGAAACAAGGCTCCATTGTGACACCGTGGGGAATCATGGAATCAAGGAGCCCATTGTGACACGGCCAGGCCGCATGGAACCAATGGTCCATGGTTCCACTGCGGATTCAAGAAGAGCACGGTGACACCACGCAACATCATGGAACCATAGGTCCATTGTGACGCAGCGGGGCCTCATGGAAACAAGGGGACCATTGTGGCAAAGCAGGGCCTAATGGAAGCATGGAGAGCATTGGGACATTGTGGGGAATCATGGAAGCATGGAGAGCATTGTGACACTAAGGAAACTCCTGGAACCAAGATGACCACTGGCACATAATGGAACCTCATGGAAGCAAGCCTCCACGATGACTTTGGAGGGCCTCAGGGACCACAGGACCCATTGTGACACAGCAGGACCTGGTGGAACCAAGGAGCCTTTGTGATACTCCAGATCCACATGGAAGCCAGGGTGCACTGAGACACAGCGGGGCCTTGTGGGAACCAAAGACACCTCTGCAAAAAGCAGGCTAGCTCATGGAAGCAAGGAGTCCATTGTTACAACATCAAAGCTATGGAAGCAAGGGACCATTGTGACACTGCGGGGCCTCATGGAACCAATTGTCCATGATGACAATGCGGATCAAAGGAGACCATGGTGACACTGCGGAACCTGATGGAACCAAGGAGCCATTGTGACACAGTGGGGCCTCATGGAATCAAGGAGACCATTGTGACCCAGGTGTTGCATGTGAAGGCAAGGAGCCATTGTGACACTTTGGGCTTCTTCCCTTGAGCTCTGCAGCTGGCTGTCCCAGCCCAGCGCACCATGTGCCACCTGCTCTCCTCAGGGCTCTGCCTGCACACAGCCCCAGGAGAAGTTTTCCTGTTTGGAAGGAAAGAATGGAAAAGCCGGAGCAGGTTTCCTAAACAACAAACCCCACTCAGGAGCCACATGCTCAGTACAGGCTGCCTGGAACGATGTCCCCTTTCTACAAGGGTCAGTGTGAGCCGGAATGATCCATCTCTGGGAGCAGAATTCTCGGAGTCTTTCCACTGAATTCTCTGTCCCTGTGTCTTGGGGTGACTTTATCGTGTGTATCCCCTATCGCTGCTCTATGCCCAGAAGTGAACTTTGTGCATTTCTGTGCCTTTCAACTGAGCCTGAGAGGGGGGAGAGGAAAAAAAACCGGACAAACTTCTCAGAGCGTTTGTTCAAGGACACACATCCCCACTCCTCTGCATCCTGCTTGCAGCAAGAGCGGAGGAAGCAACCTTGTTTCTTTTGAGCCAGTTTTCAGCTCCTTTTCTCTGGAGGGAGATGGAGAGTTGAACTTTGTTTTCCTGGGACTTCGGGGGTTTTTTTCCCTTCTTCTCTTCTTGACTCTTTCAACATCAGACCACACTGGGAGAATTTTCTCCCGAGGAGGGGGCCCTGAATGTGGGCCCATGAGCCAGCTGCAAGGAGGAGGAGAGAGGCTACACCTACGGAAGTGTTGGGGTTCCTCCCCCCTGCCATGAGGTCATGGGAGAGGGGACCCTGGGGTAGAGGCATGGCCTGGGCACGGGGGTCTCCCTGCTCCCTGCTCACATGTGCCCTAATCCTGTTCAGCACTGGTTATTTTGTGTTGCCCTGTGCCAGGAGGGCCCTGGTTGTGCCGTGATTGCTCAGTTCTTTGGCAGTGCCCCGCCCATGTGGCTGGAGAAGAAAGAGCTCTGCAACTTCTCTCAAGAATCGCTCCCTATTTCTTTGCACGGGCCTCGCTGTCTAGGGATGTTTCAGGAGACCCCACCGAAACACGGAAGGACTCTCAAATTATCCCAGCTTTCTCTGCACAGCGAGAGCTTCTAATATTTAGCATTGTTATCCTTTTCCTGGGTGTTTGTTAAAAAAATAGTTTTTATCTCTTTCACTTTCTTCCCAGGAAAATTCTTTTTTCCCAAACCTGGTGGGGGAGGGCTGGGTGTAACCTGCCTTCTATCAGAGGATATTTTCCTCCACATTTGTCCAAACCGGCACAGCCTGTCCTTTCCTGGGTCTCTGTTGCAGATGGAAGCTGCTGGTGCCATTGTCAGCTTGAAGCCCTCTTTTGATGCATGCAGATGTTGCCAGGTGTGTTCAGCAGCTGTTGCTCAATGCTTATGCCAAGCTATTGTGTTCCTCATGGAACCAAGGAGCCATTGTGACACTGCAGGGGCTGATGGCATCAAGGAGGCAATTGTGACAGTACAGAACCTCCTAGAAACAAGGCTCCATTGTGACACCGTGGGGAATCATGGAATCAAGGAGCCCATTGTGACACGGCCAGGCCGCATGGAACCAATGGTCCATGGTTCCACTGCGGATTCAAGAAGAGCACGGTGACACCACGCAACATCATGGAACCGTGCGTCCATTGTGACACAGCGGGGCCTCATGGAAACAAGGGGACCATTGTGGCAAAGCAGGGCCTAATGGAAGCATGGAGAGCATTGTGACACTAAGGAAACTCCTGGAACCAAGATGACCACTGGCACATAATGGAACCTCATGGAAGCAAGCCTCCATGATGACTTTGGAAGGCCTCAGGGACCACAGGACCCATTGTGACACAGCAGGACCTGGTGGAACCAAGGAGCCTTTGTGATACTCCAGATCCACATGGAAGCCAGGGTGCACTGAGACACAGCGGGGCCTTGTTGGAACCAAAGACCCCTCTGCAAAAAGCAGGCTAGCTCATAGAAGCAAGGAGTCCATTGTTACAACGTAAAACCTATGGAAGCAAGGGACCATTGTGACACTGAGGGGCCTCATGGAACCAATTGTCCATGATGACAATGCGGATCAAAGGAGACCATGGGGACACTGCGGAACCTGATGGAACCAAGGAGCCATTGTGACACAGTGGGGCCTCATGGAATCAAGGAGACCATTGTGACCCAGGTGTTGCATGTGAAGGCAAGGAGCCATTGTGCCACTTTGGGCTTCTTCCCTTGAGCTCTGCAGCTGGCTGTCCCAGCCCAGCGCACCATGTGCCACCTGCTCTCCTCAGGGCTCTGCCTGCACACAGCCCCAGGAGAAGTTTTCCTGTTTGCAAGGAAAGAATGGAAAAGCCGGAGCAGGTTTCCTAAACAACAAACCCCACTCAGGAGCCACATGCTCAGTACAGGCTGCCTGGAACGATGTCCCCTTTCTACAAGGGTCAGGGTGAGCAGGAATGAATGATCTCTGGGAGCAGAATTCTCGGAGTCTTTCCACTGAATTCTCTGTCCCTGTGTCTTGGGGTGACTTTATCGTGTGTATCCCCTATTGCTGCTCTATGCCCAGAAGTGAACTTTGTGCATTTCTGTGCCTTTCAACTGAGCCTGAGAGGGGGGAGAGGAAAAAAAACCGGACAAACTTCTCAGAGCGTTTGTTCAAGGACACACATCCACACTCCTCTGCATCCTGCTTGCAGCAAGAGCGAAGGAAGCAACCTTGTTTCTTTTGAGCCAGTTTTCAGCTCCTTTTCTCTGGAGGGAGATGGAGAGTTGAACTTTGTTTTCCTGGGACTTCGGGGGTTTTTTTTCCCTTCTTCTCTTCTTGACTTTTTCCACATCAGACCACATTGGGAGAATTTTCTGCCGAGGTGGGGGCCCTGAATGTGGGCCCATGAGCCAGCTGCAAGGAGGAGGAGAGAGGCTACACCTACGGAAGTGTTGGGGTTCCTCCCCCCTGCCATGAGGTCATGGGAGAGGGGACCCTGGGGTAGAGGCATGGCCTGGGCACGGGGGGTCTCCCTGCTCCCTGCTCACATGTGCCCTAATCCTGTTCAGCACTGGTTATTTTGTGTTGCCTTGTGCGAGGAGGGCCCTGGTTGTGCCGTGATTGCTCAGTTCTTTGGCAGTGCCCCACCCATGTGGCTGGAGAAGAAAGAGCTCTGCAACTTCTCTCAAGAATCGCTCCCTATTTCTTTGCACGGGCCTCGCTGTCTAGGGATGTTTCAGGAGACCCCACCAAAACACGGAAGGACTCTCAAATTATCCCAGGTTTCTCTGCACAGCGAGAGGTTTTAATATTTAGCATTGTTATCCTTTTCCTGGGTGTTTGTTAAAAAAATAGTTTTTATCTCTTTCACTTCCTTCCCAGGAAAATTCTTTTTTCCCAAACCTGGTGGGGGAGGGCTGGATGTAAGCTGCCTTCTATCAGAGGATATTTTCCTCCAAATTTGTCCAAACCGGCACAGCCTGTCCTTTCCCTGGGTGTCTGTTGCAGATGGAAGCTGCTGGTGCCATTGTCAGCTTGACGCCCTCTTTTGATGCAAGCAGATGTTGCCAGGTGTGTTCAGCAGCTGTTGCTCAATGCTTATGCCAAGCTATTGTGTTCCTCATGGAACCAAGGAGCCATTGTGACACTGCAGGGGCTGATGGCATCAAGGAGGCAATTGTGACAGTACAGAACCTCCTAGAAACAAGGCTCCATTGTGACACCGTGGGGAATCATGGAATCAAGGAGCCCATTGTGACACGGCCAGGCCGCATGGAACCAATGGTCCATGGTTCCACTGCGGATTCAAGAAGAGCACGGTGACACCACGCAACATCATGGAACCATAGGTCCATTGTGACGCAGCGGGGCCTCATGGAAACAAGGGGACCATTGTGGCAAAGCAGGGCCTAATGGAAGCATGGAGAGCATTGGGACATTGTGGGGAATCATGGAAGCATGGAGAGCATTGTGACACTAAGGAAACTCCTGGAACCAAGATGACCACTGGCACATAATGGAACCTCATGGAAGCAAGCCTCCACGATGACTTTGGAGGGCCTCAGGGACCACAGGACCCATTGTGACACAGCAGGACCTGGTGGAACCAAGGAGCCTTTGTGATACTCCAGATCCACATGGAAGCCAGGGTGCACTGAGACACAGCGGGGCCTTGTGGGAACCAAAGACACCTCTGCAAAAAGCAGGCTAGCTCATGGAAGCAAGGAGTCCATTGTTACAACATCAAAGCTATGGAAGCAAGGGACCATTGTGACACTGCGGGGCCTCATGGAACCAATTGTCCATGATGACAATGCGGATCAAAGGAGACCATGGTGACACTGCGGAACCTGATGGAACCAAGGAGCCATTGTGACACAGTGGGGCCTCATGGAATCAAGGAGACCATTGTGACCCAGGTGTTGCATGTGAAGGCAAGGAGCCATTGTGACACTTTGGGCTTCTTCCCTTGAGCTCTGCAGCTGGCTGTCCCAGCCCAGCGCACCATGTGCCACCTGCTCTCCTCAGGGCTCTGCCTGCACACAGCCCCAGGAGAAGTTTTCCTGTTTGGAAGGAAAGAATGGAAAAGCCGGAGCAGGTTTCCTAAACAACAAACCCCACTCAGGAGCCACATGCTCAGTACAGGCTGCCTGGAACGATGTCCCCTTTCTACAAGGGTCAGTGTGAGCCGGAATGATCCATCTCTGGGAGCAGAATTCTCGGAGTCTTTCCACTGAATTCTCTGTCCCTGTGTCTTGGGGTGACTTTATCGTGTGTATCCCCTATCGCTGCTCTATGCCCAGAAGTGAACTTTGTGCATTTCTGTGCCTTTCAACTGAGCCTGAGAGGGGGGAGAGGAAAAAAAACCGGACAAACTTCTCAGAGCGTTTGTTCAAGGACACACATCCCCACTCCTCTGCATCCTGCTTGCAGCAAGAGCGGAGGAAGCAACCTTGTTTCTTTTGAGCCAGTTTTCAGCTCCTTTTCTCTGGAGGGAGATGGAGAGTTGAACTTTGTTTTCCTGGGACTTCGGGGGTTTTTTTCCCTTCTTCTCTTCTTGACTCTTTCAACATCAGACCACACTGGGAGAATTTTCTCCCGAGGAGGGGGCCCTGAATGTGGGCCCATGAGCCAGCTGCAAGGAGGAGGAGAGAGGCTACACCTACGGAAGTGTTGGGGTTCCTCCCCCCTGCCATGAGGTCATGGGAGAGGGGACCCTGGGGTAGAGGCATGGCCTGGGCACGGGGGTCTCCCTGCTCCCTGCTCACATGTGCCCTAATCCTGTTCAGCACTGGTTATTTTGTGTTGCCCTGTGCCAGGAGGGCCCTGGTTGTGCCGTGATTGCTCAGTTCTTTGGCAGTGCCCCGCCCATGTGGCTGGAGAAGAAAGAGCTCTGCAACTTCTCTCAAGAATCGCTCCCTATTTCTTTGCACGGGCCTCGCTGTCTAGGGATGTTTCAGGAGACCCCACCGAAACACGGAAGGACTCTCAAATTATCCCAGCTTTCTCTGCACAGCGAGAGCTTCTAATATTTAGCATTGTTATCCTTTTCCTGGGTGTTTGTTAAAAAAATAGTTTTTATCTCTTTCACTTTCTTCCCAGGAAAATTCTTTTTTCCCAAACCTGGTGGGGGAGGGCTGGGTGTAACCTGCCTTCTATCAGAGGATATTTTCCTCCACATTTGTCCAAACCGGCACAGCCTGTCCTTTCCTGGGTCTCTGTTGCAGATGGAAGCTGCTGGTGCCATTGTCAGCTTGAAGCCCTCTTTTGATGCATGCAGATGTTGCCAGGTGTGTTCAGCAGCTGTTGCTCAATGCTTATGCCAAGCTATTGTGTTCCTCATGGAACCAAGGAGCCATTGTGACACTGCAGGGGCTGATGGCATCAAGGAGGCAATTGTGACAGTACAGAACCTCCTAGAAACAAGGCTCCATTGTGACACCGTGGGGAATCATGGAATCAAGGAGCCCATTGTGACACGGCCAGGCCGCATGGAACCAATGGTCCATGGTTCCACTGCGGATTCAAGAAGAGCACGGTGACACCACGCAACATCATGGAACCGTGCGTCCATTGTGACACAGCGGGGCCTCATGGAAACAAGGGGACCATTGTGGCAAAGCAGGGCCTAATGGAAGCATGGAGAGCATTGTGACACTAAGGAAACTCCTGGAACCAAGATGACCACTGGCACATAATGGAACCTCATGGAAGCAAGCCTCCATGATGACTTTGGAAGGCCTCAGGGACCACAGGACCCATTGTGACACAGCAGGACCTGGTGGAACCAAGGAGCCTTTGTGATACTCCAGATCCACATGGAAGCCAGGGTGCACTGAGACACAGCGGGGCCTTGTTGGAACCAAAGACCCCTCTGCAAAAAGCAGGCTAGCTCATAGAAGCAAGGAGTCCATTGTTACAACGTAAAACCTATGGAAGCAAGGGACCATTGTGACACTGCGGGGCCTCATGGAACCAATTGTCCATGATGACAATGCGGATCAAAGGAGACCATGGGGACACTGCGGAACCTGATGGAACCAAGGAGCCATTGTGACACAGTGGGGCCTCATGGAATCAAGGAGACCATTGTGACCCAGGTGTTGCATGTGAAGGCAAGGAGCCATTGTGCCACTTTGGGCTTCTTCCCTTGAGCTCTGCAGCTGGCTGTCCCAGCCCAGCGCACCATGTGCCACCTGCTCTCCTCAGGGCTCTGCCTGCACACAGCCCCAGGAGAAGTTTTCCTGTTTGCAAGGAAAGAATGGAAAAGCCGGAGCAGGTTTCCTAAACAACAAACCCCACTCAGGAGCCACATGCTCAGTACAGGCTGCCTGGAACGATGTCCCCTTTCTACAAGGGTCAGGGTGAGCAGGAATGAATGATGTCTGGGAGCAGAATTCTCGGAGTCTTTCCACTGAATTCTCTGTCCCTGTGTCTTGGGGTGACTTTATCGTGTGTATCCCCTATTGCTGCTCTATGCCCAGAAGTGAACTTTGTGCATTTCTGTGCCTTTCAACTGAGCCTGAGAGGGGGGAGAGGAAAAAAAACCGGACAAACTTCTCAGAGCGTTTGTTCAAGGACACACATCCACACTCCTCTGCATCCTGCTTGCAGCAAGAGCGAAGGAAGCAACCTTGTTTCTTTTGAGCCAGTTTTCAGCTCCTTTTCTCTGGAGGGAGATGGAGAGTTGAACTTTGTTTTCCTGGGACTTCGGGGGTTTTTTTTCCCTTCTTCTCTTCTTGACTTTTTCCACATCAGACCACATTGGGAGAATTTTCTGCCGAGGTGGGGGCCCTGAATGTGGGCCCATGAGCCAGCTGCAAGGAGGAGGAGAGAGGCTACACCTACGGAAGTGTTGGGGTTCCTCCCCCCTGCCATGAGGTCATGGGAGAGGGGACCCTGGGGTAGAGGCATGGCCTGGGCACGGGGGGTCTCCCTGCTCCCTGCTCACATGTGCCCTAATCCTGTTCAGCACTGGTTATTTTGTGTTGCCTTGTGCGAGGAGGGCCCTGGTTGTGCCGTGATTGCTCAGTTCTTTGGCAGTGCCCCACCCATGTGGCTGGAGAAGAAAGAGCTCTGCAACTTCTCTCAAGAATCGCTCCCTATTTCTTTGCACGGGCCTCGCTGTCTAGGGATGTTTCAGGAGACCCCACCAAAACACGGAAGGACTCTCAAATTATCCCAGCTTTCTCTGCACAGCGAGAGGTTTTAATATTTAGCATTGTTATCCTTTTCCTGGGTGTTTGTTAAAAAAATAGTTTTTATCTCTTTCACTTCCTTCCCAGGAAAATTCTTTTTTCCCAAACCTGGTGGGGGAGGGCTGGATGTAAGCTGCCTTCTATCAGAGGATATTTTCCTCCAAATTTGTCCAAACCGGCACAGCCTGTCCTTTCCCTGGGTGTCTGTTGCAGATGGAAGCTGCTGGTGCCATTGTCAGCTTGACGCCCTCTTTTGATGCAAGCAGATGTTGCCAGGTGTGTTCAGCAGCTGTTGCTCAATGCTTATGCCAAGCTATTGTGTTCCTCATGGAACCAAGGAGCCATTGTGACACTGCAGGGGCTGATGGCATCAAGGAGGCAATTGTGACAGTACAGAACCTCCTAGAAACAAGGCTCCATTGTGACACCGTGGGGAATCATGGAATCAAGGAGCCCATTGTGACACGGCCAGGCCGCATGGAACCAATGGTCCATGGTTCCACTGCGGATTCAAGAAGAGCACGGTGACACCACGCAACATCATGGAACCATAGGTCCATTGTGACGCAGCGGGGCCTCATGGAAACAAGGGGACCATTGTGGCAAAGCAGGGCCTAATGGAAGCATGGAGAGCATTGGGACATTGTGGGGAATCATGGAAGCATGGAGAGCATTGTGACACTAAGGAAACTCCTGGAACCAAGATGACCACTGGCACATAATGGAACCTCATGGAAGCAAGCCTCCACGATGACTTTGGAGGGCCTCAGGGACCACAGGACCCATTGTGACACAGCAGGACCTGGTGGAACCAAGGAGCCTTTGTGATACTCCAGATCCACATGGAAGCCAGGGTGCACTGAGACACAGCGGGGCCTTGTGGGAACCAAAGACACCTCTGCAAAAAGCAGGCTAGCTCATGGAAGCAAGGAGTCCATTGTTACAACATCAAAGCTATGGAAGCAAGGGACCATTGTGACACTGCGGGGCCTCATGGAACCAATTGTCCATGATGACAATGCGGATCAAAGGAGACCATGGTGACACTGCGGAACCTGATGGAACCAAGGAGCCATTGTGACACAGTGGGGCCTCATGGAATCAAGGAGACCATTGTGACCCAGGTGTTGCATGTGAAGGCAAGGAGCCATTGTGACACTTTGGGCTTCTTCCCTTGAGCTCTGCAGCTGGCTGTCCCAGCCCAGCGCACCATGTGCCACCTGCTCTCCTCAGGGCTCTGCCTGCACACAGCCCCAGGAGAAGTTTTCCTGTTTGGAAGGAAAGAATGGAAAAGCCGGAGCAGGTTTCCTAAACAACAAACCCCACTCAGGAGCCACATGCTCAGTACAGGCTGCCTGGAACGATGTCCCCTTTCTACAAGGGTCAGTGTGAGCCGGAATGATCCATCTCTGGGAGCAGAATTCTCGGAGTCTTTCCACTGAATTCTCTGTCCCTGTGTCTTGGGGTGACTTTATCGTGTGTATCCCCTATCGCTGCTCTATGCCCAGAAGTGAACTTTGTGCATTTCTGTGCCTTTCAACTGAGCCTGAGAGGGGGGAGAGGAAAAAAAACCGGACAAACTTCTCAGAGCGTTTGTTCAAGGACACACATCCCCACTCCTCTGCATCCTGCTTGCAGCAAGAGCGGAGGAAGCAACCTTGTTTCTTTTGAGCCAGTTTTCAGCTCCTTTTCTCTGGAGGGAGATGGAGAGTTGAACTTTGTTTTCCTGGGACTTCGGGGGTTTTTTTCCCTTCTTCTCTTCTTGACTCTTTCAACATCAGACCACACTGGGAGAATTTTCTCCCAAGGAGGGGGCCCTGAATGTGGGCCCATGAGCCAGCTGCAAGGAGGAGGAGAGAGGCTACACCTACGGAAGTGTTGGGGTTCCTCCCCCCTGCCATGAGGTCATGGGAGAGGGGACCCTGGGGTAGAGGCATGGCCTGGGCACGGGGGTCTCCCTGCTCCCTGCTCACATGTGCCCTAATCCTGTTCAGCACTGGTTATTTTGTGTTGCCCTGTGCCAGGAGGGCCCTGGTTGTGCCGTGATTGCTCAGTTCTTTGGCAGTGCCCCGCCCATGTGGCTGGAGAAGAAAGAGCTCTGCAACTTCTCTCAAGAATCGCTCCCTATTTCTTTGCACGGGCCTCGCTGTCTAGGGATGTTTCAGGAGACCCCACCGAAACACGGAAGGACTCTCAAATTATCCCAGCTTTCTCTGCACAGCGAGAGCTTCTAATATTTAGCATTGTTATCCTTTCCCTGGGTGTTTGTTAAAAAAATAGTTTTTATCTCTTTCACTTTCTTCCCAGGAAAATTCTTTTTTCCCAAACCTGGTGGGGGAGGGCTGGGTGTAACCTGCCTTCTATCAGAGGATATTTTCCTCCACATTTGTCCAAACCGGCACAGCCTGTCCTTTCCTGGGTCTCTGTTGCAGATGGAAGCTGCTGGTGCCATTGTCAGCTTGAAGCCCTCTTTTGATGCATGCAGATGTTGCCAGGTGTGTTCAGCAGCTGTTGCTCAATGCTTATGCCAAGCTATTGTGTTCCTCATGGAACCAAGGAGCCATTGTGACACTGCAGGGGCTGATGGCATCAAGGAGGCAATTGTGACAGTACAGAACCTCCTAGAAACAAGGCTCCATTGTGACACCGTGGGGAATCATGGAATCAAGGAGCCCATTGTGACACGGCCAGGCCGCATGGAACCAATGGTCCATGGTTCCACTGCGGATTCAAGAAGAGCACGGTGACACCACGCAACATCATGGAACCGTGCGTCCATTGTGACACAGCGGGGCCTCATGGAAACAAGGGGACCATTGTGGCAAAGCAGGGCCTAATGGAAGCATGGAGAGCATTGTGACACTAAGGAAACTCCTGGAACCAAGATGACCACTGGCACATAATGGAACCTCATGGAAGCAAGCCTCCATGATGACTTTGGAAGGCCTCAGGGACCACAGGACCCATTGTGACACAGCAGGACCTGGTGGAACCAAGGAGCCTTTGTGATACTCCAGATCCACATGGAAGCCAGGGTGCACTGAGACACAGCGGGGCCTTGTTGGAACCAAAGACCCCTCTGCAAAAAGCAGGCTAGCTCATAGAAGCAAGGAGTCCATTGTTACAACGTAAAACCTATGGAAGCAAGGGACCATTGTGACACTGAGGGGCCTCATGGAACCAATTGTCCATGATGACAATGCGGATCAAAGGAGACCATGGGGACACTGCGGAACCTGATGGAACCAAGGAGCCATTGTGACACAGTGGGGCCTCATGGAATCAAGGAGACCATTGTGACCCAGGTGTTGCATGTGAAGGCAAGGAGCCATTGTGACACTTTGGGCTTCTTCCCTTGAGCTCTGCAGCTGGCTGTCCCAGCCCAGCGCACCATGTGCCACCTGCTCTCCTCAGGGCTCTGCCTGCACACAGCCCCAGGAGAAGTTTTCCTGTTTGCAAGGAAAGAATGGAAAAGCCGGAGCAGGTTTCCTAAACAACAAACCCCACTCAGGAGCCACATGCTCAGTACAGGCTGCCTGGAACGATGTCCCCTTTCTACAAGGGTCAGGGTGAGCAGGAATGAATGATGTCTGGGAGCAGAATTCTCGGAGTCTTTCCACTGAATTCTCTGTCCCTGTGTCTTGGGGTGACTTTATCGTGTGTATCCCCTATTGCTGCTCTATGCCCAGAAGTGAACTTTGTGCATTTCTGTGCCTTTCAACTGAGCCTGAGAGGGGGGAGAGGAAAAAAAACCGGACAAACTTCTCAGAGCGTTTGTTCAAGGACACACATCCACACTCCTCTGCATCCTGCTTGCAGCAAGAGCGAAGGAAGCAACCTTGTTTCTTTTGAGCCAGTTTTCAGCTCCTTTTCTCTGGGGGGAGATGGAGAGTTGAACTTTGTTTTCCTGGGACTTCGGGGGTTTTTTTTCCCTTCTTCTCTTCTTGACTTTTTCCACATCAGACCACATTGGGAGAATTTTCTGCCGAGGTGGGGGCCCTGAATGTGGGCCCATGAGCCAGCTGCAAGGAGGAGGAGAGAGGCTACACCTACGGAAGTGTTGGGGTTCCTCCCCCCTGCCATGAGGTCATGGGAGAGGGGACCCTGGGGTAAAGGCATGGCCTGGGCACGGGGGTCTCCTTGCTTAAATGTGCCCTAATCCTATTCAGCACTGCTCATTTTGTGTTGCCCTGTGCCAGGAGGGCCCTGCTTGTGCCGTGATTGCTCAGTTCTTTGGCAGTGCCCCGCCCATGTGGCTGGAGAAGAAAGAGCTCTGAAACTTCTCTCAAGAATCGCTCCCTATTTCTTTGCACGGGCCTCGCTGTCTATGGATGTTTCAGGAGACCCCACCGAAACACGGAAGGACTCTCAAATTATCCCAGCTTTCTCTGCACAGCGAGAGGTTTTAATATTTAGCATTGTTATCCTTTTCCTGGGTGTTTGTTAAAAAAATAGTTTTTATCTCTTTCACTTTCTTCCCAGGAAAATTCTTTTTTCCCAAACCTGGTGGGGGAGGGCTGGGTGTAACCTGCCTTCTATCAGAGGATATTTTCCTCCACATTTGTCCAAACCGGCACAGCCTGTCCTTTGCCTGGGTGTCTGTGTCAGATGGAAGCTGCTGGTGCCATTGTCAGCTTGAAGCCCTCTTTTGATGCAAGCAGATGTTGCCAGATGTGTTCAGCAGCTGTTGCTCAATGCTTATGCCAAGCTATTGTGTTCCTCATGGAACCAAGGAGCCATTGTGACACTGCAGGGGCTGATGGCATCAAGGAGGCAATTGTGACAGTACAGAACCTCCTAGAAACAAGGCTCCATTGTGACACCGTGGGGAATCATGGAATCAAGGAGCCCATTGTGACACGGCCAGGCCGCATGGAACCAATGGTCCATGGTTCCACTGCGGATTCAAGAAGAGCACGGTGACACCACGCAACATCATGGAACCATGCGTCCATTGTGACACAGCGGGGCCTCATGGAAACAAGGGGACCATTGTGGCAAAGCAGGGCCTAATGGAAGCATGGAGAGCATTGGGACATTGTGGGGAATCATGGAAGCATGGAGAGCATTGTGACACTAAGGAAACTCCTGGAACCAAGATGACCACTGGCACATAATGGAACCTCATGGAAGCAAGCCTCCACGATGACTTTGGAGGGCCTCAGGGACCACAGGACCCATTGTGACACAGCAGGACCTGGTGGAACCAAGGAGCCTTTGTGATACTCCAGATCCACATGGAAGCCAGGGTGCACTGAGACACAGCAGGGCCTTGTGGGAACCAAAGACACCTCTGCAAAAAGCACGCTAGCTCATAGAAGCAAGGAGTCCATTGTTACAACGTAAAAGCTATGGAAGCAAGGGACCATTGTGACACTGCGGGGCCTCATGGAACCAATTGTCCATGATGACAGTGCGGATCAAAGGAGACCATGGTGACACTGCGGAACCTGATGGAACCAAGGAGCCATTGTGACACAGTGGGGCCTCATGGAATCAAGGAGACCATTGTGACCCAGGTGTTGCATGTGAAGGCAAGGAGCCATTGTGCCACTTTGGGCTTCTTCCCTTGAGCTCTGCAGCTGGCTGTCCCAGCCCAGCGCACCATGTGCCACCTGCTCTCCTCAGGGCTCTGCCTGCACACAGCCCCAGGAGAAGTTTTCCTGTTTGCAAGGAAAGAATGGAAAAGCCGGAGCAGGTTTCCTAAACAACAAACCCCACTCAGGAGCCACATGCTCAGTACAGGCTGCCTGGAACGATGTCCCCTTTCTACAAGGGTCAGTGTGAGCCGGAATGATCCATCTCTGGGAGCAGAATTCTCGGAGTCTTTCCACTGAATTCTCTGTCCCTGTGTCTTGGGGTGACTTTATCGTGTGTATCCCCTATCGCTGCTCTATGCCCAGAAGTGAACTTTGTGCATTTCTGTGCCTTTCAACTGAGCCTGAGAGGGGGGAGAGGAAAAAAAACCGGACAAACTTCTCAGAGCGTTTGTTCAAGGACACACATCCCCACTCCTCTGCATCCTGCTTGCAGCAAGAGCGGAGGAAGCAACCTTGTTTCTTTTGAGCCAGTTTTCAGCTCCTTTTCTCTGGAGGGAGATGGAGAGTTGAACTTTGTTTTCCTGGGACTTCGGGGGTTTTTTTCCCTTCTTCTCGACTCTTTCAACATCAGACCACACTGGGAGAATTTTCTCCCAAGGAGGGGGCCCTGAATGTGGGCCCATGAGCCAGCTGCAAGGAGGAGGAGAGAGGCTACACCTACGGAAGTGTTGGGGTTCCTCCCCCCTGCCATGAGGTCATGGGAGAGGGGACCCTGGGGTAGAGGCATGGCCTGGGCACGGGGGTCTCCCTGCTCCCTGCTCACATGTGCCCTAATCCTGTTCAGCACTGGTTATTTTGTGTTGCCCTGTGCCAGGAGGGCCCTGGTTGTGCCGTGATTGCTCAGTTCTTTGGCAGTGCCCCGCCCATGTGGCTGGAGAAGAAAGAGCTCTGCAACTTCTCTCAAGAATCGCTCCCTATTTCTTTGCACGGGCCTCGCTGTCTAGGGATGTTTCAGGAGACCCCACCGAAACACGGAAGGACTCTCAAATTATCCCAGCTTTCTCTGCACAGCGAGAGCTTCTAATATTTAGCATTGTTATCCTTTTCCTGGGTGTTTGTTAAAAAAATAGTTTTTATCTCTTTCACTTTCTTCCCAGGAAAATTCTTTTTTCCCAAACCTGGTGGGGGAGGGCTGGGTGTAACCTGCCTTCTATCAGAGGATATTTTCCTCCACATTTGTCCAAACCGGCACAGCCTGTCCTTTCCTGGGTCTCTGTTGCAGATGGAAGCTGCTGGTGCCATTGTCAGCTTGAAGCCCTCTTTTGATGCAAGCAGATGTTGCCAGGTGTGTTCAGCAGCTGTTGCTCAATGCTTATGCCAAGCTATTGTGTTCCTCATGGAACCAAGGAGCCATTGTGACACTGCAGGGGCTGATGGCATCAAGGAGGCAATTGTGACAGTACAGAACCTCCTAGAAACAAGGCTCCATTGTGACACCGTGGGGAATCATGGAATCAAGGAGCCCATTGTGACACGGCCAGGCCGCATGGAACCAATGGTCCATGGTTCCACTGCGGATTCAAGAAGAGCACGGTGACACCACGCAACATCATGGAACCGTGCGTCCATTGTGACACAGCGGGGCCTCATGGAAACAAGGGGACCATTGTGGCAAAGCAGGGCCTAATGGAAGCATGGAGAGCATTGTGACACTAAGGAAACTCCTGGAACCAAGATGACCACTGGCACATAATGGAACCTCATGGAAGCAAGCCTCCATGATGACTTTGGAAGGCCTCAGGGACCACAGGACCCATTGTGACACAGCAGGACCTGGTGGAACCAAGGAGCCTTTGTGATACTCCAGATCCACATGGAAGCCAGGGTGCACTGAGACACAGCGGGGCCTTGTTGGAACCAAAGACCCCTCTGCAAAAAGCAGGCTAGCTCATAGAAGCAAGGAGTCCATTGTTACAACGTAAAACCTATGGAAGCAAGGGACCATTGTGACACTGCGGGGCCTCATGGAACCAATTGTCCATGATGACAATGCGGATCAAAGGAGACCATGGGGACACTGCGGAACCTGATGGAACCAAGGAGCCATTGTGACACAGTGGGGCCTCATGGAATCAAGGAGACCATTGTGACCCAGGTGTTGCATGTGAAGGCAAGGAGCCATTGTGCCACTTTGGGCTTCTTCCCTTGAGCTCTGCAGCTGGCTGTCCCAGCCCAGCGCACCATGTGCCACCTGCTCTCCTCAGGGCTCTGCCTGCACACAGCCCCAGGAGAAGTTTTCCTGTTTGCAAGGAAAGAATGGAAAAGCCAGAGCAGGTTTCCTAAACAACAAACCCCACTCAGGAGCCACATGCTCAGTACAGGCTGCCTGGAACGATGTCCCCTTTCTACAAGGGTCAGGGTGAGCAGGAATGAATGATCTCTGGGAGCAGAATTCTCGGAGTCTTTCCACTGAATTCTCTGTCCCTGTGTCTTGGGGTGACTTTATCGTGTGTATCCCCTATTGCTGCTCTATGCCCAGAAGTGAACTTTGTGCATTTCTGTGCCTTTCAACTGAGCCTGAGAGGGGGGAGAGGAAAAAAAACCGGACAAACTTCTCAGAGCGTTTGTTCAAGGACACACATCCACACTCCTCTGCATCCTGCTTGCAGCAAGAGCGAAGGAAGCAACCTTGTTTCTTTTGAGCCAGTTTTCAGCTCCTTTTCTCTGGGGGGAGATGGAGAGTTGAACTTTGTTTTCCTGGGACTTCGGGGGTTTTTTTTCCCTTCTTCTCTTCTTGACTTTTTCCACATCAGACCACATTGGGAGAATTTTCTGCCGAGGTGGGGGCCCTGAATGTGGGCCCATGAGCCAGCTGCAAGGAGGAGGAGAGAGGCTACACCTACGGAAGTGTTGGGGTTCCTCCCCCCTGCCATGAGGTCATGGGAGAGGGGACCCTGGGGTAAAGGCATGGCCTGGGCACGGGGGTCTCCTTGCTTAAATGTGCCCTAATCCTATTCAGCACTGCTCATTTTGTGTTGCCCTGTGCCAGGAGGGCCCTGCTTGTGCCGTGATTGCTCAGTTCTTTGGCAGTGCCCCGCCCATGTGGCTGGAGAAGAAAGAGCTCTGAAACTTCTCTCAAGAATCGCTCCCTATTTCTTTGCACGGGCCTCGCTGTCTATGGATGTTTCAGGAGACCCCACCGAAACACGGAAGGACTCTCAAATTATCCCAGCTTTCTCTCCACAGCGAGAGGTTTTAATATTTAGCATTGTTATCCTTTTCCTGGGTGTTTGTTAAAAAAATAGTTTTTATCTCTTTCACTTTCTTCCCAGGAAAATTCTTTTTTCCCAAACCTGGTGGGGGAGGGCTGGGTGTAACCTGCCTTCTATCAGAGGATATTTTCCTCCACATTTGTCCAAACCGGCACAGCCTGTCCTTTGCCTGGGTGTCTGTGTCAGATGGAAGCTGCTGGTGCCATTGTCAGCTTGAAGCCCTCTTTTGATGCAAGCAGATGTTGCCAGATGTGTTCAGCAGCTGTTGCTCAATGCTTATGCCAAGCTATTGTGTTCCTCATGGAACCAAGGAGCCATTGTGACACTGCAGGGGCTGATGGCATCAAGGAGGCAATTGTGACAGTACAGAACCTCCTAGAAACAAGGCTCCATTGTGACACCGTGGGGAATCATGGAATCAAGGAGCCCATTGTGACACGGCCAGGCCGCATGGAACCAATGGTCCATGGTTCCACTGCGGATTCAAGAAGAGCACGGTGACACCACGCAACATCATGGAACCATGCGTCCATTGTGACACAGCGGGGCCTCATGGAAACAAGGGGACCATTGTGGCAAAGCAGGGCCTAATGGAAGCATGGAGAGCATTGGGACATTGTGGGGAATCATGGAAGCATGGAGAGCATTGTGACACTAAGGAAACTCCTGGAACCAAGATGACCACTGGCACATAATGGAACCTCATGGAAGCAAGCCTCCACGATGACTTTGGAGGGCCTCAGGGACCACAGGACCCATTGTGACACAGCAGGACCTGGTGGAACCAAGGAGCCTTTGTGATACTCCAGATCCACATGGAAGCCAGGGTGCACTGAGACACAGCAGGGCCTTGTGGGAACCAAAGACACCTCTGCAAAAAGCACGCTAGCTCATAGAAGCAAGGAGTCCATTGTTACAACGTAAAAGCTATGGAAGCAAGGGACCATTGTGACACTGCGGGGCCTCATGGAACCAATTGTCCATGATGACAGTGCGGATCAAAGGAGACCATGGTGACACTGCGGAACCTGATGGAACCAAGGAGCCATTGTGACACAGTGGGGCCTCATGGAATCAAGGAGACCATTGTGACCCAGGTGTTGCATGTGAAGGCAAGGAGCCATTGTGACACTTTGGGCTTCTTCCCTTGAGCTCTGCAGCTGGCTGTCCCAGCCCAGCGCACCATGTGCCACCTGCTCTCCTCAGGGCTCTGCCTGCACACAGCCCCAGGAGAAGTTTTCCTGTTTGCAAGGAAAGAATGGAAAAGCCTGAGCAGGTTTCCTAAACAACAAACCCCACTCAGGAGCCACATGCTCAGTACAGGCTGCCTGGAACGATGTCCCCTTTCTGCAAGGGTCAGTGTGAGCAGGAATGATGTCTGGGAGCAGAATTCTCGGAGTCTTTCCACTGAATGCTCTGTCCCTGTGTCTTGGGGTGACTTTATCGTGTGTATCCCCTATCGCTGCTCTATGCCCAGAAGTGAACTTTGTGCATTTCTGTGCCTTTCAACTGAGCCTGAGAGGGGGGAGAGGAAAAAAAAACGGACAACCTTCTCAGAGCGTTTGTTCAAGGACACACATCCACACTCCTCTGCATCCTGCTTGCAGCAAGAGCGGAGGAAGCAACCTTGTTTCTTTTGAGCCAGTTTTCAGCTCCTTTTCTCTGGGGGGAGATGGAGAGTTGAACTTTGTTTTCCTGGGACTTTGGGGTTTTTTTTCCCCTCTTCTCTTCTTGACTCTTTCAACATCAGACCACATTGGGAGAATTTTCTCCCGAGGTGGGGGCCCTGAATGTGGGCCCATGAGCCAGCTGCAAGGAGGAGGAGAGAGACTGCACCTACGGAAGTGTTGGGGTTCCTCCCCCCTGCCATGAGGTCATGGGAGAGGGGACCCTGGGGTAGAGGCATGGCCTGGGCACGGGGGGTCTCCCTGCTCCCTGCTCACATGTGCCCTAATCCTGTTCAGCACTGCTTATTTTGTGTTGCCCTGTGCCAGGAGGGCCCTGGTTGTGCCGTGATTGCTCAGTTCTTTGGCAGTGCCCCGCCCATGTGGCTGGAGAAGAAAGAGCTCTGCAACTTCTCTCAAGAATCGCTCCCTATTTCTTTGCACGGGCCTCGCTGTCTAGGGATGTTTCAGGAGACCCCACCGAAACACGGAAGGACTCTCAAATTATCCCAGCTTTCTCTGCACAGCGAGAGCTTTTAATATTTAGCATTGTTATCCTTTTCCTGGGTGTTTGTTAAAAAAATAGTTTTTATCTCTTTCACTTTCTTCCCAGGAAAATTCTTTTTTCCCAAACCTGGTGGGGGAGGGCTGGGTGTAACCTGCCTTCTATCAGAGGATATTTTCCTCCACATTTGTCCAAACCGGCACAGCCTGTCCTTTCCCTGGGTGTCTGTTGCAGATGGAAGCTGCTGGTGCCATTGTCAGCTTGAAGCCCTCTTTTGATGCAAGCAGATGTTGCCAGGTGTGTTCAGCAGCTGTTGCTCAATGCTTATGCCAAGCTATTGTGTTCCTCATGGAACCAAGGAGCCATTGTGACACTGCAGGGGCTGATGGCATCAAGGAGGCAATTGTGACAGTACAGAACCTCCTAGAAACAAGGCTCCATTGTGACACCGTGGGGAATCATGGAATCAAGGAGCCCATTGTGACACGGCCAGGCCGCATGGAACCAATGGTCCATGGTTCCACTGCGGATTCAAGAAGAGCACGGTGACACCACGCAACATCATGGAACCGTGCGTCCATTGTGACACAGCGGGGCCTCATGGAAACAAGGGGACCATTGTGGCAAAGCAGGGCCTAATGGAAGCATGGAGAGCATTGGGACATTGTGGGGAATCATGGAAGCATGGAGAGCATTGTGACACTAAGGAAACTCCTGGAACCAAGATGACCACTGGCACATAATGGAACCTCATGGAAGCAAGCCTCCATGATGACTTTGGAAGGCCTCAGGGACCACAGGACCCATTGTGACACAGCAGGACCTGGTGGAACCAAGGAGCCTTTGTGATACTCCAGATCCACATGGAAGCCAGGGTGCACTGAGACACAGCGGGGCCTTGTTGGAACCAAAGACCCCTCTGCAAAAAGCAGGCTAGCTCATGGAAGCAAGGAGTCCATTGTTACAACGTAAAACCTATGGAAGCAAGGGACCATTGTGACACTGCGGGGCCTCATGGAACCAATTGTCCATGATGACAATGCGGATCAAAGGAGACCATGGGGACACTGCGGAACCTGATGGAACCAAGGAGCCATTGTGACACAGTGGGGCCTCATGGAATCAAGGAGACCATTGTGACCCAGGTGTTGCATGTGAAGGCAAGGAGCCATTGTGACACTTTGGGCTTCTTCCCTTGAGCTCTGCAGCTGGCTGTCCCAGCCCAGCGCACCATGTGCCACCTGCTCTCCTCAGGGCTCTGCCTGCACACAGCCCCAGGAGAAGTTTTCCTGTTTGGAAGGAAAGAATGGAAAAGCCGGAGCAGGTTTCCTAAACAACAAACCCCACTCAGGAGCCACATGCTCAGTACAGGCTGCCTGGAACGATGTCCCCTTTCTACAAGGGTCAGTGTGAGCAGGAATGATCCATCTCTGGGAGCAGAATTCTCGGAGTCTTTCCACTGAATTCTCTGTCCCTGTGTCTTGGGGTGACTTTATCGTGTGTATCCCCTATCGCTGCTCTATGCCCAGAAGTGAACTTTGTGCGTTTCTGTGCCTTTCAACTGAGCCTGAGAGGGGGGAGAGGAAAAAAAACCGGACAAACTTCTCAGAGCGTTTGTTCAAGGACACACATCCCCACTCCTCTGCATCCTGCTTGCAGCAAGAGCGGAGGAAGCAACCTTGTTTCTTTTGAGCCAGTTTTCAGCTCCTTTTCTCTGGAGGGAGATGGAGAGTTGAACTTTGTTTTCCTGGGACTTCGGGGGTTTTTTTCCCTTCTTCTCTTCTTGACTCTTTCAACATCAGACCACACTGGGAGAATTTTCTCCCGAGGAGGGGGCCCTGAATGTGGGCCCATGAGCCAGCTGCAAGGAGGAGGAGAGAGGCTACACCTACGGAAGTGTTGGGGTTCCTCCCCCCTGCCATGAGGTCATGGGAGAGGGGACCCTGGGGTAGAGGCATGGCCTGGGCACGGGGGTCTCCCTGCTCCCTGCTCACATGTGCCCTAATCCTGTTCAGCACTGCTTATTTTGTGTTGCCCTGTGCCAGGAGGGCCCTGGTTGTGCCGTGATTGCTCAGTTCTTTGGCAGTGCCCCGCCCATGTGGCTGGAGAAGAAAGAGCTCTGAAACTTCTCTCAAGAATCGCTCCCTATTTCTTTGCACGGGCCTCGCTGTCTAGGGATGTTTCAGGAGACCCCACCGAAACACGGAAGGACTCTCAAATTATCCCAGCTTTCTCTGCACAGCGAGAGCTTTTAATATTTAGCATTGTTATCCTTTTCCTGTGTGTTTGTTAAAAAAATAGTTTTTATCTCTTTCACTTTCTTCCCAGGAAAATTCTTTTTTCCCAAACCTGGTGGGGGAGGGCTGGGTGTAACCTGCCTTCTATCAGAGGATATTTTCCTCCACATTTGTCCAAACCGGCACAGCCTGTCCTTTCCCTGGGTGTCTGTTGCAGATGGAAGCTGCTGGTGCCATTGTCAGCTTGACGCCCTCTTTTGATGCAAGCAGATGTTGCCAGGTGTGTTCAGCAGCTGTTGCTCAATGCTTATGCCAAGCTATTGTGTTCCTCATGGAACCAAGGAGCCATTGTGACACTGCAGGGGCTGATGGCATCAAGGAGGCAATTGTGACAGTACAGAACCTCCTAGAAACAAGGCTCCATTGTGACACCGTGGGGAATCATGGAATCAAGGAGCCCATTGTGACACGGCCAGGCCGCATGGAACCAATGGTCCATGGTTCCACTGCGGATTCAAGAAGAGCACGGTGACACCACGCAACATCATGGAACCGTGCGTCCATTGTGACACAGCGGGGCCTCATGGAAACAAGGGGACCATTGTGGCAAAGCAGGGCCTAATGGAAGCATGGAGAGCATTGGGACATTGTGGGGAATCATGGAAGCATGGAGAGCATTGTGACACTAAGGAAACTCCTGGAACCAAGATGACCACTGGCACATAATGGAACCTCATGGAAGCAAGCCTCCACGATGACTTTGGAGGGCCTCAGGGACCACAGGACCCATTGTGACACAGCAGGACCTGGTGGAACCAAGGAGCCTTTGTGATACTCCAGATCCACATGGAAGCCAGGGTGCACTGAGACACAGCGGGGCCTTGTGGGAACCAAAGACACCTCTGCAAAAAGCACGCTAGCTCATAGAAGCAAGGAGTCCATTGTTACAACGTAAAAGCTATGGAAGCAAGGGACCATTGTGACACTGCGGGGCCTCATGGAACCAATTGTCCATGATGACAGTGCGGATCAAAGGAGACCATGGTGACACTGCGGAACCTGATGGAACCAAGGAGCCATTGTGACACAGTGGGGCCTCATGGAATCAAGGAGACCATTGTGACCCAGGTGTTGCATGTGAAGGCAAGGAGCCATTGTGACACTTTGGGCTTCTTCCCTTGAGCTCTGCAGCTGGCTGTCCCAGCCCAGCGCACCATGTGCCACCTGCTCTCCTCAGGGCTCTGCCTGCACACAGCCCCAGGAGAAGTTTTCCTGTTTGCCAGGAAAGAATGGAAAAGCCTGAGCAGGTTTCCTAAACAACAAACCCCACTCAGGAGCCACATGCTCAGTACAGGCTGCCTGGAACGATGTCCCCTTTCTGCAAGGGTCAGTGTGAGCAGGAATGATGTCTGGGAGCAGAATTCTCGGAGTCTTTCCACTGAATGCTCTGTCCCTGTGTCTTGGGGTGACTTTATCGTGTGTATCCCCTATCGCTGCTCTATGCCCAGAAGTGAACTTTGTGCATTTCTGTGCCTTTCAACTGAGCCTGAGAGGGGGGAGAGGAAAAAAAACCGGACAACCTTCTCAGAGCGTTTGTTCAAGGACACACATCCACACTCCTCTGCATCCTGCTTGCAGCAAGAGCGGAGGAAGCAACCTTGTTTCTTTTGAGCCAGTTTTCAGCTCCTTTTCTCTGGAGGGAGATGGAGAGTTGAACTTTGTTTTCCTGGGACTTTGGGGTTTTTTTTCCCCTCTTCTCTTCTTGACTCTTTCAACATCAGACCACACTGGGAGAATTTTCTCCCGAGGTGGGGGCCCTGAATGTGGGCCCATGAGCCAGCTGCAAGGAGGAGGAGAGAGACTGCACCTACGGAAGTGTTGGGGTTCCTCCCCCCTGCCATGAGGTCATGGGAGAGGGGACCCTGGGGTAGAGGCATGGCCTGGGCACGGGGGGTCTCCCTGCTCCCTGCTGACATGTGCCCTAATCCTGTTCAGCACTGCTTATTTTGTGTTGCCTTGTGCCAGGAGGGCCCTGGTTGTGCCGTGATTGCTCAGTTCTTTGGCAGTGCCCCGCCCATGTGGCTGGAGAAGAAAGAGCTCTGCAACTTCTCTCAAGAATCGCTCCCTATTTCTTTGCACGGGCCTCGCTGTCTAGGGATGTTTCAGGAGACCCCACCGAAACACGGAAGGACTCTCAAATTATCCCAGGTTTCTCTGCACAGCGAGAGGTTTTAATATTTAGCATTGTTATCCTTTTCCTGGGTGTTTGTTAAAAAAATAGTTTTTATCTCTTTCACTTCCTTCCCAGGAAAATTCTTTTTTCCCAAACCTGGTGGGGGAGGGCTGGATGTAAGCTGCCTTCTATCAGAGGATATTTTCCTCCAAATTTGTTCAAACCGGCACAGCCTGTCCTTTCCTGGGTCTCTGTTGCAGATGGAAGCTGCTGGTGCCATTGTCAGCTTGACGCCCTCTTTTGATGCAAGCAGATGTTGCCAGGTGTGTTCAGCAGCTGTTGCTCAATGCTTATGCCAAGCTATTGTGTTCCTCATGGAACCAAGGAGCCATTGTGACACTGCAGGGGCTGATGGCATCAAGGAGGCAATTGTGACAGTACAGAACCTCCTAGAAACAAGGCTCCATTGTGACACCGTGGGGAATCATGGAATCAAGGAGCCCATTGTGACACGGCCAGGCCGCATGGAACCAATGGTCCATGGTTCCACTGCGGATTCAAGAAGAGCACGGTGACACCACGCAACATCATGGAACCGTGCGTCCATTGTGACACAGCGGGGCCTCATGGAAACAAGGGGACCATTGTGGCAAAGCAGGGCCTAATGGAAGCATGGAGAGCATTGGGACATTGTGGGGAATCATGGAAGCATGGAGAGCATTGTGACACTAAGGAAACTCCTGGAACCAAGATGACCACTGGCACATAATGGAACCTCATGGAAGCAAGCCTCCACGATGACTTTGGAGGGCCTCAGGGACCACAGGACCCATTGTGACACAGCAGGACCTGGTGGAACCAAGGAGCCTTTGTGATACTCCAGATCCACATGGAAGCCAGGGTGCACTGAGACACAGCGGGGCCTTGTGGGAACCAAAGACACCTCTGCAAAAAGCAGGCTAGCTCATGGAAGCAAGGAGTCCATTGTTACAACATCAAAGCTATGGAAGCAAGGGACCATTGTGACACTGCGGGGCCTCATGGAACCAATTGTCCATGATGACAATGCGGATCAAAGGAGACCATGGGGACACTGCGGAACCTGATGGAACCAAGGAGCCATTGTGACACAGTGGGGCCTCATGGAATCAAGGAGACCATTGTGACCCAGGTGTTGCATGTGAAGGCAAGGAGCCATTGTGACACTTTGGGCTTCTTCCCTTGAGCTCTGCAGCTGGCTGTCCCAGCCCAGCGCACCATGTGCCACCTGCTCTCCTCAGGGCTCTGCCTGCACACAGCCCCAGGAGAAGTTTTCCTGTTTGCAAGGAAAGAATGGAAAAGCCGGAGCAGGTTTCCTAAACAACAAACCCCACTCAGGAGCCACATGCTCAGTACAGGCTGCCTGGAACGATGTCCCCTTTCTACAAGGGTCAGTGTGAGCAGGAATGAATGATCTCTGGGAGCAGAATTCTCGGAGTCTTTCCACTGAATTCTCTGTCCCTGTGTCTTGGGGTGACTTTATCGTGTGTATCCCCTATCGCTGCTCTATGCCCAGAAGTGAACTTTGTGCATTTCTGTGCCTTTCAACTGAGCCTGAGAGGGGGGAGAGGAAAAAAACCGGACAAACTTCTCAGAGCGTTTGTTCAAGGACACACATCCCCACTCCTCTGCATCCTGCTTGCAGCAAGAGCGGAGGAAGCAACCTTGTTTCTTTTGAGCCAGTTTTCAGCTCCTTTTCTCTGGAGGGAGATGGAGAGTTGAACTTTGTTTTCCTGGGACTTCGGGGGTTTTTTTCCCTTCTTCTCTTCTTGACTCTTTCAACATCAGACCACACTGGGAGAATTTTCTCCCGAGGAGGGGGCCCTGAATGTGGGCCCATGAGCCAGCTGCAAGGAGGAGGAGAGAGGCTACACCTACGGAAGTGTTGGGGTTCCTCCCCCCTGCCATGAGGTCATGGGAGAGGGGACCCTGGGGTAGAGGCATGGCCTGGGCACGGGGGTCTCCCTGCTCCCTGCTCACATGTGCCCTAATCCTGTTCAGCACTGCTTATTTTGTGTTGCCCTGTGCCAGGAGGGCCCTGGTTGTGCCGTGATTGCTCAGTTCTTTGGCAGTGCCCCGCCCATGTGGCTGGAGAAGAAAGAGCTCTGCAACTTCTCTCAAGAATCACTCCCTATTTCTTTGCACGGGCCTCGCTGTCTAGGGATGTTTCAGGAGACCCCACCGAAACACGGAAGGACTCTCAAATTATCCCAGCTTTCTCTGCACAGCGAGAGGTTTTAATATTTAGCATTGTTATCCTTTTCCTGTGTGTTTGTTAAAAAAATAGTTTTTATCTCTTTCACTTTCTTCCCAGGAAAATTCTTTTTTCCCAAACCTGGTGGGGGAGGGCTGGGTGTAACCTGCCTTCTATCAGAGGATATTTTCCTCCACATTTGTCCAAACCGGCACAGCCTGTCCTTTCCCTGGGTGTCTGTTGCAGATGGAAGCTGCTGGTGCCATTGTCAGCTTGAAGCCCTCTTTTGATGCAAGCAGATGTTGCCAGGTGTGTTCAGCAGCTGTTGCTCAATGCTTATGCCAAGCTATTGTGTTCCTCATGGAACCAAGGAGCCATTGTGACACTGCAGGGGCTGATGGCATCAAGGAGGCAATTGTGACAGTACAGAACCTCCTAGAAACAAGGCTCCATTGTGACACCGTGGGGAATCATGGAATCAAGGAGCCCATTGTGACACGGCCAGGCCGCATGGAACCAATGGTCCATGGTTCCACTGCGGATTCAAGAAGAGCACGGTGACACCACGCAACATCATGGAACCGTGCGTCCATTGTGACACAGCGGGGCCTCATGGAAACAAGGGGACCATTGTGGCAAAGCAGGGCCTAATGGAAGCATGGAGAGCATTGGGACATTGTGGGGAATCATGGAAGCATGGAGAGCATTGTGACACTAAGGAAACTCCTGGAACCAAGATGACCACTGGCACATAATGGAACCTCATGGAAGCAAGCCTCCATGATGACTTTGGAAGGCCTCAGGGACCACAGGACCCATTGTGACACAGCAGGACCTGGTGGAACCAAGGAGCCTTTGTGATACTCCAGATCCACATGGAAGCCAGGGTGCACTGAGACACAGCGGGGCCTTGTTGGAACCAAAGACCCCTCTGCAAAAAGCAGGCTAGCTCATGGAAGCAAGGAGTCCATTGTTACAACGTAAAACCTATGGAAGCAAGGGACCATTGTGACACTGCGGGGCCTCATGGAACCAATTGTCCATGATGACAATGCGGATCAAAGGAGACCATGGGGACACTGCGGAACCTGATGGAACCAAGGAGCCATTGTGACACAGTGGGGCCTCATGGAATCAAGGAGACCATTGTGACCCAGGTGTTGCATGTGAAGGCAAGGAGCCATTGTGACACTTTGGGCTTCTTCCCTTGAGCTCTGCAGCTGGCTGTCCCAGCCCAGCGCACCATGTGCCACCTGCTCTCCTCAGGGCTCTGCCTGCACACAGCCCCAGGAGAAGTTTTCCTGTTTGGAAGGAAAGAATGGAAAAGCCGGAGCAGGTTTCCTAAACAACAAACCCCACTCAGGAGCCACATGCTCAGTACAGGCTGCCTGGAACGATGTCCCCTTTCTACAAGGGTCAGTGTGAGCAGGAATGATCCATCTCTGGGAGCAGAATTCTCGGAGTCTTTCCACTGAATTCTCTGTCCCTGTGTCTTGGGGTGACTTTATCGTGTGTATCCCCTATCGCTGCTCTATGCCCAGAAGTGAACTTTGTGCGTTTCTGTGCCTTTCAACTGAGCCTGAGAGGGGGGAGAGGAAAAAAAACCGGACAAACTTCTCAGAGCGTTTGTTCAAGGACACACATCCCCACTCCTCTGCATCCTGCTTGCAGCAAGAGCGGAGGAAGCAACCTTGTTTCTTTTGAGCCAGTTTTCAGCTCCTTTTCTCTGGAGGGAGATGGAGAGTTGAACTTTGTTTTCCTGGGACTTCGGGGGTTTTTTTCCCTTCTTCTCTTCTTGACTCTTTCAACATCAGACCACACTGGGAGAATTTTCTCCCGAGGAGGGGGCCCTGAATGTGGGCCCATGAGCCAGCTGCAAGGAGGAGGAGAGAGGCTACACCTACGGAAGTGTTGGGGTTCCTCCCCCCTGCCATGAGGTCATGGGAGAGGGGACCCTGGGGTAGAGGCATGGCCTGGGCACGGGGGTCTCCCTGCTCCCTGCTCACATGTGCCCTAATCCTGTTCAGCACTGCTTATTTTGTGTTGCCCTGTGCCAGGAGGGCCCTGGTTGTGCCGTGATTGCTCAGTTCTTTGGCAGTGCCCCGCCCATGTGGCTGGAGAAGAAAGAGCTCTGAAACTTCTCTCAAGAATCGCTCCCTATTTCTTTGCACGGGCCTCGCTGTCTAGGGATGTTTCAGGAGACCCCACCGAAACACGGAAGGACTCTCAAATTATCCCAGCTTTCTCTGCACAGCGAGAGCTTTTAATATTTAGCATTGTTATCCTTTTCCTGTGTGTTTGTTAAAAAAATAGTTTTTATCTCTTTCACTTTCTTCCCAGGAAAATTCTTTTTTCCCAAACCTGGTGGGGGAGGGCTGGGTGTAACCTGCCTTCTATCAGAGGATATTTTCCTCCACATTTGTCCAAACCGGCACAGCCTGTCCTTTCCCTGGGTGTCTGTTGCAGATGGAAGCTGCTGGTGCCATTGTCAGCTTGACGCCCTCTTTTGATGCAAGCAGATGTTGCCAGGTGTGTTCAGCAGCTGTTGCTCAATGCTTATGCCAAGCTATTGTGTTCCTCATGGAACCAAGGAGCCATTGTGACACTGCAGGGGCTGATGGCATCAAGGAGGCAATTGTGACAGTACAGAACCTCCTAGAAACAAGGCTCCATTGTGACACCGTGGGGAATCATGGAATCAAGGAGCCCATTGTGACACGGCCAGGCCGCATGGAACCAATGGTCCATGGTTCCACTGCGGATTCAAGAAGAGCACGGTGACACCACGCAACATCATGGAACCGTGCGTCCATTGTGACACAGCGGGGCCTCATGGAAACAAGGGGACCATTGTGGCAAAGCAGGGCCTAATGGAAGCATGGAGAGCATTGGGACATTGTGGGGAATCATGGAAGCATGGAGAGCATTGTGACACTAAGGAAACTCCTGGAACCAAGATGACCACTGGCACATAATGGAACCTCATGGAAGCAAGCCTCCACGATGACTTTGGAGGGCCTCAGGGACCACAGGACCCATTGTGACACAGCAGGACCTGGTGGAACCAAGGAGCCTTTGTGATACTCCAGATCCACATGGAAGCCAGGGTGCACTGAGACACAGCGGGGCCTTGTGGGAACCAAAGACACCTCTGCAAAAAGCACGCTAGCTCATAGAAGCAAGGAGTCCATTGTTACAACGTAAAAGCTATGGAAGCAAGGGACCATTGTGACACTGCGGGGCCTCATGGAACCAATTGTCCATGATGACAGTGCGGATCAAAGGAGACCATGGTGACACTGCGGAACCTGATGGAACCAAGGAGCCATTGTGACACAGTGGGGCCTCATGGAATCAAGGAGACCATTGTGACCCAGGTGTTGCATGTGAAGGCAAGGAGCCATTGTGACACTTTGGGCTTCTTCCCTTGAGCTCTGCAGCTGGCTGTCCCAGCCCAGCGCACCATGTGCCACCTGCTCTCCTCAGGGCTCTGCCTGCACACAGCCCCAGGAGAAGTTTTCCTGTTTGCCAGGAAAGAATGGAAAAGCCTGAGCAGGTTTCCTAAACAACAAACCCCACTCAGGAGCCACATGCTCAGTACAGGCTGCCTGGAACGATGTCCCCTTTCTGCAAGGGTCAGTGTGAGCAGGAATGATGTCTGGGAGCAGAATTCTCGGAGTCTTTCCACTGAATGCTCTGTCCCTGTGTCTTGGGGTGACTTTATCGTGTGTATCCCCTATCGCTGCTCTATGCCCAGAAGTGAACTTTGTGCATTTCTGTGCCTTTCAACTGAGCCTGAGAGGGGGGAGAGGAAAAAAAACCGGACAACCTTCTCAGAGCGTTTGTTCAAGGACACACATCCACACTCCTCTGCATCCTGCTTGCAGCAAGAGCGGAGGAAGCAACCTTGTTTCTTTTGAGCCAGTTTTCAGCTCCTTTTCTCTGGAGGGAGATGGAGAGTTGAACTTTGTTTTCCTGGGACTTTGGGGTTTTTTTTCCCCTCTTCTCTTCTTGACTCTTTCAACATCAGACCACACTGGGAGAATTTTCTCCCGAGGTGGGGGCCCTGAATGTGGGCCCATGAGCCAGCTGCAAGGAGGAGGAGAGAGACTGCACCTACGGAAGTGTTGGGGTTCCTCCCCCCTGCCATGAGGTCATGGGAGAGGGGACCCTGGGGTAGAGGCATGGCCTGGGCACGGGGGGTCTCCCTGCTCCCTGCTGACATGTGCCCTAATCCTGTTCAGCACTGCTTATTTTGTGTTGCCTTGTGCCAGGAGGGCCCTGGTTGTGCCGTGATTGCTCAGTTCTTTGGCAGTGCCCCGCCCATGTGGCTGGAGAAGAAAGAGCTCTGCAACTTCTCTCAAGAATCGCTCCCTATTTCTTTGCACGGGCCTCGCTGTCTAGGGATGTTTCAGGAGACCCCACCGAAACACGGAAGGACTCTCAAATTATCCCAGGTTTCTCTGCACAGCGAGAGGTTTTAATATTTAGCATTGTTATCCTTTTCCTGGGTGTTTGTTAAAAAAATAGTTTTTATCTCTTTCACTTCCTTCCCAGGAAAATTCTTTTTTCCCAAACCTGGTGGGGGAGGGCTGGATGTAAGCTGCCTTCTATCAGAGGATATTTTCCTCCAAATTTGTTCAAACCGGCACAGCCTGTCCTTTCCTGGGTCTCTGTTGCAGATGGAAGCTGCTGGTGCCATTGTCAGCTTGACGCCCTCTTTTGATGCAAGCAGATGTTGCCAGGTGTGTTCAGCAGCTGTTGCTCAATGCTTATGCCAAGCTATTGTGTTCCTCATGGAACCAAGGAGCCATTGTGACACTGCAGGGGCTGATGGCATCAAGGAGGCAATTGTGACAGTACAGAACCTCCTAGAAACAAGGCTCCATTGTGACACCGTGGGGAATCATGGAATCAAGGAGCCCATTGTGACACGGCCAGGCCGCATGGAACCAATGGTCCATGGTTCCACTGCGGATTCAAGAAGAGCACGGTGACACCACGCAACATCATGGAACCGTGCGTCCATTGTGACACAGCGGGGCCTCATGGAAACAAGGGGACCATTGTGGCAAAGCAGGGCCTAATGGAAGCATGGAGAGCATTGGGACATTGTGGGGAATCATGGAAGCATGGAGAGCATTGTGACACTAAGGAAACTCCTGGAACCAAGATGACCACTGGCACATAATGGAACCTCATGGAAGCAAGCCTCCACGATGACTTTGGAGGGCCTCAGGGACCACAGGACCCATTGTGACACAGCAGGACCTGGTGGAACCAAGGAGCCTTTGTGATACTCCAGATCCACATGGAAGCCAGGGTGCACTGAGACACAGCGGGGCCTTGTGGGAACCAAAGACACCTCTGCAAAAAGCAGGCTAGCTCATGGAAGCAAGGAGTCCATTGTTACAACATCAAAGCTATGGAAGCAAGGGACCATTGTGACACTGCGGGGCCTCATGGAACCAATTGTCCATGATGACAATGCGGATCAAAGGAGACCATGGGGACACTGCGGAACCTGATGGAACCAAGGAGCCATTGTGACACAGTGGGGCCTCATGGAATCAAGGAGACCATTGTGACCCAGGTGTTGCATGTGAAGGCAAGGAGCCATTGTGACACTTTGGGCTTCTTCCCTTGAGCTCTGCAGCTGGCTGTCCCAGCCCAGCGCACCATGTGCCACCTGCTCTCCTCAGGGCTCTGCCTGCACACAGCCCCAGGAGAAGTTTTCCTGTTTGCAAGGAAAGAATGGAAAAGCCGGAGCAGGTTTCCTAAACAACAAACCCCACTCAGGAGCCACATGCTCAGTACAGGCTGCCTGGAACGATGTCCCCTTTCTACAAGGGTCAGTGTGAGCAGGAATGAATGATCTCTGGGAGCAGAATTCTCGGAGTCTTTCCACTGAATTCTCTGTCCCTGTGTCTTGGGGTGACTTTATCGTGTGTATCCCCTATCGCTGCTCTATGCCCAGAAGTGAACTTTGTGCATTTCTGTGCCTTTCAACTGAGCCTGAGAGGGGGGAGAGGAAAAAAACCGGACAAACTTCTCAGAGCGTTTGTTCAAGGACACACATCCCCACTCCTCTGCATCCTGCTTGCAGCAAGAGCGGAGGAAGCAACCTTGTTTCTTTTGAGCCAGTTTTCAGCTCCTTTTCTCTGGAGGGAGATGGAGAGTTGAACTTTGTTTTCCTGGGACTTCGGGGGTTTTTTTCCCTTCTTCTCTTCTTGACTCTTTCAACATCAGACCACACTGGGAGAATTTTCTCCCGAGGAGGGGGCCCTGAATGTGGGCCCATGAGCCAGCTGCAAGGAGGAGGAGAGAGGCTACACCTACGGAAGTGTTGGGGTTCCTCCCCCCTGCCATGAGGTCATGGGAGAGGGGACCCTGGGGTAGAGGCATGGCCTGGGCACGGGGGTCTCCCTGCTCCCTGCTCACATGTGCCCTAATCCTGTTCAGCACTGCTTATTTTGTGTTGCCCTGTGCCAGGAGGGCCCTGGTTGTGCCGTGATTGCTCAGTTCTTTGGCAGTGCCCCGCCCATGTGGCTGGAGAAGAAAGAGCTCTGCAACTTCTCTCAAGAATCACTCCCTATTTCTTTGCACGGGCCTCGCTGTCTAGGGATGTTTCAGGAGACCCCACCGAAACACGGAAGGACTCTCAAATTATCCCAGCTTTCTCTGCACAGCGAGAGGTTTTAATATTTAGCATTGTTATCCTTTTCCTGTGTGTTTGTTAAAAAAATAGTTTTTATCTCTTTCACTTTCTTCCCAGGAAAATTCTTTTTTCCCAAACCTGGTGGGGGAGGGCTGGGTGTAACCTGCCTTCTATCAGAGGATATTTTCCTCCACATTTGTCCAAACCGGCACAGCCTGTCCTTTCCCTGGGTGTCTGTTGCAGATGGAAGCTGCTGGTGCCATTGTCAGCTTGAAGCCCTCTTTTGATGCAAGCAGATGTTGCCAGGTGTGTTCAGCAGCTGTTGCTCAATGCTTATGCCAAGCTATTGTGTTCCTCATGGAACCAAGGAGCCATTGTGACACTGCAGGGGCTGATGGCATCAAGGAGGCAATTGTGACAGTACAGAACCTCCTAGAAACAAGGCTCCATTGTGACACCGTGGGGAATCATGGAATCAAGGAGCCCATTGTGACACGGCCAGGCCGCATGGAACCAATGGTCCATGGTTCCACTGCGGATTCAAGAAGAGCACGGTGACACCACGCAACATCATGGAACCGTGCGTCCATTGTGACACAGCGGGGCCTCATGGAAACAAGGGGACCATTGTGGCAAAGCAGGGCCTAATGGAAGCATGGAGAGCATTGTGACACTAAGGAAACTCCTGGAACCAAGATGACCACTGGCACATAATGGAACCTCATGGAAGCAAGCCTCCATGATGACTTTGGAAGGCCTCAGGGACCACAGGACCCATTGTGACACAGCAGGACCTGGTGGAACCAAGGAGCCTTTGTGATACTCCAGATCCACATGGAAGCCAGGGTGCACTGAGACACAGCGGGGCCTTGTTGGAACCAAAGACCCCTCTGCAAAAAGCAGGCTAGCTCATGGAAGCAAGGAGTCCATTGTTACAACGTAAAACCTATGGAAGCAAGGGACCATTGTGACACTGCGGGGCCTCATGGAACCAATTGTCCATGATGACAATGCGGATCAAAGGAGACCATGGGGACACTGCGGAACCTGATGGAACCAAGGAGCCATTGTGACACAGTGGGGCCTCATGGAATCAAGGAGACCATTGTGACCCAGGTGTTGCATGTGAAGGCAAGGAGCCATTGTGACACTTTGGGCTTCTTCCCTTGAGCTCTGCAGCTGGCTGTCCCAGCCCAGCGCACCATGTGCCACCTGCTCTCCTCAGGGCTCTGCCTGCACACAGCCCCAGGAGAAGTTTTCCTGTTTGGAAGGAAAGAATGGAAAAGCCGGACCAGGTTTCCTAAACAACAAACCCCACTCAGGAGCCACATGCTCAGTACAGGCTGCCTGGAGCGATGTCCCCTTTCTACAAGGGTCAGTGTGAGCAGGAATGATCCATCTCTGGGAGCAGAATTCTCGGAGTCTTTCCACTGAATTCTCTGTCCCTGTGTCTTGGGGTGACTTTATCGTGTGTATCCCCTATCGCTGCTCTATGCCCAGAAGTGAACTTTGTGCGTTTCTGTGCCTTTCAACTGAGCCTGAGAGGGGGGAGAGGAAAAAAAACCGGACAAACTTCTCAGAGCGTTTGTTCAAGGACACACATCCCCACTCCTCTGCATCCTGCTTGCAGCAAGAGCGGAGGAAGCAACCTTGTTTCTTTTGAGCCAGTTTTCAGCTCCTTTTCTCTGGAGGGAGATGGAGAGTTGAACTTTGTTTTCCTGGGACTTCGGGGGTTTTTTTCCCTTCTTCTCTTCTTGACTCTTTCAACATCAGACCACACTGGGAGAATTTTCTCCCGAGGAGGGGGCCCTGAATGTGGGCCCATGAGCCAGCTGCAAGGAGGAGGAGAGAGGCTACACCTACGGAAGTGTTGGGGTTCCTCCCCCCTGCCATGAGGTCATGGGAGAGGGGACCCTGGGGTAGAGGCATGGCCTGGGCACGGGGGTCTCCCTGCTCCCTGCTGACATGTGCCCTAATCCTGTTCAGCACTGCTTATTTTGTGTTGCCCTGTGCCAGGAGGGCCCTGGTTGTGCCGTGATTGCTCAGTTCTTTGGCAGTGCCCCGCCCATGTGGCTGGAGAAGAAAGAGCTCTGAAACTTCTCTCAAGAATCGCTCCCTATTTCTTTGCACGGGCCTCGCTGTCTAGGGATGTTTCAGGAGACCCCACCGAAACACGGAAGGACTCTCAAATTATCCCAGCTTTCTCTGCACAGCGAGAGCTTTTAATATTTAGCATTGTTATCCTTTTCCTGGGTGTTTGTTAAAAAAATAGTTTTTATCTCTTTCACTTTCTTCCCAGGAAAATTCTTTTTTCCCAAACCTGGTGGGGGAGGGCTGGGTGTAACCTGCCTTCTATCAGAGGATATTTTCCTCCACATTTGTCCAAACCGGCACAGCCTGTCCTTTCCCTGGGTGTCTGTTGCAGATGGAAGCTGCTGGTGCCATTGTCAGCTTGACGCCCTCTTTTGATGCAAGCAGATGTTGCCAGGTGTGTTCAGCAGCTGTTGCTCAATGCTTATGCCAAGCTATTGTGTTCCTCATGGAACCAAGGAGCCATTGTGACACTGCAGGGGCTGATGGCATCAAGGAGGCAATTGTGACAGTACAGAACCTCCTAGAAACAAGGCTCCATTGTGACACCGTGGGGAATCATGGAATCAAGGAGCCCATTGTGACACGGCCAGGCCGCATGGAACCAATGGTCCATGGTTCCACTGCGGATTCAAGAAGAGCACGGTGACACCACGCAACATCATGGAACCGTGCGTCCATTGTGACACAGCGGGGCCTCATGGAAACAAGGGGACCATTGTGGCAAAGCAGGGCCTAATGGAAGCATGGAGAGCATTGTGACACTAAGGAAACTCCTGGAACCAAGATGACCACTGGCACATAATGGAACCTCATGGAAGCAAGCCTCCATGATGACTTTGGAAGGCCTCAGGGACCACAGGACCCATTGTGACACAGCAGGACCTGGTGGAACCAAGGAGCCTTTGTGATACTCCAGATCCACATGGAAGCCAGGGTGCACTGAGACACAGCGGGGCCTTGTTGGAACCAAAGACCCCTCTGCAAAAAGCAGGCTAGCTCATAGAAGCAAGGAGTCCATTGTTACAACATCAAACCTATGGAAGCAAGGGACCATTGTGACACTGCGGGGCCTCATGGAACCAATTGTCCATGATGACAATGCGGATCAAAGGAGACCATGGGGACACTGCGGAACCTGATGGAACCAAGGAGCCATTGTGACACAGTGGGGCCTCATGGAATCAAGGAGACCATTGTGACCCAGGTGTTGCATGTGAAGGCAAGGAGCCATTGTGACACTTTGGGCTTCTTCCCTTGAGCTCTGCAGCTGGCTGTCCCAGCCCAGCGCACCATGTGCCACCTGCTCTCCTCAGGGCTCTGCCTGCACACAGCCCCAGGAGAAGTTTTCCTGTTTGCAAGGAAAGAATGGAAAAGCCGGAGCAGGTTTCCTAAACAACAAACCCCACTCAGGAGCCACATGCTCAGTACAGGCTGCCTGGAACGATGTCCCCTTTCTACAAGGGTCAGGGTGAGCAGGAATGAATGATCTCTGGGAGCAGAATTCTCGGAGTCTTTCCACTGAATTCTCTGTCCCTGTGTCTTGGGGTGACTTTATCATGTGTATCCCCTATTGCTGCTCTATGCCCAGAAGTGAACTTTGTGCATTTCTGTGCCTTTCAACTGAGCCTGAGAGGGGGGAGAGGAAAAAAAACCGGACAAACTTCTCAGAGCGTTTGTTCAAGGACACACATCCACACTCCTCTGCATCCTGCTTGCAGCAAGAGCGAAGGAAGCAACCTTGTTTCTTTTGAGCCAGTTTTCAGCTCCTTTTCTCTGGAGGGAGATGGAGAGTTGAACTTTGTTTTCCTGGGACTTCGGGGTTTTTTTTTCCCTTCTTCTCTTCTTGACTTTTTCCACATCAGACCACATTGGGAGAATTTTCTGCCGAGGTGGGGGCCCTGAATGTGGGCCCATGAGCCAGCTGCAAGGAGGAGGAGAGAGGCTACACCTACGGAAGTGTTGGGGTTCCTCCCCCCTGCCATGAGGTCATGGGAGAGGGGACCCTGGGGTAAAGGCATGGCCTGGGCACGGGGGTCTCCTTGCTTAAATGTGCCCTAATCCTATTCAGCACTGCTCATTTTGTGTTGCCCTGTGCCAGGAGGGCCCTGCTTGTGCCGTGATTGCTCAGTTCTTTGGCAGTGCCCCGCCCATGTGGCTGGAGAAGAAAGAGCTCTGCAACTTCTCTCAAGAATCGCTCCCTATTTCTTTGCACGGGCCTCGCTGTCTAGGGATGTTTCAGGAGACCCCACCGAAACACGGAAGGACTCTCAAATTATCCCAGGTTTCTCTGCACAGCGAGAGGTTTTAATATTTAGCATTGTTATCCTTTTCCTGGGTGTTTGTTAAAAAAATAGTTTTTATCTCTTTCACTTCCTTCCCAGGAAAATTCTTTTTTCCCAAACCTGGTGGGGGAGGGCTGGATGTAAGCTGCCTTCTATCAGAGGATATTTTCCTCCAAATTTGTTCAAACCGGCACAGCCTGTCCTTTCCTGGGTCTCTGTTGCAGATGGAAGCTGCTGGTGCCATTGTCAGCTTGACGCCCTCTTTTGATGCAAGCAGATGTTGCCAGGTGTGTTCAGCAGCTGTTGCTCAATGCTTATGCCAAGCTATTGTGTTCCTCATGGAACCAAGGAGCCATTGTGACTCTGCAGGGGCTGATGGCATCAAGGAGCCAATTGTGACAGTACAGAACCTCCTAGAAACAAGGCTCCATTGTGACACCGTGGGGAATCATGGAATCAAGGAGCCCATTGTGACACGGCCAGGCCGCATGGAACCAATGGTCCATTGTTCCACTGCGGATTCAAGAAGAGCACGGTGACACCACGCAACATCATGGAACCATGCGTCCATTGTGACACAGCGGGGCCTCATGGAAACAAGGGGACCATTGTGGCAAAGCAGGGCCTAATGGAAGCATGGAGAGCATTGGGACATTGTGGGGAATCATGGAAGCATGGAGAGCATTGTGACACTAAGGAAACTCCTGGAACCAAGATGACCACTGGCACATAATGGAACCTCATGGAAGCAAGCCTCCACGATGACTTTGGAGGGCCTCAGGGACCACAGGACCCATTGTGACACAGCAGGACCTGGTGGAACCAAGGAGCCTTTGTGATACTCCAGATCCACATGGAAGCCAGGGTGCACTGAGACACAGCGGGGCCTTGTGGGAACCAAAGACACCTCTGCAAAAAGCACGCTAGCTCATAGAAGCAAGGAGTCCATTGTTACAACGTAAAAGCTATGGAAGCAAGGGACCATTGTGACACTGCGGGGCCTCATGGAACCAATTGTCCATGATGACAGTGCGGATCAAAGGAGACCATGGTGACACTGCGGAACCTGATGGAACCAAGGAGCCATTGTGACACAGTGGGGCCTCATGGAATCAAGGAGACCATTGTGACCCAGGTGTTGCATGTGAAGGCAAGGAGCCATTGTGACACTTTGGGCTTCTTCCCTTGAGCTCTGCAGCTGGCTGTCCCAGCCCAGCGCACCATGTGCCACCTGCTCTCCTCAGGGCTCTGCCTGCACACAGCCCCAGGAGAAGTTTTCCTGTTTGCAAGGAAAGAATGGAAAAGCCGGAGCAGGTTTCCTAAACAACAAACCCCACTCAGGAGCCACATGCTCAGTACAGGCTGCCTGGAACGATGTCCCCTTTCTACAAGGGTCAGTGTGAGCAGGAATGAATGATCTCTGGGAGCAGAATTCTCGGAGTCTTTCCACTGAATTCTCTGTCCCTGTGTCTTGGGGTGACTTTATCGTGTGTATCCCCTATCGCTGCTCTATGCCCAGAAGTGAACTTTGTGCATTTCTGTGCCTTTCAACTGAGCCTGAGAGGGGGGAGAGGAAAAAAACCGGACAAACTTCTCAGAGCGTTTGTTCAAGGACACACATCCCCACTCCTCTGCATCCTGCTTGCAGCAAGAGCGGAGGAAGCAACCTTGTTTCTTTTGAGCCAGTTTTCAGCTCCTTTTCTCTGGAGGGAGATGGAGAGTTGAACTTTGTTTTCCTGGGACTTCGGGGGTTTTTTTCCCTTCTTCTCTTCTTGACTCTTTCAACATCAGACCACACTGGGAGAATTTTCTCCCGAGGAGGGGGCCCTGAATGTGGGCCCATGAGCCAGCTGCAAGGAGGAGGAGAGAGGCTACACCTACGGAAGTGTTGGGGTTCCTCCCCCCTGCCATGAGGTCATGGGAGAGGGGACCCTGGGGTAGAGGCATGGCCTGGGCACGGGGGTCTCCCTGCTCCCTGCTCACATGTGCCCTAATCCTGTTCAGCACTGCTTATTTTGTGTTGCCCTGTGCCAGGAGGGCCCTGGTTGTGCCGTGATTGCTCAGTTCTTTGGCAGTGCCCCGCCCATGTGGCTGGAGAAGAAAGAGCTCTGCAACTTCTCTCAAGAATCACTCCCTATTTCTTTGCACGGGCCTCGCTGTCTAGGGATGTTTCAGGAGACCCCACCGAAACACGGAAGGACTCTCAAATTATCCCAGCTTTCTCTGCACAGCGAGAGGTTTTAATATTTAGCATTGTTATCCTTTTCCTGTGTGTTTGTTAAAAAAATAGTTTTTATCTCTTTCACTTTCTTCCCAGGAAAATTCTTTTTTCCCAAACCTGGTGGGGGAGGGCTGGGTGTAACCTGCCTTCTATCAGAGGATATTTTCCTCCACATTTGTCCAAACCGGCACAGCCTGTCCTTTCCCTGGGTGTCTGTTGCAGATGGAAGCTGCTGGTGCCATTGTCAGCTTGAAGCCCTCTTTTGATGCAAGCAGATGTTGCCAGGTGTGTTCAGCAGCTGTTGCTCAATGCTTATGCCAAGCTATTGTGTTCCTCATGGAACCAAGGAGCCATTGTGACACTGCAGGGGCTGATGGCATCAAGGAGCCAATTGTGACAGTACAGAACCTCCTAGAAACAAGGCTCCATTGTGACACCGTGGGGAATCATGGAATCAAGGAGCCCATTGTGACACGGCCAGGCCGCATGGAACCAATGGTCCATGGTTCCACTGCGGATTCAAGAAGAGCACGGTGACACCACGCAACATCATGGAACCGTGCGTCCATTGTGACACAGCGGGGCCTCATGGAAACAAGGGGACCATTGTGGCAAAGCAGGGCCTAATGGAAGCATGGAGAGCATTGTGACACTAAGGAAACTCCTGGAACCAAGATGACCACTGGCACATAATGGAACCTCATGGAAGCAAGCCTCCATGATGACTTTGGAAGGCCTCAGGGACCACAGGACCCATTGTGACACAGCAGGACCTGGTGGAACCAAGGAGCCTTTGTGATACTCCAGATCCACATGGAAGCCAGGGTGCACTGAGACACAGCGGGGCCTTGTTGGAACCAAAGACCCCTCTGCAAAAAGCAGGCTAGCTCATGGAAGCAAGGAGTCCATTGTTACAACGTAAAACCTATGGAAGCAAGGGACCATTGTGACACTGCGGGGCCTCATGGAACCAATTGTCCATGATGACAATGCGGATCAAAGGAGACCATGGGGACACTGCGGAACCTGATGGAACCAAGGAGCCATTGTGACACAGTGGGGCCTCATGGAATCAAGGAGACCATTGTGACCCAGGTGTTGCATGTGAAGGCAAGGAGCCATTGTGACACTTTGGGCTTCTTCCCTTGAGCTCTGCAGCTGGCTGTCCCAGCCCAGCGCACCATGTGCCACCTGCTCTCCTCAGGGCTCTGCCTGCACACAGCCCCAGGAGAAGTTTTCCTGTTTGGAAGGAAAGAATGGAAAAGCCGGACCAGGTTTCCTAAACAACAAACCCCACTCAGGAGCCACATGCTCAGTACAGGCTGCCTGGAGCGATGTCCCCTTTCTACAAGGGTCAGTGTGAGCAGGAATGATCCATCTCTGGGAGCAGAATTCTCGGAGTCTTTCCACTGAATTCTCTGTCCCTGTGTCTTGGGGTGACTTTATCGTGTGTATCCCCTATCGCTGCTCTATGCCCAGAAGTGAACTTTGTGCGTTTCTGTGCCTTTCAACTGAGCCTGAGAGGGGGGAGAGGAAAAAAAACCGGACAAACTTCTCAGAGCGTTTGTTCAAGGACACACATCCCCACTCCTCTGCATCCTGCTTGCAGCAAGAGCGGAGGAAGCAACCTTGTTTCTTTTGAGCCAGTTTTCAGCTCCTTTTCTCTGGAGGGAGATGGAGAGTTGAACTTTGTTTTCCTGGGACTTCGGGGGTTTTTTTCCCTTCTTCTCTTCTTGACTCTTTCAACATCAGACCACACTGGGAGAATTTTCTCCCGAGGAGGGGGCCCTGAATGTGGGCCCATGAGCCAGCTGCAAGGAGGAGGAGAGAGGCTACACCTACGGAAGTGTTGGGGTTCCTCCCCCCTGCCATGAGGTCATGGGAGAGGGGACCCTGGGGTAGAGGCATGGCCTGGGCACGGGGGTCTCCCTGCTCCCTGCTGACATGTGCCCTAATCCTGTTCAGCACTGCTTATTTTGTGTTGCCCTGTGCCAGGAGGGCCCTGGTTGTGCCGTGATTGCTCAGTTCTTTGGCAGTGCCCCGCCCATGTGGCTGGAGAAGAAAGAGCTCTGCAACTTCTCTCAAGAATCGCTCCCTATTTCTTTGCACGGGCCTCGCTGTCTAGGGATGTTTCAGGAGACCCCACCGAAACACGGAAGGACTCTCAAATTATCCCAGCTTTCTCTGCACAGCGAGAGCTTTTAATATTTAGCATTGTTATCCTTTTCCTGGGTGTTTGTTAAAAAAATAGTTTTTATCTCTTTCACTTTCTTCCCAGGAAAATTCTTTTTTCCCAAACCTGGTGGGGGAGGGCTGGGTGTAACCTGCCTTCTATCAGAGGATATTTTCCTCCACATTTGTCCAAACCGGCACAGCCTGTCCTTTCCCTGGGTGTCTGTTGCAGATGGAAGCTGCTGGTGCCATTGTCAGCTTGACGCCCTCTTTTGATGCAAGCAGATGTTGCCAGGTGTGTTCAGCAGCTGTTGCTCAATGCTTATGCCAAGCTATTGTGTTCCTCATGGAACCAAGGAGCCATTGTGACACTGCAGGGGCTGATGGCATCAAGGAGGCAATTGTGACAGTACAGAACCTCCTAGAAACAAGGCTCCATTGTGACACCGTGGGGAATCATGGAATCAAGGAGCCCATTGTGACACGGCCAGGCCGCATGGAACCAATGGTCCATGGTTCCACTGCGGATTCAAGAAGAGCACGGTGACACCACGCAACATCATGGAACCGTGCGTCCATTGTGACACAGCGGGGCCTCATGGAAACAAGGGGACCATTGTGGCAAAGCAGGGCCTAATGGAAGCATGGAGAGCATTGTGACACTAAGGAAACTCCTGGAACCAAGATGACCACTGGCACATAATGGAACCTCATGGAAGCAAGCCTCCATGATGACTTTGGAAGGCCTCAGGGACCACAGGACCCATTGTGACACAGCAGGACCTGGTGGAACCAAGGAGCCTTTGTGATACTCCAGATCCACATGGAAGCCAGGGTGCACTGAGACACAGCGGGGCCTTGTTGGAACCAAAGACCCCTCTGCAAAAAGCAGGCTAGCTCATAGAAGCAAGGAGTCCATTGTTACAACATCAAACCTATGGAAGCAAGGGACCATTGTGACACTGCGGGGCCTCATGGAACCAATTGTCCATGATGACAATGCGGATCAAAGGAGACCATGGGGACACTGCGGAACCTGATGGAACCAAGGAGCCATTGTGACACAGTGGGGCCTCATGGAATCAAGGAGACCATTGTGACCCAGGTGTTGCATGTGAAGGCAAGGAGCCATTGTGACACTTTGGGCTTCTTCCCTTGAGCTCTGCAGCTGGCTGTCCCAGCCCAGCGCACCATGTGCCACCTGCTCTCCTCAGGGCTCTGCCTGCACACAGCCCCAGGAGAAGTTTTCCTGTTTGCAAGGAAAGAATGGAAAAGCCGGAGCAGGTTTCCTAAACAACAAACCCCACTCAGGAGCCACATGCTCAGTACAGGCTGCCTGGAACGATGTCCCCTTTCTACAAGGGTCAGGGTGAGCAGGAATGAATGATCTCTGGGAGCAGAATTCTCGGAGTCTTTCCACTGAATTCTCTGTCCCTGTGTCTTGGGGTGACTTTATCATGTGTATCCCCTATTGCTGCTCTATGCCCAGAAGTGAACTTTGTGCATTTCTGTGCCTTTCAACTGAGCCTGAGAGGGGGGAGAGGAAAAAAAACCGGACAAACTTCTCAGAGCGTTTGTTCAAGGACACACATCCACACTCCTCTGCATCCTGCTTGCAGCAAGAGCGAAGGAAGCAACCTTGTTTCTTTTGAGCCAGTTTTCAGCTCCTTTTCTCTGGAGGGAGATGGAGAGTTGAACTTTGTTTTCCTGGGACTTCGGGGTTTTTTTTTCCCTTCTTCTCTTCTTGACTTTTTCCACATCAGACCACATTGGGAGAATTTTCTGCCGAGGTGGGGGCCCTGAATGTGGGCCCATGAGCCAGCTGCAAGGAGGAGGAGAGAGGCTACACCTACGGAAGTGTTGGGGTTCCTCCCCCCTGCCATGAGGTCATGGGAGAGGGGACCCTGGGGTAAAGGCATGGCCTGGGCACGGGGGTCTCCTTGCTTAAATGTGCCCTAATCCTATTCAGCACTGCTCATTTTGTGTTGCCCTGTGCCAGGAGGGCCCTGCTTGTGCCGTGATTGCTCAGTTCTTTGGCAGTGCCCCGCCCATGTGGCTGGAGAAGAAAGAGCTCTGCAACTTCTCTCAAGAATCGCTCCCTATTTCTTTGCACGGGCCTCGCTGTCTAGGGATGTTTCAGGAGACCCCACCGAAACACGGAAGGACTCTCAAATTATCCCAGGTTTCTCTGCACAGCGAGAGGTTTTAATATTTAGCATTGTTATCCTTTTCCTGGGTGTTTGTTAAAAAAATAGTTTTTATCTCTTTCACTTCCTTCCCAGGAAAATTCTTTTTTCCCAAACCTGGTGGGGGAGGGCTGGATGTAAGCTGCCTTCTATCAGAGGATATTTTCCTCCAAATTTGTTCAAACCGGCACAGCCTGTCCTTTCCTGGGTCTCTGTTGCAGATGGAAGCTGCTGGTGCCATTGTCAGCTTGACGCCCTCTTTTGATGCAAGCAGATGTTGCCAGGTGTGTTCAGCAGCTGTTGCTCAATGCTTATGCCAAGCTATTGTGTTCCTCATGGAACCAAGGAGCCATTGTGACTCTGCAGGGGCTGATGGCATCAAGGAGCCAATTGTGACAGTACAGAACCTCCTAGAAACAAGGCTCCATTGTGACACCGTGGGGAATCATGGAATCAAGGAGCCCATTGTGACACGGCCAGGCCGCATGGAACCAATGGTCCATTGTTCCACTGCGGATTCAAGAAGAGCACGGTGACACCACGCAACATCATGGAACCATGCGTCCATTGTGACACAGCGGGGCCTCATGGAAACAAGGGGACCATTGTGGCAAAGCAGGGCCTAATGGAAGCATGGAGAGCATTGGGACATTGTGGGGAATCATGGAAGCATGGAGAGCATTGTGACACTAAGGAAACTCCTGGAACCAAGATGACCACTGGCACATAATGGAACCTCATGGAAGCAAGCCTCCACGATGACTTTGGAGGGCCTCAGGGACCACAGGACCCATTGTGACACAGCAGGACCTGGTGGAACCAAGGAGCCTTTGTGATACTCCAGATCCACATGGAAGCCAGGGTGCACTGAGACACAGCGGGGCCTTGTGGGAACCAAAGACACCTCTGCAAAAAGCACGCTAGCTCATAGAAGCAAGGAGTCCATTGTTACAACGTAAAAGCTATGGAAGCAAGGGACCATTGTGACACTGCGGGGCCTCATGGAACCAATTGTCCATGATGACAGTGCGGATCAAAGGAGACCATGGTGACACTGCGGAACCTGATGGAACCAAGGAGCCATTGTGACACAGTGGGGCCTCATGGAATCAAGGAGACCATTGTGACCCAGGTGTTGCATGTGAAGGCAAGGAGCCATTGTGACACTTTGGGCTTCTTCCCTTGAGCTCTGCAGCTGGCTGTCCCAGCCCAGCGCACCATGTGCCACCTGCTCTCCTCAGGGCTCTGCCTGCACACAGCCCCAGGAGAAGTTTTCCTGTTTGCCAGGAAAGAATGGAAAAGCCTGAGCAGGTTTCCTAAACAACAAACCCCACTCAGGAGCCACATGCTCAGTACAGGCTGCCTGGAACGATGTCCCCTTTCTGCAAGGGTCAGTGTGAGCAGGAATGATCTCTGGGAGCAGAATTCTCGGAGTCTTTCCACTGAATTCTCTGTCCCTGTGTCTTGGGGTGACTTTATCGTGTGTATCCCCTATCGCTGCTCTATGCCCAGAAGTGAACTTTGTGCATTTCTGTGCCTTTCAACTGAGCCTGAGAGGGGGGAGAGGAAAAAAAACCGGACAACCTTCTCAGAGCGTTTGTTCAAGGACACACATCCACACTCCTCTGCATCCTGCTTGCAGCAAGAGCGGAGGAAGCAACCTTGTTTCTTTTGAGCCAGTTTTCAGCTCCTTTTCTCTGGAGGGAGATGGAGAGTTGAACTTTGTTTTCCTGGGACTTTGGGGTTTTTTTTCCCCTCTTCTCTTCTTGACTCTTTCAACATCAGACCACATTGGGAGAATTTTCTCCCGAGGTGGGGGCCCTGAATGTGGGCCCATGAGCCAGCTGCAAGGAGGAGGAGAGAGACTGCACCTACGGAAGTGTTGGGGTTCCTCTCCCCTGCCATGAGGTCATGGGAGAGGGGACCCTGGGGTAGAGGCATGGCCTGGGCACGGGGGGTCTCCCTGCTCCCTGCTGACATGTGCCCTAATCCTGTTCAGCACTGCTTATTTTGTGTTGCCTTGTGCCAGGAGGGCCCTGGTTGTGCCGTGATTGCTCAGTTCTTTGGCAGTGCCCCGCCCATGTGGCTGGAGAAGAAAGAGCTCTGCAACTTCTCTCAAGAATCGCTCCCTATTTCTTTGCACGGGCCTCGCTGTCTAGGGATGTTTCAGGAGACCCCACCGAAACACGGAAGGACTCTCAAATTATCCCAGGTTTCTCTGCACAGCGAGAGGTTTTAATATTTAGCATTGTTATCCTTTTCCTGGGTGTTTGTTAAAAAAATAGTTTTTATCTCTTTCACTTCCTTCCCAGGAAAATTCTTTTTTCCCAAACCTGGTGGGGGAGGGCTGGATGTAAGCTGCCTTCTATCAGAGGATATTTTCCTCCAAATTTGTTCAAACCGGCACAGCCTGTCCTTTCCTGGGTCTCTGTTGCAGATGGAAGCTGCTGGTGCCATTGTCAGCTTGACGCCCTCTTTTGATGCAAGCAGATGTTGCCAGGTGTGTTCAGCAGCTGTTGCTCAATGCTTATGCCAAGCTATTGTGTTCCTCATGGAACCAAGGAGCCATTGTGACACTGCAGGGGCTGATGGCATCAAGGAGGCAATTGTGACAGTACAGAACCTCCTAGAAACAAGGCTCCATTGTGACACCGTGGGGAATCATGGAATCAAGGAGCCCATTGTGACACGGCCAGGCCGCATGGAACCAATGGTCCATGGTTCCACTGCGGATTCAAGAAGAGCACGGTGACACCACGCAACATCATGGAACCATAGGTCCATTGTGACACAGCGGGGCCTCATGGAAACAAGGGGACCATTGTGGCAAAGCAGGGCCTAATGGAAGCATGGAGAGCATTGGGACATTGTGGGGAATCATGGAAGCATGGAGAGCATTGTGACACTAAGGAAACTCCTGGAACCAAGATGACCACTGGCACATAATGGAACCTCATGGAAGCAAGCCTCCACGATGACTTTGGAGGGCCTCAGGGACCACAGGACCCATTGTGACACAGCAGGACCTGGTGGAACCAAGGAGCCTTTGTGATACTCCAGATCCACATGGAAGCCAGGGTGCACTGAGACACAGCGGGGCCTTGTGGGAACCAAAGACACCTCTGCAAAAAGCAGGCTAGCTCATGGAAGCAAGGAGTCCATTGTTACAACATAAAAGCTATGGAAGCAAGGGACCATTGTGACACTGCGGGGCCTCATGGAACCAATTGTCCATGATGACAATGCGGATCAAAGGAGACCATGGGGACACTGCGGAACCTGATGGAACCAAGGAGCCATTGTGACACAGTGGGGCCTCATGGAATCAAGGAGACCATTGTGACCCAGGTGTTGCATGTGAAGGCAAGGAGCCATTGTGACACTTTGGGCTTCTTCCCTTGAGCTCTGCAGCTGGCTGTCCCAGCCCAGCGCACCATGTGCCACCTGCTCTCCTCAGGGCTCTGCCTGCACACAGCCCCAGGAGAAGTTTTCCTGTTTGGAAGGAAAGAATGGAAAAGCCGGAGCAGGTTTCCTAAACAACAAACCCCACTCAGGAGCCACATGCTCAGTACAGGCTGCCTGGAACGATGTCCCCTTTCTACAAGGGTCAGTGTGAGCAGGAATGATCCATCTCTGGGAGCAGAATTCTCGGAGTCTTTCCACTGAATTCTCTGTCCCTGTGTCTTGGGGTGACTTTATCGTGTGTATCCCCTATCGCTGCTCTATGCCCAGAAGTGAACTTTGTGCATTTCTGTGCCTTTCAACTGAGCCTGAGAGGGGGGAGAGGAAAAAAAACCGGACAAACTTCTCAGAGCGTTTGTTCAAGGACACACATCCCCACTCCTCTGCATCCTGCTTGCAGCAAGAGCGGAGGAAGCAACCTTGTTTCTTTTGAGCCAGTTTTCAGCTCCTTTTCTCTGGAGGGAGATGGAGAGTTGAACTTTGTTTTCCTGGGACTTCGGGGGTTTTTTTCCCTTCTTCTCTTCTTGACTCTTTCAACATCAGACCACACTGGGAGAATTTTCTCCCGAGGAGGGGGCCCTGAATGTGGGCCCATGAGCCAGCTGCAAGGAGGAGGAGAGAGGCTACACCTACGGAAGTGTTGGGGTTCCTCCCCCCTGCCATGAGGTCATGGGAGAGGGGACCCTGGGGTAGAGGCATGGCCTGGGCACGGGGGTCTCCCTGCTCCCTGCTCACATGTGCCCTAATCCTGTTCAGCACTGGTTATTTTGTGTTGCCCTGTGCCAGGAGGGCCCTGGTTGTGCCGTGATTGCTCAGTTCTTTGGCAGTGCCCCGCCCATGTGGCTGGAGAAGAAAGAGCTCTGCAACTTCTCTCAAGAATCGCTCCCTATTTCTTTGCACGGGCCTCGCTGTCTAGGGATGTTTCAGGAGACCCCACCGAAACACGGAAGGACTCTCAAATTATCCCAGCTTTCTCTGCACAGCGAGAGCTTTTAATATTTAGCATTGTTATCCTTTTCCTGTGTGTTTGTTAAAAAAATAGTTTTTATCTCTTTCACTTTCTTCCCAGGAAAATTCTTTTTTCCCAAACCTGGTGGGGGAGGGCTGGGTGTAACCTGCCTTCTATCAGAGGATATTTTCCTCCACATTTGTCCAAACCGGCACAGCCTGTCCTTTCCCTGGGTGTCTGTTGCAGATGGAAGCTGCTGGTGCCATTGTCAGCTTGAAGCCCTCTTTTGATGCAAGCAGATGTTGCCAGGTGTGTTCAGCAGCTGTTGCTCAATGCTTATGCCAAGCTATTGTGTTCCTCATGGAACCAAGGAGCCATTGTGACACTGCAGGGGCTGATGGCATCAAGGAGGCAATTGTGACAGTACAGAACCTCCTAGAAACAAGGCTCCATTGTGACACCGTGGGGAATCATGGAATCAAGGAGCCCATTGTGACACGGCCAGGCCGCATGGAACCAATGGTCCATGGTTCCACTGCGGATTCAAGAAGAGCACGGTGACACCACGCAACATCATGGAACCGTGCGTCCATTGTGACACAGCGGGGCCTCATGGAAACAAGGGGACCATTGTGGCAAAGCAGGGCCTAATGGAAGCATGGAGAGCATTGTGACACTAAGGAAACTCCTGGAACCAAGATGACCACTGGCACATAATGGAACCTCATGGAAGCAAGCCTCCATGATGACTTTGGAAGGCCTCAGGGACCACAGGACCCATTGTGACACAGCAGGACCTGGTGGAACCAAGGAGCCTTTGTGATACTCCAGATCCACATGGAAGCCAGGGTGCACTGAGACACAGCGGGGCCTTGTTGGAACCAAAGACACCTCTGCAAAAAGCAGGCTAGCTCATAGAAGCAAGGAGTCCTTTGTTACAACGTAAAACCTATGGAAGCAAGGGACCATTGTGACACTGCGGGGCCTCATGGAACCAATTGTCCATGATGACAATGCAGATCAAAGGAGACCATGGGGACACTGCGGAACCTGATGGAACCAAGGAGCCATTGTGACACAGTGGGGCCTCATGGAATCAAGGAGACCATTGTGACCCAGGTGTTGCATGTGAAGGCAAGGAGCCATTGTGACACTTTGGGCTTCTTCCCTTGAGCTCTGCAGCTGGCTGTCCCAGCCCAGCGCACCATGTGCCACCTGCTCTCCTCAGGGCTCTGCCTGCACACAGCCCCAGGAGAAGTTTTCCTGTTTGCAAGGAAAGAATGGAAAAGCCGGAGCAGGTTTCCTAAACAACAAACCCCACTCAGGAGCCACATGCTCAGTACAGGCTGCCTGGAACGATGTCCCCTTTCTACAAGGGTCAGTGTGAGCAGGAATGATCCATCTCTGGGAGCAGAATTCTCGGAGTCTTTCCACTGAATTCTCTGTCCCTGTGTCTTGGGGTGACTTTATCGTGTGTATCCCCTATCGCTGCTCTATGCCCAGAAGTGAACTTTGTGCATTTCTGTGCCTTTCAACTGAGCCTGAGAGGGGGGAGAGGAAAAAAAACCGGACAAACTTCTCAGAGCGTTTGTTCAAGGACACACATCCCCACTCCTCTGCATCCTGCTTGCAGCAAGAGCGAAGGAAGCAACCTTGTTTCTTTTGAGCCAGTTTTCAGCTCCTTTTCTCTGGAGGGAGATGGAGAGTTGAACTTTGTTTTCCTGGGACTTCGGGGGTTTTTTTCCCTTCTTCTCTTCTTGACTCTTTCAACATCAGACCACACTGGGAGAATTTTCTCCCGAGGAGGGGGCCCTGAATGTGGGCCCATGAGCCAGCTGCAAGGAGGAGGAGAGAGGCTACACCTACGGAAGTGTTGGGGTTCCTCCCCCCTGCCATGAGGTCATGGGAGAGGGGACCCTGGGGTAGAGGCATGGCCTGGGCACGGGGGTCTCCCTGCTCCCTGCTCACATGTGCCCTAATCCTGTTCAGCACTGGTTATTTTGTGTTGCCCTGTGCCAGGAGGGCCCTGGTTGTGCCGTGATTGCTCAGTTCTTTGGCAGTGCCCCGCCCATGTGGCTGGAGAAGAAAGAGCTCTGAAACTTCTCTCAAGAATCGCTCCCTATATCTTTGCACGGGCCTCGCTGTCTAGGGATGTTTCAGGAGACCCCACCGAAACACGGAAGGACTCTCAAATTATCCCAGCTTTCTCTGCACAGCGAGAGCTTTTAATATTTAGCATTGTTATCCTTTTCCTGTGTGTTTGTTAAAAAAATAGTTTTTATCTCTTTCACTTTCTTCCCAGGAAAATTCTTTTTTCCCAAACCTGGTGGGGGAGGGCTGGGTGTAACCTGCCTTCTATCAGAGGATATTTTCCTCCAAATTTGTCCAAACCGGCACAGCCTGTCCTTTCCCTGGGTGTCTGTTGCAGATGGAAGCTGCTGGTGCCATTGTCAGCTTGACGCCCTCTTTTGATGCAAGCAGATGTTGCCAGGTGTGTTCAGCAGCTGTTGCTCAATGCTTATGCCAAGCTATTGTGTTCCTCATGGAACCAAGGAGCCATTGTGACACTGCAGGGGCTGATGGCATCAAGGAGGCAATTGTGACAGTACAGAACCTCCTAGAAACAAGGCTCCATTGTGACACCGTGGGGAATCATGGAATCAAGGAGCCCATTGTGACACGGCCAGGCCGCATGGAACCAATGGTCCATGGTTCCACTGCGGATTCAAGAAGAGCACGGTGACACCACGCAACATCATGGAACCGTGCGTCCATTGTGACACAGCGGGGCCTCATGGAAACAAGGGGACCATTGTGGCAAAGCAGGGCCTAATGGAAGCATGGAGAGCATTGGGACATTGTGGGGAATCATGGAAGCATGGAGAGCATTGTGACACTAAGGAAACTCCTGGAACCAAGATGACCACTGGCACATAATGGAACCTCATGGAAGCAAGCCTCCACGATGACTTTGGAGGGCCTCAGGGACCACAGGACCCATTGTGACACAGCAGGACCTGGTGGAACCAAGGAGCCTTTGTGATACTCCAGATCCACATGGAAGCCAGGGTGCACTGAGACACAGCGGGGCCTTGTGGGAACCAAAGACACCTCTGCAAAAAGCACGCTAGCTCATAGAAGCAAGGAGTCCATTGTTACAACGTAAAAGCTATGGAAGCAAGGGACCATTGTGACACTGCGGGGCCTCATGGAACCAATTGTCCATGATGACAGTGCGGATCAAAGGAGACCATGGTGACACTGCGGAACCTGATGGAACCAAGGAGCCATTGTGACACAGTGGGGCCTCATGGAATCAAGGAGACCATTGTGACCCAGGTGTTGCATGTGAAGGCAAGGAGCCATTGTGACACTTTGGGCTTCTTCCCTTGAGCTCTGCAGCTGGCTGTCCCAGCCCAGCGCACCATGTGCCACCTGCTCTCCTCAGGGCTCTGCCTGCACACAGCCCCAGGAGAAGTTTTCCTGTTTGCCAGGAAAGAATGGAAAAGCCTGAGCAGGTTTCCTAAACAACAAACCCCACTCAGGAGCCACATGCTCAGTACAGGCTGCCTGGAACGATGTCCCCTTTCTGCAAGGGTCAGTGTGAGCAGGAATGATGTCTGGGAGCAGAATTCTCGGAGTCTTTCCACTGAATGCTCTGTCCCTGTGTCTTGGGGTGACTTTATCGTGTGTATCCCCTATCGCTGCTCTATGCCCAGAAGTGAACTTTGTGCATTTCTGTGCCTTTCAACTGAGCCTGAGAGGGGGGAGAGGAAAAAAAACCGGACAACCTTCTCAGAGCGTTTGTTCAAGGACACACATCCACACTCCTCTGCATCCTGCTTGCAGCAAGAGCGGAGGAAGCAACCTTGTTTCTTTTGAGCCAGTTTTCAGCTCCTTTTCTCTGGAGGGAGATGGAGAGTTGAACTTTGTTTTCCTGGGACTTTGGGGTTTTTTTTCCCCTCTTCTCTTCTTGACTCTTTCAACATCAGACCACACTGGGAGAATTTTCTCCCGAGGTGGGGGCCCTGAATGTGGGCCCATGAGCCAGCTGCAAGGAGGAGGAGAGAGACTGCACCTACGGAAGTGTTGGGGTTCCTCCCCCCTGCCATGAGGTCATGGGAGAGGGGACCCTGGGGTAGAGGCATGGCCTGGGCACGGGGGGTCTCCCTGCTCCCTGCTGACATGTGCCCTAATCCTGTTCAGCACTGCTTATTTTGTGTTGCCTTGTGCCAGGAGGGCCCTGGTTGTGCCGTGATTGCTCAGTTCTTTGGCAGTGCCCCGCCCATGTGGCTGGAGAAGAAAGAGCTCTGCAACTTCTCTCAAGAATCGCTCCCTATTTCTTTGCACGGGCCTCGCTGTCTAGGGATGTTTCAGGAGACCCCACCGAAACACGGAAGGACTCTCAAATTATCCCAGGTTTCTCTGCACAGCGAGAGGTTTTAATATTTAGCATTGTTATCCTTTTCCTGGGTGTTTGTTAAAAAAATAGTTTTTATCTCTTTCACTTCCTTCCCAGGAAAATTCTTTTTTCCCAAACCTGGTGGGGGAGGGCTGGATGTAAGCTGCCTTCTATCAGAGGATATTTTCCTCCAAATTTGTTCAAACCGGCACAGCCTGTCCTTTCCTGGGTCTCTGTTGCAGATGGAAGCTGCTGGTGCCATTGTCAGCTTGACGCCCTCTTTTGATGCAAGCAGATGTTGCCAGGTGTGTTCAGCAGCTGTTGCTCAATGCTTATGCCAAGCTATTGTGTTCCTCATGGAACCAAGGAGCCATTGTGACACTGCAGGGGCTGATGGCATCAAGGAGGCAATTGTGACAGTACAGAACCTCCTAGAAACAAGGCTCCATTGTGACACCGTGGGGAATCATGGAATCAAGGAGCCCATTGTGACACGGCCAGGCCGCATGGAACCAATGGTCCATGGTTCCACTGCGGATTCAAGAAGAGCACGGTGACACCACGCAACATCATGGAACCGTGCGTCCATTGTGACACAGCGGGGCCTCATGGAAACAAGGGGACCATTGTGGCAAAGCAGGGCCTAATGGAAGCATGGAGAGCATTGGGACATTGTGGGGAATCATGGAAGCATGGAGAGCATTGTGACACTAAGGAAACTCCTGGAACCAAGATGACCACTGGCACATAATGGAACCTCATGGAAGCAAGCCTCCACGATGACTTTGGAGGGCCTCAGGGACCACAGGACCCATTGTGACACAGCAGGACCTGGTGGAACCAAGGAGCCTTTGTGATACTCCAGATCCACATGGAAGCCAGGGTGCACTGAGACACAGCGGGGCCTTGTGGGAACCAAAGACACCTCTGCAAAAAGCAGGCTAGCTCATGGAAGCAAGGAGTCCATTGTTACAACATCAAAGCTATGGAAGCAAGGGACCATTGTGACACTGCGGGGCCTCATGGAACCAATTGTCCATGATGACAATGCGGATCAAAGGAGACCATGGGGACACTGCGGAACCTGATGGAACCAAGGAGCCATTGTGACACAGTGGGGCCTCATGGAATCAAGGAGACCATTGTGACCCAGGTGTTGCATGTGAAGGCAAGGAGCCATTGTGACACTTTGGGCTTCTTCCCTTGAGCTCTGCAGCTGGCTGTCCCAGCCCAGCGCACCATGTGCCACCTGCTCTCCTCAGGGCTCTGCCTGCACACAGCCCCAGGAGAAGTTTTCCTGTTTGCAAGGAAAGAATGGAAAAGCCGGAGCAGGTTTCCTAAACAACAAACCCCACTCAGGAGCCACATGCTCAGTACAGGCTGCCTGGAACGATGTCCCCTTTCTACAAGGGTCAGTGTGAGCAGGAATGAATGATCTCTGGGAGCAGAATTCTCGGAGTCTTTCCACTGAATTCTCTGTCCCTGTGTCTTGGGGTGACTTTATCGTGTGTATCCCCTATCGCTGCTCTATGCCCAGAAGTGAACTTTGTGCATTTCTGTGCCTTTCAACTGAGCCTGAGAGGGGGGAGAGGAAAAAAACCGGACAAACTTCTCAGAGCGTTTGTTCAAGGACACACATCCCCACTCCTCTGCATCCTGCTTGCAGCAAGAGCGGAGGAAGCAACCTTGTTTCTTTTGAGCCAGTTTTCAGCTCCTTTTCTCTGGAGGGAGATGGAGAGTTGAACTTTGTTTTCCTGGGACTTCGGGGGTTTTTTTCCCTTCTTCTCTTCTTGACTCTTTCAACATCAGACCACACTGGGAGAATTTTCTCCCGAGGAGGGGGCCCTGAATGTGGGCCCATGAGCCAGCTGCAAGGAGGAGGAGAGAGGCTACACCTACGGAAGTGTTGGGGTTCCTCCCCCCTGCCATGAGGTCATGGGAGAGGGGACCCTGGGGTAGAGGCATGGCCTGGGCACGGGGGTCTCCCTGCTCCCTGCTCACATGTGCCCTAATCCTGTTCAGCACTGCTTATTTTGTGTTGCCCTGTGCCAGGAGGGCCCTGGTTGTGCCGTGATTGCTCAGTTCTTTGGCAGTGCCCCGCCCATGTGGCTGGAGAAGAAAGAGCTCTGCAACTTCTCTCAAGAATCACTCCCTATTTCTTTGCACGGGCCTCGCTGTCTAGGGATGTTTCAGGAGACCCCACCGAAACACGGAAGGACTCTCAAATTATCCCAGCTTTCTCTGCACAGCGAGAGCTTTTAATATTTAGCATTGTTATCCTTTTCCTGTGTGTTTGTTAAAAAAATAGTTTTTATCTCTTTCACTTTCTTCCCAGGAAAATTCTTTTTTCCCAAACCTGGTGGGGGAGGGCTGGGTGTAACCTGCCTTCTATCAGAGGATATTTTCCTCCACATTTGTCCAAACCGGCACAGCCTGTCCTTTCCCTGGGTGTCTGTTGCAGATGGAAGCTGCTGGTGCCATTGTCAGCTTGAAGCCCTCTTTTGATGCAAGCAGATGTTGCCAGGTGTGTTCAGCAGCTGTTGCTCAATGCTTATGCCAAGCTATTGTGTTCCTCATGGAACCAAGGAGCCATTGTGACACTGCAGGGGCTGATGGCATCAAGGAGCCAATTGTGACAGTACAGAACCTCCTAGAAACAAGGCTCCATTGTGACACCGTGGGGAATCATGGAATCAAGGAGCCCATTGTGACACGGCCAGGCCGCATGGAACCAATGGTCCATGGTTCCACTGCGGATTCAAGAAGAGCACGGTGACACCACGCAACATCATGGAACCGTGCGTCCATTGTGACACAGCGGGGCCTCATGGAAACAAGGGGACCATTGTGGCAAAGCAGGGCCTAATGGAAGCATGGAGAGCATTGTGACACTAAGGAAACTCCTGGAACCAAGATGACCACTGGCACATAATGGAACCTCATGGAAGCAAGCCTCCATGATGACTTTGGAAGGCCTCAGGGACCACAGGACCCATTGTGACACAGCAGGACCTGGTGGAACCAAGGAGCCTTTGTGATACTCCAGATCCACATGGAAGCCAGGGTGCACTGAGACACAGCGGGGCCTTGTTGGAACCAAAGACCCCTCTGCAAAAAGCAGGCTAGCTCATGGAAGCAAGGAGTCCATTGTTACAACGTAAAACCTATGGAAGCAAGGGACCATTGTGACACTGCGGGGCCTCATGGAACCAATTGTCCATGATGACAATGCGGATCAAAGGAGACCATGGGGACACTGCGGAACCTGATGGAACCAAGGAGCCATTGTGACACAGTGGGGCCTCATGGAATCAAGGAGACCATTGTGACCCAGGTGTTGCATGTGAAGGCAAGGAGCCATTGTGACACTTTGGGCTTCTTCCCTTGAGCTCTGCAGCTGGCTGTCCCAGCCCAGCGCACCATGTGCCACCTGCTCTCCTCAGGGCTCTGCCTGCACACAGCCCCAGGAGAAGTTTTCCTGTTTGGAAGGAAAGAATGGAAAAGCCGGACCAGGTTTCCTAAACAACAAACCCCACTCAGGAGCCACATGCTCAGTACAGGCTGCCTGGAGCGATGTCCCCTTTCTACAAGGGTCAGTGTGAGCAGGAATGATCCATCTCTGGGAGCAGAATTCTCGGAGTCTTTCCACTGAATTCTCTGTCCCTGTGTCTTGGGGTGACTTTATCGTGTGTATCCCCTATCGCTGCTCTATGCCCAGAAGTGAACTTTGTGCGTTTCTGTGCCTTTCAACTGAGCCTGAGAGGGGGGAGAGGAAAAAAAACCGGACAAACTTCTCAGAGCGTTTGTTCAAGGACACACATCCCCACTCCTCTGCATCCTGCTTGCAGCAAGAGCGGAGGAAGCAACCTTGTTTCTTTTGAGCCAGTTTTCAGCTCCTTTTCTCTGGAGGGAGATGGAGAGTTGAACTTTGTTTTCCTGGGACTTCGGGGGTTTTTTTCCCTTCTTCTCTTCTTGACTCTTTCAACATCAGACCACACTGGGAGAATTTTCTCCCGAGGAGGGGGCCCTGAATGTGGGCCCATGAGCCAGCTGCAAGGAGGAGGAGAGAGGCTACACCTACGGAAGTGTTGGGGTTCCTCCCCCCTGCCATGAGGTCATGGGAGAGGGGACCCTGGGGTAGAGGCATGGCCTGGGCACGGGGGTCTCCCTGCTCCCTGCTCACATGTGCCCTAATCCTGTTCAGCACTGCTTATTTTGTGTTGCCCTGTGCCAGGAGGGCCCTGGTTGTGCCGTGATTGCTCAGTTCTTTGGCAGTGCCCCGCCCATGTGGCTGGAGAAGAAAGAGCTCTGCAACTTCTCTCAAGAATCGCTCCCTATTTCTTTGCACGGGCCTCGCTGTCTAGGGATGTTTCAGGAGACCCCACCGAAACACGGAAGGACTCTCAAATTATCCCAGCTTTCTCTGCACAGCGAGAGCTTTTAATATTTAGCATTGTTATCCTTTTCCTGGGTGTTTGTTAAAAAAATAGTTTTTATCTCTTTCACTTTCTTCCCAGGAAAATTCTTTTTTCCCAAACCTGGTGGGGGAGGGCTGGGTGTAACCTGCCTTCTATCAGAGGATATTTTCCTCCACATTTGTCCAAACCGGCACAGCCTGTCCTTTCCCTGGGTGTCTGTTGCAGATGGAAGCTGCTGGTGCCATTGTCAGCTTGACGCCCTCTTTTGATGCAAGCAGATGTTGCCAGGTGTGTTCAGCAGCTGTTGCTCAATGCTTATGCCAAGCTATTGTGTTCCTCATGGAACCAAGGAGCCATTGTGACACTGCAGGGGCTGATGGCATCAAGGAGGCAATTGTGACAGTACAGAACCTCCTAGAAACAAGGCTCCATTGTGACACCGTGGGGAATCATGGAATCAAGGAGCCCATTGTGACACGGCCAGGCCGCATGGAACCAATGGTCCATGGTTCCACTGCGGATTCAAGAAGAGCACGGTGACACCACGCAACATCATGGAACCGTGCGTCCATTGTGACACAGCGGGGCCTCATGGAAACAAGGGGACCATTGTGGCAAAGCAGGGCCTAATGGAAGCATGGAGAGCATTGTGACACTAAGGAAACTCCTGGAACCAAGATGACCACTGGCACATAATGGAACCTCATGGAAGCAAGCCTCCATGATGACTTTGGAAGGCCTCAGGGACCACAGGACCCATTGTGACACAGCAGGACCTGGTGGAACCAAGGAGCCTTTGTGATACTCCAGATCCACATGGAAGCCAGGGTGCACTGAGACACAGCGGGGCCTTGTTGGAACCAAAGACCCCTCTGCAAAAAGCAGGCTAGCTCATAGAAGCAAGGAGTCCATTGTTACAACATCAAACCTATGGAAGCAAGGGACCATTGTGACACTGCGGGGCCTCATGGAACCAATTGTCCATGATGACAATGCGGATCAAAGGAGACCATGGGGACACTGCGGAACCTGATGGAACCAAGGAGCCATTGTGACACAGTGGGGCCTCATGGAATCAAGGAGACCATTGTGACCCAGGTGTTGCATGTGAAGGCAAGGAGCCATTGTGACACTTTGGGCTTCTTCCCTTGAGCTCTGCAGCTGGCTGTCCCAGCCCAGCGCACCATGTGCCACCTGCTCTCCTCAGGGCTCTGCCTGCACACAGCCCCAGGAGAAGTTTTCCTGTTTGCAAGGAAAGAATGGAAAAGCCGGAGCAGGTTTCCTAAACAACAAACCCCACTCAGGAGCCACATGCTCAGTACAGGCTGCCTGGAACGATGTCCCCTTTCTACAAGGGTCAGGGTGAGCAGGAATGAATGATCTCTGGGAGCAGAATTCTCGGAGTCTTTCCACTGAATTCTCTGTCCCTGTGTCTTGGGGTGACTTTATCATGTGTATCCCCTATTGCTGCTCTATGCCCAGAAGTGAACTTTGTGCATTTCTGTGCCTTTCAACTGAGCCTGAGAGGGGGGAGAGGAAAAAAAACCGGACAAACTTCTCAGAGCGTTTGTTCAAGGACACACATCCACACTCCTCTGCATCCTGCTTGCAGCAAGAGCGAAGGAAGCAACCTTGTTTCTTTTGAGCCAGTTTTCAGCTCCTTTTCTCTGGAGGGAGATGGAGAGTTGAACTTTGTTTTCCTGGGACTTCGGGGTTTTTTTTTCCCTTCTTCTCTTCTTGACTTTTTCCACATCAGACCACATTGGGAGAATTTTCTGCCGAGGTGGGGGCCCTGAATGTGGGCCCATGAGCCAGCTGCAAGGAGGAGGAGAGAGGCTACACCTACGGAAGTGTTGGGGTTCCTCCCCCCTGCCATGAGGTCATGGGAGAGGGGACCCTGGGGTAAAGGCATGGCCTGGGCACGGGGGTCTCCTTGCTTAAATGTGCCCTAATCCTATTCAGCACTGCTCATTTTGTGTTGCCCTGTGCCAGGAGGGCCCTGCTTGTGCCGTGATTGCTCAGTTCTTTGGCAGTGCCCCGCCCATGTGGCTGGAGAAGAAAGAGCTCTGCAACTTCTCTCAAGAATCGCTCCCTATTTCTTTGCACGGGCCTCGCTGTCTAGGGATGTTTCAGGAGACCCCACCGAAACACGGAAGGACTCTCAAATTATCCCAGGTTTCTCTGCACAGCGAGAGGTTTTAATATTTAGCATTGTTATCCTTTTCCTGGGTGTTTGTTAAAAAAATAGTTTTTATCTCTTTCACTTCCTTCCCAGGAAAATTCTTTTTTCCCAAACCTGGTGGGGGAGGGCTGGATGTAAGCTGCCTTCTATCAGAGGATATTTTCCTCCAAATTTGTTCAAACCGGCACAGCCTGTCCTTTCCTGGGTCTCTGTTGCAGATGGAAGCTGCTGGTGCCATTGTCAGCTTGACGCCCTCTTTTGATGCAAGCAGATGTTGCCAGGTGTGTTCAGCAGCTGTTGCTCAATGCTTATGCCAAGCTATTGTGTTCCTCATGGAACCAAGGAGCCATTGTGACTCTGCAGGGGCTGATGGCATCAAGGAGCCAATTGTGACAGTACAGAACCTCCTAGAAACAAGGCTCCATTGTGACACCGTGGGGAATCATGGAATCAAGGAGCCCATTGTGACACGGCCAGGCCGCATGGAACCAATGGTCCATTGTTCCACTGCGGATTCAAGAAGAGCACGGTGACACCACGCAACATCATGGAACCATGCGTCCATTGTGACACAGCGGGGCCTCATGGAAACAAGGGGACCATTGTGGCAAAGCAGGGCCTAATGGAAGCATGGAGAGCATTGGGACATTGTGGGGAATCATGGAAGCATGGAGAGCATTGTGACACTAAGGAAACTCCTGGAACCAAGATGACCACTGGCACATAATGGAACCTCATGGAAGCAAGCCTCCACGATGACTTTGGAGGGCCTCAGGGACCACAGGACCCATTGTGACACAGCAGGACCTGGTGGAACCAAGGAGCCTTTGTGATACTCCAGATCCACATGGAAGCCAGGGTGCACTGAGACACAGCGGGGCCTTGTGGGAACCAAAGACACCTCTGCAAAAAGCACGCTAGCTCATAGAAGCAAGGAGTCCATTGTTACAACGTAAAAGCTATGGAAGCAAGGGACCATTGTGACACTGCGGGGCCTCATGGAACCAATTGTCCATGATGACAGTGCGGATCAAAGGAGACCATGGTGACACTGCGGAACCTGATGGAACCAAGGAGCCATTGTGACACAGTGGGGCCTCATGGAATCAAGGAGACCATTGTGACCCAGGTGTTGCATGTGAAGGCAAGGAGCCATTGTGACACTTTGGGCTTCTTCCCTTGAGCTCTGCAGCTGGCTGTCCCAGCCCAGCGCACCATGTGCCACCTGCTCTCCTCAGGGCTCTGCCTGCACACAGCCCCAGGAGAAGTTTTCCTGTTTGCCAGGAAAGAATGGAAAAGCCTGAGCAGGTTTCCTAAACAACAAACCCCACTCAGGAGCCACATGCTCAGTACAGGCTGCCTGGAACGATGTCCCCTTTCTGCAAGGGTCAGTGTGAGCAGGAATGATCTCTGGGAGCAGAATTCTCGGAGTCTTTCCACTGAATTCTCTGTCCCTGTGTCTTGGGGTGACTTTATCGTGTGTATCCCCTATCGCTGCTCTATGCCCAGAAGTGAACTTTGTGCATTTCTGTGCCTTTCAACTGAGCCTGAGAGGGGGGAGAGGAAAAAAAACCGGACAACCTTCTCAGAGCGTTTGTTCAAGGACACACATCCACACTCCTCTGCATCCTGCTTGCAGCAAGAGCGGAGGAAGCAACCTTGTTTCTTTTGAGCCAGTTTTCAGCTCCTTTTCTCTGGAGGGAGATGGAGAGTTGAACTTTGTTTTCCTGGGACTTTGGGGTTTTTTTTCCCCTCTTCTCTTCTTGACTCTTTCAACATCAGACCACATTGGGAGAATTTTCTCCCGAGGTGGGGGCCCTGAATGTGGGCCCATGAGCCAGCTGCAAGGAGGAGGAGAGAGACTGCACCTACGGAAGTGTTGGGGTTCCTCTCCCCTGCCATGAGGTCATGGGAGAGGGGACCCTGGGGTAGAGGCATGGCCTGGGCACGGGGGGTCTCCCTGCTCCCTGCTGACATGTGCCCTAATCCTGTTCAGCACTGCTTATTTTGTGTTGCCTTGTGCCAGGAGGGCCCTGGTTGTGCCGTGATTGCTCAGTTCTTTGGCAGTGCCCCGCCCATGTGGCTGGAGAAGAAAGAGCTCTGCAACTTCTCTCAAGAATCGCTCCCTATTTCTTTGCACGGGCCTCGCTGTCTAGGGATGTTTCAGGAGACCCCACCGAAACACGGAAGGACTCTCAAATTATCCCAGGTTTCTCTGCACAGCGAGAGGTTTTAATATTTAGCATTGTTATCCTTTTCCTGGGTGTTTGTTAAAAAAATAGTTTTTATCTCTTTCACTTCCTTCCCAGGAAAATTCTTTTTTCCCAAACCTGGTGGGGGAGGGCTGGATGTAAGCTGCCTTCTATCAGAGGATATTTTCCTCCAAATTTGTTCAAACCGGCACAGCCTGTCCTTTCCTGGGTCTCTGTTGCAGATGGAAGCTGCTGGTGCCATTGTCAGCTTGACGCCCTCTTTTGATGCAAGCAGATGTTGCCAGGTGTGTTCAGCAGCTGTTGCTCAATGCTTATGCCAAGCTATTGTGTTCCTCATGGAACCAAGGAGCCATTGTGACACTGCAGGGGCTGATGGCATCAAGGAGGCAATTGTGACAGTACAGAACCTCCTAGAAACAAGGCTCCATTGTGACACCGTGGGGAATCATGGAATCAAGGAGCCCATTGTGACACGGCCAGGCCGCATGGAACCAATGGTCCATGGTTCCACTGCGGATTCAAGAAGAGCACGGTGACACCACGCAACATCATGGAACCATAGGTCCATTGTGACACAGCGGGGCCTCATGGAAACAAGGGGACCATTGTGGCAAAGCAGGGCCTAATGGAAGCATGGAGAGCATTGGGACATTGTGGGGAATCATGGAAGCATGGAGAGCATTGTGACACTAAGGAAACTCCTGGAACCAAGATGACCACTGGCACATAATGGAACCTCATGGAAGCAAGCCTCCACGATGACTTTGGAGGGCCTCAGGGACCACAGGACCCATTGTGACACAGCAGGACCTGGTGGAACCAAGGAGCCTTTGTGATACTCCAGATCCACATGGAAGCCAGGGTGCACTGAGACACAGCGGGGCCTTGTGGGAACCAAAGACACCTCTGCAAAAAGCAGGCTAGCTCATGGAAGCAAGGAGTCCATTGTTACAACATAAAAGCTATGGAAGCAAGGGACCATTGTGACACTGCGGGGCCTCATGGAACCAATTGTCCATGATGACAATGCGGATCAAAGGAGACCATGGGGACACTGCGGAACCTGATGGAACCAAGGAGCCATTGTGACACAGTGGGGCCTCATGGAATCAAGGAGACCATTGTGACCCAGGTGTTGCATGTGAAGGCAAGGAGCCATTGTGACACTTTGGGCTTCTTCCCTTGAGCTCTGCAGCTGGCTGTCCCAGCCCAGCGCACCATGTGCCACCTGCTCTCCTCAGGGCTCTGCCTGCACACAGCCCCAGGAGAAGTTTTCCTGTTTGGAAGGAAAGAATGGAAAAGCCGGAGCAGGTTTCCTAAACAACAAACCCCACTCAGGAGCCACATGCTCAGTACAGGCTGCCTGGAACGATGTCCCCTTTCTACAAGGGTCAGTGTGAGCAGGAATGATCCATCTCTGGGAGCAGAATTCTCGGAGTCTTTCCACTGAATTCTCTGTCCCTGTGTCTTGGGGTGACTTTATCGTGTGTATCCCCTATCGCTGCTCTATGCCCAGAAGTGAACTTTGTGCATTTCTGTGCCTTTCAACTGAGCCTGAGAGGGGGGAGAGGAAAAAAAACCGGACAAACTTCTCAGAGCGTTTGTTCAAGGACACACATCCCCACTCCTCTGCATCCTGCTTGCAGCAAGAGCGGAGGAAGCAACCTTGTTTCTTTTGAGCCAGTTTTCAGCTCCTTTTCTCTGGAGGGAGATGGAGAGTTGAACTTTGTTTTCCTGGGACTTCGGGGGTTTTTTTCCCTTCTTCTCTTCTTGACTCTTTCAACATCAGACCACACTGGGAGAATTTTCTCCCGAGGAGGGGGCCCTGAATGTGGGCCCATGAGCCAGCTGCAAGGAGGAGGAGAGAGGCTACACCTACGGAAGTGTTGGGGTTCCTCCCCCCTGCCATGAGGTCATGGGAGAGGGGACCCTGGGGTAGAGGCATGGCCTGGGCACGGGGGTCTCCCTGCTCCCTGCTCACATGTGCCCTAATCCTGTTCAGCACTGGTTATTTTGTGTTGCCCTGTGCCAGGAGGGCCCTGGTTGTGCCGTGATTGCTCAGTTCTTTGGCAGTGCCCCGCCCATGTGGCTGGAGAAGAAAGAGCTCTGCAACTTCTCTCAAGAATCGCTCCCTATTTCTTTGCACGGGCCTCGCTGTCTAGGGATGTTTCAGGAGACCCCACCGAAACACGGAAGGACTCTCAAATTATCCCAGCTTTCTCTGCACAGCGAGAGCTTTTAATATTTAGCATTGTTATCCTTTTCCTGTGTGTTTGTTAAAAAAATAGTTTTTATCTCTTTCACTTTCTTCCCAGGAAAATTCTTTTTTCCCAAACCTGGTGGGGGAGGGCTGGGTGTAACCTGCCTTCTATCAGAGGATATTTTCCTCCACATTTGTCCAAACCGGCACAGCCTGTCCTTTCCCTGGGTGTCTGTTGCAGATGGAAGCTGCTGGTGCCATTGTCAGCTTGAAGCCCTCTTTTGATGCAAGCAGATGTTGCCAGGTGTGTTCAGCAGCTGTTGCTCAATGCTTATGCCAAGCTATTGTGTTCCTCATGGAACCAAGGAGCCATTGTGACACTGCAGGGGCTGATGGCATCAAGGAGGCAATTGTGACAGTACAGAACCTCCTAGAAACAAGGCTCCATTGTGACACCGTGGGGAATCATGGAATCAAGGAGCCCATTGTGACACGGCCAGGCCGCATGGAACCAATGGTCCATGGTTCCACTGCGGATTCAAGAAGAGCACGGTGACACCACGCAACATCATGGAACCGTGCGTCCATTGTGACACAGCGGGGCCTCATGGAAACAAGGGGACCATTGTGGCAAAGCAGGGCCTAATGGAAGCATGGAGAGCATTGTGACACTAAGGAAACTCCTGGAACCAAGATGACCACTGGCACATAATGGAACCTCATGGAAGCAAGCCTCCATGATGACTTTGGAAGGCCTCAGGGACCACAGGACCCATTGTGACACAGCAGGACCTGGTGGAACCAAGGAGCCTTTGTGATACTCCAGATCCACATGGAAGCCAGGGTGCACTGAGACACAGCGGGGCCTTGTTGGAACCAAAGACACCTCTGCAAAAAGCAGGCTAGCTCATAGAAGCAAGGAGTCCTTTGTTACAACGTAAAACCTATGGAAGCAAGGGACCATTGTGACACTGCGGGGCCTCATGGAACCAATTGTCCATGATGACAATGCAGATCAAAGGAGACCATGGGGACACTGCGGAACCTGATGGAACCAAGGAGCCATTGTGACACAGTGGGGCCTCATGGAATCAAGGAGACCATTGTGACCCAGGTGTTGCATGTGAAGGCAAGGAGCCATTGTGACACTTTGGGCTTCTTCCCTTGAGCTCTGCAGCTGGCTGTCCCAGCCCAGCGCACCATGTGCCACCTGCTCTCCTCAGGGCTCTGCCTGCACACAGCCCCAGGAGAAGTTTTCCTGTTTGCAAGGAAAGAATGGAAAAGCCGGAGCAGGTTTCCTAAACAACAAACCCCACTCAGGAGCCACATGCTCAGTACAGGCTGCCTGGAACGATGTCCCCTTTCTACAAGGGTCAGTGTGAGCAGGAATGATCCATCTCTGGGAGCAGAATTCTCGGAGTCTTTCCACTGAATTCTCTGTCCCTGTGTCTTGGGGTGACTTTATCGTGTGTATCCCCTATCGCTGCTCTATGCCCAGAAGTGAACTTTGTGCATTTCTGTGCCTTTCAACTGAGCCTGAGAGGGGGGAGAGGAAAAAAAACCGGACAACCTTCTCAGAGCGTTTGTTCAAGGACACACATCCACACTCCTCTGCATCCTGCTTGCAGCAAGAGCGGAGGAAGCAACCTTGTTTCTTTTGAGCCAGTTTTCAGCTCCTTTTCTCTGGAGGGAGATGGAGAGTTGAACTTTGTTTTCCTGGGACTTTGGGGTTTTTTTTCCCCTCTTCTCTTCTTGACTCTTTCAACATCAGACCACACTGGGAGAATTTTCTCCCGAGGTGGGGGCCCTGAATGTGGGCCCATGAGCCAGCTGCAAGGAGGAGGAGAGAGACTGCACCTACGGAAGTGTTGGGGTTCCTCCCCCCTGCCATGAGGTCATGGGAGAGGGGACCCTGGGGTAGAGGCATGGCCTGGGCACGGGGGGTCTCCCTGCTCCCTGCTGACATGTGCCCTAATCCTGTTCAGCACTGCTTATTTTGTGTTGCCTTGTGCCAGGAGGGCCCTGGTTGTGCCGTGATTGCTCAGTTCTTTGGCAGTGCCCCGCCCATGTGGCTGGAGAAGAAAGAGCTCTGCAACTTCTCTCAAGAATCGCTCCCTATTTCTTTGCACGGGCCTCGCTGTCTAGGGATGTTTCAGGAGACCCCACCGAAACACGGAAGGACTCTCAAATTATCCCAGCTTTCTCTGCACAGCGAGAGGTTTTAATATTTAGCATTGTTATCCTTTTCCTGGGTGTTTGTTAAAAAAATAGTTTTTATCTCTTTCACTTCCTTCCCAGGAAAATTCTTTTTTCCCAAACCTGGTGGGGGAGGGCTGGATGTAAGCTGCCTTCTATCAGAGGATATTTTCCTCCAAATTTGTTCAAACCGGCACAGCCTGTCCTTTCCTGGGTCTCTGTTGCAGATGGAAGCTGCTGGTGCCATTGTCAGCTTGACGCCCTCTTTTGATGCAAGCAGATGTTGCCAGGTGTGTTCAGCAGCTGTTGCTCAATGCTTATGCCAAGCTATTGTGTTCCTCATGGAACCAAGGAGCCATTGTGACACTGCAGGGGCTGATGGCATCAAGGAGGCAATTGTGACAGTACAGAACCTCCTAGAAACAAGGCTCCATTGTGACACCGTGGGGAATCATGGAATCAAGGAGCCCATTGTGACACGGCCAGGCCGCATGGAACCAATGGTCCATGGTTCCACTGCGGATTCAAGAAGAGCACGGGGACACCACGCAACATCATGGAACCATAGGTCCATTGTGACACAGCGGGGCCTCATGGAAACAAGGGGACCATTGTGGCAAAGCAGGGCCTAATGGAAGCATGGAGAGCATTGGGACATTGTGGGGAATCATGGAAGCATGGAGAGCATTGTGACACTAAGGAAACTCCTGGAACCAAGATGACCACTGGCACATAATGGAACCTCATGGAAGCAAGCCTCCACGATGACTTTGGAGGGCCTCAGGGACCACAGGACCCATTGTGACACAGCAGGACCTGGTGGAACCAAGGAGCCTTTGTGATACTCCAGATCCACATGGAAGCCAGGGTGCACTGAGACACAGCGGGGCCTTGTGGGAACCAAAGACACCTCTGCAAAAAGCAGGCTAGCTCATGGAAGCAAGGAGTCCATTGTTACAACATAAAAGCTATGGAAGCAAGGGACCATTGTGACACTGCGGGGCCTCATGGAACCAATTGTCCATGATGACAATGCGGATCAAAGGAGACCATGGGGACACTGCGGAACCTGATGGAACCAAGGAGCCATTGTGACACAGTGGGGCCTCATGGAATCAAGGAGACCATTGTGACCCAGGTGTTGCATGTGAAGGCAAGGAGCCATTGTGACACTTTGGGCTTCTTCCCTTGAGCTCTGCAGCTGGCTGTCCCAGCCCAGCGCACCATGTGCCACCTGCTCTCCTCAGGGCTCTGCCTGCACACAGCCCCAGGAGAAGTTTTCCTGTTTGGAAGGAAAGAATGGAAAAGCCGGAGCAGGTTTCCTAAACAACAAACCCCACTCAGGAGCCACATGCTCAGTACAGGCTGCCTGGAACGATGTCCCCTTTCTACAAGGGTCAGTGTGAGCAGGAATGATCCATCTCTGGGAGCAGAATTCTCGGAGTCTTTCCACTGAATTCTCTGTCCCTGTGTCTTGGGGTGACTTTATCGTGTGTATCCCCTATCGCTGCTCTATGCCCAGAAGTGAACTTTGTGCATTTCTGTGCCTTTCAACTGAGCCTGAGAGGGGGGAGAGGAAAAAAAACCGGACAAACTTCTCAGAGCGTTTGTTCAAGGACACACATCCCCACTCCTCTGCATCCTGCTTGCAGCAAGAGCGGAGGAAGCAACCTTGTTTCTTTTGAGCCAGTTTTCAGCTCCTTTTCTCTGGAGGGAGATGGAGAGTTGAACTTTGTTTTCCTGGGACTTCGGGGGTTTTTTTCCCTTCTTCTCTTCTTGACTCTTTCAACATCAGACCACACTGGGAGAATTTTCTCCCGAGGAGGGGGCCCTGAATGTGGGCCCATGAGCCAGCTGCAAGGAGGAGGAGAGAGGCTACACCTACGGAAGTGTTGGGGTTCCTCCCCCCTGCCATGAGGTCATGGGAGAGGGGACCCTGGGGTAGAGGCATGGCCTGGGCACGGGGGTCTCCCTGCTCCCTGCTCACATGTGCCCTAATCCTGTTCAGCACTGGTTATTTTGTGTTGCCCTGTGCCAGGAGGGCCCTGGTTGTGCCGTGATTGCTCAGTTCTTTGGCAGTGCCCCGCCCATGTGGCTGGAGAAGAAAGAGCTCTGCAACTTCTCTCAAGAATCGCTCCCTATTTCTTTGCACGGGCCTCGCTGTCTAGGGATGTTTCAGGAGACCCCACCGAAACACGGAAGGACTCTCAAATTATCCCAGCTTTCTCTGCACAGCGAGAGCTTTTAATATTTAGCATTGTTATCCTTTTCCTGTGTGTTTGTTAAAAAAATAGTTTTTATCTCTTTCACTTTCTTCCCAGGAAAATTCTTTTTTCCCAAACCTGGTGGGGGAGGGCTGGGTGTAACCTGCCTTCTATCAGAGGATATTTTCCTCCACATTTGTCCAAACCGGCACAGCCTGTCCTTTCCCTGGGTGTCTGTTGCAGATGGAAGCTGCTGGTGCCATTGTCAGCTTGAAGCCCTCTTTTGATGCAAGCAGATGTTGCCAGGTGTGTTCAGCAGCTGTTGCTCAATGCTTATGCCAAGCTATTGTGTTCCTCATGGAACCAAGGAGCCATTGTGACACTGCAGGGGCTGATGGCATCAAGGAGGCAATTGTGACAGTACAGAACCTCCTAGAAACAAGGCTCCATTGTGACACCGTGGGGAATCATGGAATCAAGGAGCCCATTGTGACACGGCCAGGCCGCATGGAACCAATGGTCCATGGTTCCACTGCGGATTCAAGAAGAGCACGGTGACACCACGCAACATCATGGAACCGTGCGTCCATTGTGACACAGCGGGGCCTCATGGAAACAAGGGGACCATTGTGGCAAAGCAGGGCCTAATGGAAGCATGGAGAGCATTGTGACACTAAGGAAACTCCTGGAACCAAGATGACCACTGGCACATAATGGAACCTCATGGAAGCAAGCCTCCATGATGACTTTGGAAGGCCTCAGGGACCACAGGACCCATTGTGACACAGCAGGACCTGGTGGAACCAAGGAGCCTTTGTGATACTCCAGATCCACATGGAAGCCAGGGTGCACTGAGACACAGCGGGGCCTTGTTGGAACCAAAGACACCTCTGCAAAAAGCAGGCTAGCTCATAGAAGCAAGGAGTCCTTTGTTACAACGTAAAACCTATGGAAGCAAGGGACCATTGTGACACTGCGGGGCCTCATGGAACCAATTGTCCATGATGACAATGCAGATCAAAGGAGACCATGGGGACACTGCGGAACCTGATGGAACCAAGGAGCCATTGTGACACAGTGGGGCCTCATGGAATCAAGGAGACCATTGTGACCCAGGTGTTGCATGTGAAGGCAAGGAGCCATTGTGACACTTTGGGCTTCTTCCCTTGAGCTCTGCAGCTGGCTGTCCCAGCCCAGCGCACCATGTGCCACCTGCTCTCCTCAGGGCTCTGCCTGCACACAGCCCCAGGAGAAGTTTTCCTGTTTGCAAGGAAAGAATGGAAAAGCCGGAGCAGGTTTCCTAAACAACAAACCCCACTCAGGAGCCACATGCTCAGTACAGGCTGCCTGGAACGATGTCCCCTTTCTACAAGGGTCAGTGTGAGCAGGAATGATCCATCTCTGGGAGCAGAATTCTCGGAGTCTTTCCACTGAATTCTCTGTCCCTGTGTCTTGGGGTGACTTTATCGTGTGTATCCCCTATCGCTGCTCTATGCCCAGAAGTGAACTTTGTGCATTTCTGTGCCTTTCAACTGAGCCTGAGAGGGGGGAGAGGAAAAAAAACCGGACAAACTTCTCAGAGCGTTTGTTCAAGGACACACATCCCCACTCCTCTGCATCCTGCTTGCAGCAAGAGCGAAGGAAGCAACCTTGTTTCTTTTGAGCCAGTTTTCAGCTCCTTTTCTCTGGAGGGAGATGGAGAGTTGAACTTTGTTTTCCTGGGACTTCGGGGGTTTTTTTCCCTTCTTCTCTTCTTGACTCTTTCAACATCAGACCACACTGGGAGAATTTTCTCCCGAGGAGGGGGCCCTGAATGTGGGCCCATGAGCCAGCTGCAAGGAGGAGGAGAGAGGCTACACCTACGGAAGTGTTGGGGTTCCTCCCCCCTGCCATGAGGTCATGGGAGAGGGGACCCTGGGGTAGAGGCATGGCCTGGGCACGGGGGTCTCCCTGCTCCCTGCTCACATGTGCCCTAATCCTGTTCAGCACTGCTTATTTTGTGTTGCCCTGTGCCAGGAGGGCCCTGGTTGTGCCGTGATTGCTCAGTTCTTTGGCAGTGCCCCGCCCATGTGGCTGGAGAAGAAAGAGCTCTGAAACTTCTCTCAAGAATCGCTCCCTATATCTTTGCACGGGCCTCGCTGTCTAGGGATGTTTCAGGAGACCCCACCGAAACACGGAAGGACTCTCAAATTATCCCAGCTTTCTCTGCACAGCGAGAGCTTTTAATATTTAGCATTGTTATCCTTTTCCTGTGTGTTTGTTAAAAAAATAGTTTTTATCTCTTTCACTTTCTTCCCAGGAAAATTCTTTTTTCCCAAACCTGGTGGGGGAGGGCTGGGTGTAACCTGCCTTCTATCAGAGGATATTTTCCTCCACATTTGTCCAAACCGGCACAGCCTGTCCTTTCCCTGGGTGTCTGTGTCAGATGGAAGCTGCTGGTGCCATTGTCAGCTTGAAGCCCTCTTTTGATGCAAGCAGATGTTGCCAGGTGTGTTCAGCAGCTGTTGCTCAATGCTTATGCCAAGCTATTGTGTTCCTCATGGAACCAAGGAGCCATTGTGACACTGCAGGGGCTGATGGCATCAAGGAGGCAATTGTGACAGTACAGAACCTCCTAGAAACAAGGCTCCATTGTGACACCGTGGGGAATCATGGAATCAAGGAGCCCATTGTGACACGGCCAGGCCGCATGGAACCAATGGTCCATGGTTCCACTGCGGATTCAAGAAGAGCACGGTGACACCACACAACATCATGGAACCGTGCGTCCATTGTGACACAGCGGGGCCTCATGGAAACAAGGGGACCATTGTGGCAAAGCAGGGCCTAATGGAAGCATGGAGAGCATTGTGACACTAAGGAAACTCCTGGAACCAAGATGACCACTGGCACATAATGGAACCTCATGGAAGCAAGCCTCCATGATGACTTTGGAAGGCCTCAGGGACCACAGGACCCATTGTGACACAGCAGGACCTGGTGGAACCAAGGAGCCTTTGTGATACTCCAGATCCACATGGAAGCCAGGGTGCACTGAGACACAGCGGGGCCTTGTTGGAACCAAAGACCCCTCTGCAAAAAGCAGGCTAGCTCATAGAAGCAAGGAGTCCATTGTTACAACGTAAAACCTATGGAAGCAAGGGACCATTGTGACACTGCGGGGCCTCATGGAACCAATTGTCCATGATGACAATGCGGATCAAAGGAGACCATGGGGACACTGCGGAACCTGATGGAACCAAGGAGCCATTGTGACACAGTGGGGCCTCATGGAATCAAGGAGACCATTGTGACCCAGGTGTTGCATGTGAAGGCAAGGAGCCATTGTGACACTTTGGGCTTCTTCCCTTGAGCTCTGCAGCTGGCTGTCCCAGCCCAGCGCACCATGTGCCACCTGCTCTCCTCAGGGCTCTGCCTGCACACAGCCCCAGGAGAAGTTTTCCTGTTTGGAAGGAAAGAATGGAAAAGCCGGAGCAGGTTTCCTAAACAACAAACCCCACTCAGGAGCCACATGCTCAGTACAGGCTGCCTGGAACGATGTCCCCTTTCTACAAGGGTCAGGGTGAGCAGGAATGAATGATCTCTGGGAGCAGAATTCTCGGAGTCTTTCCACTGAATTCTCTGTCCCTGTGTCTTGGGGTGACTTTATCATGTGTATCCCCTATTGCTGCTCTATGCCCAGAAGTGAACTTTGTGCATTTCTGTGCCTTTCAACTGAGCCTGAGAGGGGGGAGAGGAAAAAAAACCGGACAAACTTCTCAGAGCGTTTGTTCAAGGACACACATCCACACTCCTCTGCATCCTGCTTGCAGCAAGAGCGGAGGAAGCAACCTTGTTTCTTTTGAGCCAGTTTTCAGCTCCTTTTCTCTGGAGGGAGATGGAGAGTTGAACTTTGTTTTCCTGGGACTTCGGGGGTTTTTTTTCCCTTCTTCTCTTCTTGACTTTTTCCACATCAGACCACATTGGGAGAATTTTCTCCCGAGGTGGGGGCCCTGAATGTGGGCCCATGAGCCAGCTGCAAGGAGGAGGAGAGAGGCTACACCTACGGAAGTGTTGGGGTTCCTCCCCCCTGCCATGAGGTCATGGGAGAGGGGACCCTGGGGTAAAGGCATGGCCTGGGCACGGGGGTCTCCTTGCTTAAATGTGCCCTAATCCTATTCAGCACTGCTCATTTTGTGTTGCCCTGTGCCAGGAGGGCCCTGCTTGTGCCGTGATTGCTCAGTTCTTTGGCAGTGCCCCGCCCATGTGGCTGGAGAAGAAAGAGCTCTGCAACTTCTCTCAAGAATCGCTCCCTATTTCTTTGCACGGGCCTCGCTGTCTAGGGATGTTTCAGGAGACCCCACCGAAACACGGAAGGACTCTCAAATTATCCCAGCTTTCTCTGCACAGCGAGAGCTTTTAATATTTAGCATTGTTATCCTTTTCCTGGGTGTTTGTTAAAAAAATAGTTTTTATCTCTTTCACTTCCTTCCCAGGAAAATTCTTTTTTCCCAAACCTGGTGGGGGAGGGCTGGATGTAAGCTGCCTTCTATCAGAGGATATTTTCCTCCAAATTTGTCCAAACCGGCACAGCCTGTCCTTTCCTGGGTCTCTGTTGCAGATGGAAGCTGCTGGTGCCATTGTCAGCTTGACGCCCTCTTTTGATGCAAGCAGATGTTGCCAGGTGTGTTCAGCAGCTGTTGCTCAATGCTTATGCCAAGCTATTGTGTTCCTCATGGAACCAAGGAGCCATTGTGACACTGCAGGGGCTGATGGCATCAAGGAGCCAATTGTGACAGTACAGAACCTCCTAGAAACAAGGCTCCATTGTGACACCGTGGGGAATCATGGAATCAAGGAGCCCATTCTGACACGGCCAGGCCGCATGGAACCAATGGTCCATTGTTACACGGCGGATTCAAGAAGAGCACGGTGACACCACGCAACATCATGGAACCATAGGTCCATTGTGACACAGCGGGGCCTCATGGAAACAAGGGGACCATTGTGGCAAAGCAGGGCCTAATGGAAGCATGGAGAGCATTGGGACATTGTGGGGAATCATGGAAGCATGGAGAGCATTGTGACACTAAGGAAACTCCTGGAACCAAGATGACCACTGGCACATAATGGAACCTCATGGAAGCAAGCCTCCACGATGACTTTGGAGGGCCTCAGGGACCACAGGACCCATTGTGACACAGCAGGACCTGGTGGAACCAAGGAGCCTTTGTGATACTCCAGATCCACATGGAAGCCAGGGTGCACTGAGACACAGCGGGGCCTTGTGGGAACCAAAGACACCTCTGCAAAAAGCAGGCTAGCTCATGGAAGCAAGGAGTCCATTGTTACAACGTAAAAGCTATGGAAGCAAGGGACCATTGTGACACTGCGGGGCCTCATGGAACCAATTGTCCATGATGACAATGCGGATCAAAGGAGACCATGGGGACACTGCGGAACCTGATGGAACCAAGGAGCCATTGTGACACAGTGGGGCCTCATGGAATCAAGGAGACCATTGTGACCCAGGTGTTGCATGTGAAGGCAAGGAGCCATTGTGACACTTTGGGCTTCTTCCCTTGAGCTCTGCAGCTGGCTGTCCCAGCCCAGCGCACCATGTGCCACCTTCTCTCCTCAGGGCTCTGCCTGCACACAGCCCCAGGAGAAGTTTTCCTGTTTGGAAGGAAAGAATGGAAAAGCCGGAGCAGGTTTCCTAAACAACAAACCCCACTCAGGAGCCACATGCTCAGTACAGGCTGCCTGGAACGATGTCCCCTTTCTACAAGGGTCAGTGTGAGCAGGAATGATCCATCTCTGGGAGCAGAATTCTCGGAGTCTTTCCACTGAATTCTCTGTCCCTGTGTCTTGGGGTGACTTTATCGTGTGTATCCCCTATTGCTGCTCTATGCCCAGAAGTGAACTTTGTGCATTTCTGTGCCTTTCAACTGAGCCTGAGAGGGGGGAGAGGAAAAAAAACCGGACAAACTTCTCAGAGCGTTTGTTCAAGGACACACATCCACACTCCTCTGCATCCTGCTTGCAGCAAGAGCGGAGGAAGCAACCTTGTTTCTTTTGAGCCAGTTTTCAGCTCCTTTTCTCTGGAGGGAGATGGAGAGTTGAACTTTGTTTTCCTGGGACTTCGGGGGTTTTTTTCCCTTCTTCTCTTCTTGACTCTTTCAACATCAGACCACACTGGGAGAATTTCTCCCGAGGAGGGGGCCCTGAATGTGGGCCCATGAGCCAGCTGCAAGGAGGAGGAGAGAGGCTACACCTACGGAAGTGTTGGGGTTCCTCCCCCCTGCCATGAGGTCATGGGAGAGGGGACCCTGGGGTAGAGGCATGGCCTGGGCACGGGGGTCTCCCTGCTCCCTGCTCACATGTGCCCTAATCCTGTTCAGCACTGGTTATTTTGTGTTGCCCTGTGCCAGGAGGGCCCTGGTTGTGCCGTGATTGCTCAGTTCTTTGGCAGTGCCCCGCCCATGTGGCTGGAGAAGAAAGAGCTCTGCAACTTCTCTCAAGAATCGCTCCCTATTTCTTTGCACGGGCCTCGCTGTCTAGGGATGTTTCAGGAGACCCCACCGAAACACGGAAGGACTCTCAAATTATCCCAGCTTTCTCTGCACAGCGAGAGCTTTTAATATTTAGCATTGTTATCCTTTTCCTGTGTGTTTGTTAAAAAAATAGTTTTTATCTCTTTCACTTTCTTCCCAGGAAAATTCTTTTTTCCCAAACCTGGTGGGGGAGGGCTGGGTGTAACCTGCCTTCTATCAGAGGATATTTTCCTCCACATTTGTCCAAACCGGCACAGCCTGTCCTTTCCCTGGGTGTCTGTTGCAGATGGAAGCTGCTGGTGCCATTGTCAGCTTGAAGCCCTCTTTTGATGCAAGCAGATGTTGCCAGGTGTGTTCAGCAGCTGTTGCTCAATGCTTATGCCAAGCTATTGTGTTCCTCATGGAACCAAGGAGCCATTGTGACACTGCAGGGGCTGATGGCATCAAGGAGGCAATTGTGACAGTACAGAACCTCCTAGAAACAAGGCTCCATTGTGACACCGTGGGGAATCATGGAATCAAGGAGCCCATTGTGACACGGCCAGGCCGCATGGAACCAATGGTCCATGGTTCCACTGCGGATTCAAGAAGAGCACGGTGACACCACGCAACATCATGGAACCATAGGTCCATTGTGACACAGCGGGGCCTCATGGAAACAAGGGGACCATTGTGGCAAAGCAGGGCCTAATGGAAGCATGGAGAGCATTGGGACATTGTGGGGAATCATGGAAGCATGGAGAGCATTGTGACACTAAGGAAACTCCTGGAACCAAGATGACCACTGGCACATAATGGAACCTCATGGAAGCAAGCCTCCACGATGACTTTGGAGGGCCTCAGGGACCACAGGACCCATTGTGACACAGCAGGACCTGGTGGAACCAAGGAGCCTTTGTGATACTCCAGATCCACATGGAAGCCAGGGTGCACTGAGACACAGCGGGGCCTTGTGGGAACCAAAGACACCTCTGCAAAAAGCAGGCTAGCTCATGGAAGCAAGGAGTCCATTGTTACAACATAAAAGCTATGGAAGCAAGGGACCATTGTGACACTGCGGGGCCTCATGGAACCAATTGTCCATGATGACAATGCGGATCAAAGGAGACCATGGGGACACTGCGGAACCTGATGGAACCAAGGAGCCATTGTGACACAGTGGGGCCTCATGGAATCAAGGAGACCATTGTGACCCAGGTGTTGCATGTGAAGGCAAGGAGCCATTGTGCCACTTTGGGCTTCTTCCCTTGAGCTCTGCAGCTGGCTGTCCCAGCCCAGCGCACCATGTGCCACCTGCTCTCCTCAGGGCTCTGCCTGCACACAGCCCCAGGAGAAGTTTTCCTGTTTGCAAGGAAAGAATGGAAAAGCCGGAGCAGGTTTCCTAAACAACAAACCCCACTCAGGAGCCACATGCTCAGTACAGGCTGCCTGGAACGATGTCCCCTTTCTACAAGGGTCAGTGTGAGCAGGAATGATCCATCTCTGGGAGCAGAATTCTCGGAGTCTTTCCACTGAATTCTCTGTCCCTGTGTCTTGGGGTGACTTTATCGTGTGTATCCCCTATCGCTGCTCTATGCCCAGAAGTGAACTTTGTGCATTTCTGTGCCTTTCAACTGAGCCTGAGAGGGGGGAGAGGAAAAAAAACCGGACAAACTTCTCAGAGCGTTTGTTCAAGGACACACATCCCCACTCCTCTGCATCCTGCTTGCAGCAAGAGCGGAGGAAGCAACCTTGTTTCTTTTGAGCCAGTTTTCAGCTCCTTTTCTCTGGAGGGAGATGGAGAGTTGAACTTTGTTTTCCTGGGACTTCGGGGGTTTTTTTCCCTTCTTCTCTTCTTGACTCTTTCAACATCAGACCACACTGGGAGAATTTTCTCCCAAGGAGGGGGCCCTGAATGTGGGCCCATGAGCCAGCTGCAAGGAGGAGGAGAGAGGCTACACCTACGGAAGTGTTGGGGTTCCTCCCCCCTGCCATGAGGTCATGGGAGAGGGGACCCTGGGGTAGAGGCATGGCCTGGGCACGGGGGTCTCCCTGCTCCCTGCTCACATGTGCCCTAATCCTGTTCAGCACTGCTTATTTTGTGTTGCCCTGTGCCAGGAGGGCCCTGGTTGTGCCGTGATTGCTCAGTTCTTTGGCAGTGCCCCGCCCATGTGGCTGGAGAAGAAAGAGCTCTGCAACTTCTCTCAAGAATCGCTCCCTATTTCTTTGCACGGGCCTCGCTGTCTAGGGATGTTTCAGGAGACCCCACCGAAACACGGAAGGACTCTCAAATTATCCCAGCTTTCTCTGCACAGCGAGAGCTTTTAATATTTAGCATTGTTATCCTTTTCCTGTGTGTTTGTTAAAAAAATAGTATTATCTCTTTCACTTTCTTCCCAGGAAAATTCTTTTTTCCCAAACCTGGTGGGGGAGGGCTGGGTGTAACCTGCCTTCTATCAGAGGATATTTTCCTCCACATTTGTCCAAACCGGCACAGCCTGTCCTTTCCCTGGGTGTCTGTTGCAGATGGAAGCTGCTGGTGCCATTGTCAGCTTGAAGCCCTCTTTTGATGCAAGCAGATGTTGCCAGGTGTGTTCAGCAGCTGTTGCTCAATGCTTATGCCAAGCTATTGTGTTCCTCATGGAACCAAGGAGCCATTGTGACACTGCAGGGGCTGATGGCATCAAGGAGGCAATTGTGACAGTACAGAACCTCCTAGAAACAAGGCTCCATTGTGACACCGTGGGGAATCATGGAATCAAGGAGCCCATTCTGACACGGCCAGGCCGCATGGAACCAATGGTCCATGGTTCCACTGCGGATTCAAGAAGAGCACGGTGACACCACGCAACATCATGGAACCATGCGTCCATTGTGACACAGCGGGGCCTCATGGAAACAAGGGGACCATTGTGGCAAAGCAGGGCCTAATGGAAGCATGGAGAGCATTGTGACACTAAGGAAACTCCTGGAACCAAGATGACCACTGGCACATAATGGAACCTCATGGAAGCAAGCCTCCATGATGACTTTGGAAGGCCTCAGGGACCACAGGACCCATTGTGACACAGCAGGACCTGGTGGAACCAAGGAGCCTTTGTGATACTCCAGATCCACATGGAAGCCAGGGTGCACTGAGACACAGCGGGGCCTTGTTGGAACCAAAGACACCTCTGCAAAAAGCAGGCTAGCTCATAGAAGCAAGGAGTCCTTTGTTACAACGTAAAACCTATGGAAGCAAGGGACCATTGTGACACTGCGGGGCCTCATGGAACCAATTGTCCATGATGACAATGCGGATCAAAGGAGACCATGGGGACACTGCGGAACCTGATGGAACCAAGGAGCCATTGTGACACAGTGGGGCCTCATGGAATCAAGGAGACCATTGTGACCCAGGTGTTGCATGTGAAGGCAAGGAGCCATTGTGCCACTTTGGGCTTCTTCCCTTGAGCTCTGCAGCTGGCTGTCCCAGCCCAGCGCACCATGTGCCACCTGCTCTCCTCAGGGCTCTGCCTGCACACAGCCCCAGGAGAAGTTTTCCTGTTTGCAAGGAAAGAATGGAAAAGCCGGAGCAGGTTTCCTAAACAACAAACCCCACTCAGGAGCCACATGCTCAGTACAGGCTGCCTGGAACGATGTCCCCTTTCTACAAGGGTCAGTGTGAGCAGGAATGATCCATCTCTGGGAGCAGAATTCTCGGAGTCTTTCCACTGAATTCTCTGTCCCTGTGTCTTGGGGTGACTTTATCGTGTGTATCCCCTATCGCTGCTCTATGCCCAGAAGTGAACTTTGTGCATTTCTGTGCCTTTCAACTGAGCCTGAGAGGGGGGAGAGGAAAAAAAACCGGACAAACTTCTCAGAGCGTTTGTTCAAGGACACACATCCCCACTCCTCTGCATCCTGCTTGCAGCAAGAGCGGAGGAAGCAACCTTGTTTCTTTTGAGCCAGTTTTCAGCTCCTTTTCTCTGGAGGGAGATGGAGAGTTGAACTTTGTTTTCCTGGGACTTCGGGGGTTTTTTTCCCTTCTTCTCTTCTTGACTCTTTCAACATCAGACCACACTGGGAGAATTTTCTCCCGAGGAGGGGGCCCTGAATGTGGGCCCATGAGCCAGCTGCAAGGAGGAGGAGAGAGGCTACACCTACGGAAGTGTTGGGGTTCCTCCCCCCTGCCATGAGGTCATGGGAGAGGGGACCCTGGGGTAGAGGCATGGCCTGGGCACGGGGGTCTCCCTGCTCCCTGCTCACATGTGCCCTAATCCTGTTCAGCACTGCTTATTTTGTGTTGCCCTGTGCCCGGAGGGCCCTGGTTGTGCCGTGATTGCTCAGTTCTTTGGCAGTGCCCCGCCCATGTGGCTGGAGAAGAAAGAGCTCTGAAACTTCTCTCAAGAATCGCTCCCTATTTCTTTGCACGGGCCTCGCTGTCTAGGGATGTTTCAGGAGACCCCACCGAAACACGGAAGGACTCTCAAATTATCCCAGCTTTCTCTGCACAGCGAGAGCTTTTAATATTTAGCATTGTTATCCTTTTCCTGTGTGTTTGTTAAAAAAATAGTTTTTATCTCTTTCACTTTCTTCCCAGGAAAATTCTTTTTTCCCAAACCTGGTGGGGGAGGGCTGGGTGTAACCTGCCTTCTATCAGAGGATATTTTCCTCCACATTTGTCCAAACCGGCACAGCCTGTCCTTTCCCTGGGTGTCTGTTGCAGATGGAAGCTGCTGGTGCCATTGTCAGCTTGAAGCCCTCTTTTGATGCAAGCAGATGTTGCCAGGTGTGTTCAGCAGCTGTTGCTCAATGCTTATTCCAAGCTATTGTGTTCCTCATGGAACCAAGGAGCCATTGTGACACTGCAGGGGCTGATGGCATCAAGGAGGCAATTGTGACAGTACAGAACCTCCTAGAAACAAGGCTCCATTGTGACACCGTGGGGAATCATGGAATCAAGGAGCCCATTCTGACACGGCCAGGCCGCATGGAACCAATGGTCCATGGTTCCACTGCGGATTCAAGAAGAGCACGGTGACACCACACAACATCATGGAACCGTGCGTCCATTGTGACACAGCGGGGCCTCATGGAAACAAGGGGACCATTGTGGCAAAGCAGGGCCTAATGGAAGCATGGAGAGCATTGTGACACTAAGGAAACTCCTGGAACCAAGATGACCACTGGCACATAATGGAACCTCATGGAAGCAAGCCTCCATGATGACTTTGGAAGGCCTCAGGGACCACAGGACCCATTGTGACACAGCAGGACCTGGTGGAACCAAGGAGCCTTTGTGATACTCCAGATCCACATGGAAGCCAGGGTGCACTGAGACACAGCGGGGCCTTGTTGGAACCAAAGACCCCTCTGCAAAAAGCAGGCTAGCTCATAGAAGCAAGGAGTCCATTGTTACAACGTAAAAGCTATGGAAGCAAGGGACCATTGTGACACTGCGGGGCCTCATGGAACCAATTGTCCATGATGACAATGCGGATCAAAGGAGACCATGGGGACACTGCGGAACCTGATGGAACCAAGGAGCCATTGTGACACAGTGGGGCCTCATGGAATCAAGGAGACCATTGTGACCCAGGTGTTGCATGTGAAGGCAAGGAGCCATTGTGACACTTTGGGCTTCTTCCCTTGAGCTCTGCAGCTGGCTGTCCCAGCCCAGCGCACCATGTGCCACCTGCTCTCCTCAGGGCTCTGCCTGCACACAGCCCCAGGAGAAGTTTTCCTGTTTGGAAGGAAAGAATGGAAAAGCCGGAGCAGGTTTCCTAAACAACAAACCCCACTCAGGAGCCACATGCTCAGTACAGGCTGCCTGGAACGATGTCCCCTTTCTACAAGGGTCAGGGTGAGCAGGAATGAATGATCTCTGGGAGCAGAATTCTCGGAGTCTTTCCACTGAATTCTCTGTCCCTGTGTCTTGGGGTGACTTTATCATGTGTATCCCCTATTGCTGCTCTATGCCCAGAAGTGAACTTTGTGCATTTCTGTGCCTTTCAACTGAGCCTGAGAGGGGGGAGAGGAAAAAAAACCGGACAAACTTCTCAGAGCGTTTGTTCAAGGACACACATCCACACTCCTCTGCATCCTGCTTGCAGCAAGAGCGGAGGAAGCAACCTTGTTTCTTTTGAGCCAGTTTTCAGCTCCTTTTCTCTGGAGGGAGATGGAGAGTTGAACTTTGTTTTCCTGGGACTTTGGGGTTTTTTTTTCCCTTCTTCTCTTCTTGACTTTTTCCACATCAGACCACACTGGGAGAATTTTCTCCCGAGGTGGGGGCCCTGAATGTGGGCCCATGAGCCAGCTGCAAGGAGGAGGAGAGAGGCTACACCTACGGAAGTGTTGGGGTTCCTCCCCCCTGCCATGAGGTCATGGGAGAGGGGACCCTGGGGTAAAGGCATGGCCTGGGCACGGGGGTCTCCTTGCTTAAATGTGCCCTAATCCTATTCAGCACTGCTTATTTTGTGTTGCCCTGTGCCAGGAGGGCCCTGCTTGTGCCGTGATTGCTCAGTTCTTTGGCAGTGCCCCGCCCATGTGGCTGGAGAAGAAAGAGCTCTGAAACTTCTCTCAAGAATCGCTCCCTATTTCTTTGCACGGGCCTCGCTGTCTAGGGATGTTTCAGGAGACCCCACCAAAACATGGAAGGACTCTCAAATTATCCCAGGTTTCTCTGCACAGCGAGAGGTTTTAATATTTAGCATTGTTATCCTTTTCCTGGGTGTTTGTTAAAAAAATAGTTTTTATCTCTTTCACTTCCTTCCCAGGAAAATTCTTTTTTCCCAAACCTGGTGGGGGAGGGCTGGATGTAAGCTGCCTTCTATCAGAGGATATTTTCCTCCAAATTTGTTCAAACCGGCACAGCCTGTCCTTTCCTGGGTCTCTGTTGCAGATGGAAGCTGCTGGTGCCATTGTCAGCTTGAAGCACTCTTTTGATGCAAGCAGATGTTGCCAGGTGTGTTCAGCAGCTGTTGCTCAATGCTTATGCCAAGCTATTGTGTTCCTCATGGAACCAAGGAGCCATTGTGACACTGCAGGGGCTGATGGCATCAAGGAGGCAATTGTGACAGTACAGAACCTCCTAGAAACAAGGCTCCATTGTGACACCGTGGGGAATCATGGAATCAAGGAGCCCATTCTGACACGGCCAGGCCGCATGGAACCAATGGTCCATGGTTCCACTGCGGATTCAAGAAGAGCACGGTGACACCACGCAACATCATGGAACCATGCGTCCATTGTGACACAGCGGGGCCTCATGGAAACAAGGGGACCATTGTGGCAAAGCAGGGCCTAATGGAAGCATGGAGAGCATTGTGACACTAAGGAAACTCCTGGAACCAAGATGACCACTGGCACATAATGGAACCTCATGGCACCAAGCCTCCATGATGACTTTGGAAGGCCTCAGGGACCACAGGACCCATTGTGACACAGCAGGACCTGGTGGAACCAAGGAGCCTTTGTGATACTCCAGATCCACATGGAAGCCAGGGTGCACTGAGACACAGCGGGGCCTTGTTGGAACCAAAGACCCCTCTGCAAAAAGCAGGCTAGCTCATAGAAGCAAGGAGTCCATTGTTACAACGTAAAAGCTATGGAAGCAAGGGACCATTGTGACACTGCGGGGCCTCATGGAACCAATTGTCCATGATGACAATGCGGATCAAAGGAGACCATGGGGACACTGCGGAACCTGATGGAACCAAGGAGCCATTGTGACACAGTGGGGCCTCATGGAATCAAGGAGACCATTGTGACCCAGGTGTTGCATGTGAAGGCAAGGAGCCATTGTGACACTTTGGGCTTCTTCCCTTGAGCTCTGCAGCTGGCTGTCCCAGCCCAGCGCACCATGTGCCACCTGCTCTCCTCAGGGCTCTGCCTGCACACAGCCCCAGGAGAAGTTTTCCTGTTTGGAAGGAAAGAATGGAAAAGCCGGAGCAGGTTTCCTAAACAACAAACCCCACTCAGGAGCCACATGCTCAGTACAGGCTGCCTGGAACGATGTCCCCTTTCTACAAGGGTCAGTGTGAGCAGGAATGATCCATCTCTGGGAGCAGAATTCTCGGAGTCTTTCCACTGAATTCTCTGTCCCTGTGTCTTGGGGTGACTTTATCGTGTGTATCCCCTATCGCTGCTCTATGCCCAGAAGTGAACTTTGTGCATTTCTGTGCCTTTCAACTGAGCCTGAGAGGGGGGAGAGGAAAAAAAACCGGACAACCTTCTCAGAGCGTTTGTTCAAGGACACACATCCACACTCCTCTGCATCCTGCTTGCAGCAAGAGCGGAGGAAGCAACCTTGTTTCTTTTGAGCCAGTTTTCAGCTCCTTTTCTCTGGAGGGAGATGGAGAGTTGAACTTTGTTTTCCTGGGACTTCGGGGGTTTTTTTCCCTTCTTCTCTTCTTGACTCTTTCAACATCAGACCACACTGGGAGAATTTTCTCCCGAGGAGGGGGCCCTGAATGTGGGCCCATGAGCCAGCTGCAAGGAGGAGGAGAGAGGCTACACCTACGGAAGTGTTGGGGTTCCTCCCCCCTGCCATGAGGTCATGGGAGAGGGGACCCTGGGGTAGAGGCATGGCCTGGGCACGGGGGTCTCCCTGCTCCCTGCTCACATGTGCCCTAATCCTGTTCAGCACTGCTTATTTTGTGTTGCCCTGTGCCAGGAGGGCCCTGGTTGTGCCGTGATTGCTCAGTTCTTTGGCAGTGCCCCGCCCATGTGGCTGGAGAAGAAAGAGCTCTGCAACTTCTCTCAAGAATCGCTCCCTATTTCTTTGCACGGGCCTCGCTGTCTAGGGATGTTTCAGGAGACCCCACCGAAACACGGAAGGACTCTCAAATTATCCCAGCTTTCTCTGCACAGCGAGAGCTTTTAATATTTAGCATTGTTATCCTTTTCCTGTGTGTTTGTTAAAAAAATAGTTTTTATCTCTTTCACTTTCTTCCCAGGAAAATTCTCTTTTCCCAAACCTGGTGGGGGAGGGCTGGGTGTAACCTGCCGTCTATCAGAGGATATTTTCCTCCACATTTGTCCAAACCGGCACAGCCTGTCCTTTCCCTGGGTGTCTGTTGCAGATGGAAGCTGCTGGTGCCATTGTCAGCTTGAAGCCCTCTTTTGATGCAAGCAGATGTTGCCAGGTGTGTTCAGCAGCTGTTGCTCAATGCTTATGCCAAGCTATTGTGTTCCTCATGGAACCAAGGAGCCATTGTGACACTGCAGGGGCTGATGGCATCAAGGAGGCAATTGTGACAGTACAGAACCTCCTAGAAACAAGGCTCCATTGTGACACCGTGGGGAATCATGGAATCAAGGAGCCCATTCTGACACGGCCAGGCCGCATGGAACCAATGGTCCATGGTTCCACTGCGGATTCAAGAAGAGCACGGTGACACCACGCAACATCATGGAACCATGCGTCCATTGTGACACAGCGGGGCCTCATGGAAACAAGGGGACCATTGTGGCAAAGCAGGGCCTAATGGAAGCATGGAGAGCATTGTGACACTAAGGAAACTCCTGGAACCAAGATGACCACTGGCACATAATGGAACCTCATGGCACCAAGCCTCCATGATGACTTTGGAAGGCCTCAGGGACCACAGGACCCATTGTGACACAGCAGGACCTGGTGGAACCAAGGAGCCTTTGTGATACTCCAGATCCACATGGAAGCCAGGGTGCACTGAGACACAGCGGGGCCTTGTTGGAACCAAAGACCCCTCTGCAAAAAGCAGGCTAGCTCATAGAAGCAAGGAGTCCATTGTTACAACGTAAAACCTATGGAAGCAAGGGACCATTGTGACACTGCGGGGCCTCATGGAACCAATTGTCCATGATGACAATGCGGATCAAAGGAGACCATGGGGACACTGCGGAACCTGATGGAACCAAGGAGCCATTGTGACACAGTGGGGCCTCATGGAATCAAGGAGACCATTGTGACCCAGGTGTTGCATGTGAAGGCAAGGAGCCATTGTGACACTTTGGGCTTCTTCCCTTGAGCTCTGCAGCTGGCTGTCCCAGCCCAGCGCACCATGTGCCACCTGCTCTCCTCAGGGCTCTGCCTGCACACAGCCCCAGGAGAAGTTTTCCTGTTTGGAAGGAAAGAATGGAAAAGCCGGAGCAGGTTTCCTAAACAACAAACCCCACTCAGGAGCCACATGCTCAGTACAGGCTGCCTGGAACGATGTCCCCTTTCTACAAGGGTCAGTGTGAGCAGGAATGATCCATCTCTGGGAGCAGAATTCTCGGAGTCTTTCCACTGAATTCTCTGTCCCTGTGTCTTGGGGTGACTTTATCGTGTGTATCCCCTATCGCTGCTCTATGCCCAGAAGTGAACTTTGTGCATTTCTGTGCCTTTCAACTGAGCCTGAGAGGGGGGAGAGGAAAAAAAACCGGACAAACTTCTCAGAGCGTTTGTTCAAGGACACACATCCACACTCCTCTGCATCCTGCTTGCAGCAAGAGCGGAGGAAGCAACCTTGTTTCTTTTGAGCCAGTTTTCAGCTCCTTTTCTCTGGAGGGAGATGGAGAGTTGAACTTTGTTTTCCTGGGACTTCGGGGGTTTTTTTCCCTTCTTCTCTTCTTGACTCTTTCAACATCAGACCACACTGGGAGAATTTTCTCCCGAGGAGGGGGCCCTGAATGTGGGCCCATGAGCCAGCTGCAAGGAGGAGGAGAGAGGCTACACCTACGGAAGTGTTGGGGTTCCTCCCCCCTGCCATGAGGTCATGGGAGAGGGGACCCTGGGGTAGAGGCATGGCCTGGGCACGGGGGTCTCCCTGCTCCCTGCTCACATGTGCCCTAATCCTGTTCAGCACTGCTTATTTTGTGTTGCCCTGTGCCAGGAGGGCCCTGGTTGTGCCGTGATTGCTCAGTTCTTTGGCAGTGCCCCGCCCATGTGGCTGGAGAAGAAAGAGCTCTGCAACTTCTCTCAAGAATCGCTCCCTATTTCTTTGCACGGGCCTCGCTGTCTAGGGATGTTTCAGGAGACCCCACCGAAACACGGAAGGACTCTCAAATTATCCCAGCTTTCTCTGCACAGCGAGAGCTTTTAATATTTAGCATTGTTATCCTTTTCCTGTGTGTTTGTTAAAAAAATAGTTTTTATCTCTTTCACTTTCTTCCCAGGAAAATTCTTTTTTCCCAAACCTGGTGGGGGAGGGCTGGGTGTAACCTGCCTTCTATCAGAGGATATTTTCCTCCACATTTGTCCAAACCGGCACAGCCTGTCCTTTCCCTGGGTGTCTGTTGCAGATGGAAGCTGCTGGTGCCATTGTCAGCTTGAAGCCCTCTTTTGATGCAAGCAGATGTTGCCAGGTGTGTTCAGCAGCTGTTGCTCAATGCTTATGCCAAGCTATTGTGTTCCTCATGGAACCAAGGAGCCATTGTGACACTGCAGGGGCTGATGGCATCAAGGAGGCAATTGTGACAGTACAGAACCTCCTAGAAACAAGGCTCCATTGTGACACCGTGGGGAATCATGGAATCAAGGAGCCCATTGTGACACGGCCAGGCCGCATGGAACCAATGGTCCATGGTTCCACTGCGGATTCAAGAAGAGCACGGTGACACCACGCAACATCATGGAACCGTGCGTCCATTGTGACACAGCGGGGCCTCATGGAAACAAGGGGACCATTGTGGCAAAGCAGGGCCTAATGGAAGCATGGAGAGCATTGTGACACTAAGGAAACTCCTGGAACCAAGATGACCACTGGCACATAATGGAACCTCATGGAAGCAAGCCTCCATGATGACTTTGGAAGGCCTCAGGGACCACAGGACCCATTGTGACACAGCAGGACCTGGTGGAACCAAGGAGCCTTTGTGATACTCCAGATCCACATGGAAGCCAGGGTGCACTGAGACACAGCGGGGCCTTGTTGGAACCAAAGACCCCTCTGCAAAAAGCAGGCTAGCTCATAGAAGCAAGGAGTCCATTGTTACAACGTAAAACCTATGGAAGCAAGGGACCATTGTGACACTGCGGGGCCTCATGGAACCAATTGTCCATGATGACAATGCGGATCAAAGGAGACCATGGGGACACTGCGGAACCTGATGGAACCAAGGAGCCATTGTGACACAGTGGGGCCTCATGGAATCAAGGAGACCATTGTGACCCAGGTGTTGCATGTGAAGGCAAGGAGCCATTGTGACACTTTGGGCTTCTTCCCTTGAGCTCTGCAGCTGGCTGTCCCAGCCCAGCGCACCATGTGCCACCTGCTCTCCTCAGGGCTCTGCCTGCACACAGCCCCAGGAGAAGTTTTCCTGTTTGGAAGGAAAGAATGGAAAAGCCGGAGCAGGTTTCCTAAACAACAAACCCCACTCAGGAGCCACATGCTCAGTACAGGCTGCCTGGAACGATGTCCCCTTTCTACAAGGGTCAGGGTGAGCAGGAATGATCCATCTCTGGGAGCAGAATTCTCGGAGTCTTTCCACTGAATTCTCTGTCCCTGTGTCTTGGGGTGACTTTATCATGTGTATCCCCTATCCTGCTCTATGCCCAGAAGTGAACTTTGTGCATTTCTGTGCCTTTCAACTGAGCCTGAGAGGAGGGAGAGGAAAAAAAACCGGACAAACTTCTCAGAGCGTTTGTTCAAGGACACACATCCACACTCCTCTGCATCCTGCTTGCAGCAAGAGCGGAGGAAGCAACCTTGTTTCTTTTGAGCCAGTTTTCAGCTCCTTTTCTCTGGAGGGAGATGGAGAGTTGAACTTTGTTTTCCTGGGACTTCGGGGGTTTTTTTTCCCTTCTTCTCTTCTTGACTTTTTCCACATCAGACCACATTGGGAGAATTTTCTCCCGAGGTGGGGGCCCTGAATGTGGGCCCATGAGCCAGCTGCAAGGAGGAGGAGAGAGGCTACACCTACGGAAGTGTTGGGGTTCCTCCCCCCTGCCATGAGGTCATGGGAGAGGGGACCCTGGGGTAAAGGCATGGCCTGGGCACGGGGGTCTCCTTGCTTAAATGTGCCCTAATCCTATTCAGCACTGCTCATTTTGTGTTGCCCTGTGCCAGGAGGGCCCTGGTTGTGCCGTGATTGCTCAGTTCTTTGGCAGTGCCCCGCCCATGTGGCTGGAGAAGAAAGAGCTCTGAAACTTCTCTCAAGAATCGCTCCCTATTTCTTTGCACGGGCCTCGCTGTCTATGGATGTTTCAGGAGACCCCACCAAAACACGGAAGGACTCTCAAATTATCCCAGCTTTCTCTGCACAGCGAGAGCTTTTAATATTTAGCATTGTTATCCTTTTCCTGGGTGTTTGTTAAAAAAATAGTTTTTATCTCTTTCACTTTCTTCCCAGGAAAATTCTTTTTTCCCAAACCTGGTGGGGGAGGGCTGGGTGTAACCTGCCTTCTATCAGAGGATATTTTCCTCCACATTTGTCCAAACCGGCACAGCCTGTCCTTTCCCTGGGTGTCTGTTGCAGATGGAAGCTGCTGCTGCCATTGTCAGCTTGAAGCCCTCTTTTGATGCAAGCAGATGTTGCCAGGTGTGTTCAGCAGCTGTTGCTCAATGCTTATGCCAAGCTATTGTGTTCCTCATGGAACCAAGGAGCCATTGTGACACTGCAGGGGCTGATGGCATCAAGGAGGCAATTGTGACAGTACAGAACCTCCTAGAAACAAGGCTCCATTGTGACACCGTGGGGAATCATGGAATCAAGGAGCCCATTGTGACACGGCCAGGCCGCACGGAACCAATGGTCCATTGTTCCACTGCGGATTCAAGAAGAGCACGGTGACACCACGCAACATCATGGAACCGTGCGTCCATTGTGACACAGCGGGGCCTCATGGAAACAAGGGGACCATTGTGGCAAAGCAGGGCCTAATGGAAGCCTGGAGAGCATTGGGACATTGTGGGGAATCATGGAAGCATGGAGAGCATTGTGACACTAAGGAAACTCCTGGAACCAAGATGACCACTGGCACATAATGGAACCTCATGGAACCAAGCCTCCACGATGACTTTGGAAGGCCTCAGGGACCACAGGACCCATTGTGACACAGCAGGACCTGGTGGAACCAAGGAGCCTTTGTGATACTCCAGATCCACATGGAAGCCAGGGTGCACTGAGACACAGCGGGGCCTTGTTGGAACCAAAGACCCCTCTGCAAAAAGCAGGCTAGCTCATAGAAGCAAGGAGTCCATTGTTACAACATCAAACCTATGGAAGCAAGGGACCATTGTGACACTGCGGGGCCTCATGGAACCAATTGTCCATGATGACAGTGCGGATCAAAGGAGACCATGGGGACACTGCGGAACCTGATGGAACCAAGGAGCCATTGTGACACAGTGGGGCCTCATGGAATCAAGGAGACCATTGTGACCCAGGTGTTGCATGTGAAGGCAAGGAGCCATTGTGACACTTTGGGCTTCTTCCCTTGAGCTCTGCAGCTGGCTGTCCCAGCCCAGCGCACCATGTGCCACCTGCTCTCCTCAGGGCTCTGCCTGCACACAGCCCCAGGAGAAGTTTTCCTGTTTGGAAGGAAAGAATGGAAAAGCCGGAGCAGGTTTCCTAAACAACAAACCCCACTCAGGAGCCACATGCTCAGTACAGGCTGCCTGGAACGATGTCCCCTTTCTACAAGGGTCAGGGTGAGCAGGAATGAATGATCTCTGGGAGCAGAATTCTCGGAGTCTTTCCACTGAATTCTCTCTCCCTGTGTCTTGGGGTGACTTTATCATGTGTATCCCCTATTGCTGCTCTATGCCCAGAAGTGAACTTTGTGCATTTCTGTGCCTTTCAACTGAGCCTGAGAGGGGGGAGAGGAAAAAAAACCGGACAAACTTCTCAGAGCGTTTGTTCAAGGACACACATCCACACTCCTCGGCATCCTGCTTGCAGCAAGAGCGGAGGAAGCAACCTTGTTTCTTTTTAGCCAGTTTTCAGCTCCTTTTCTCTGGGGGGAGATGGAGAGTTGAACTTTGTTTTCCTGGGACTTCGGGGGTTTTTTTCCCTTCTTCTCTTCTTGACTCTTTCAACATCAGACCACACTGGGAGAATTTTCTCCCGAGGAGGGGGCCCTGAATGTGGGCCCATGAGCCAGCTGCAAGGAGGAGGAGAGAGACTGCACCTACGGAAGTGTTGGGGTTCCTCCCCCCTGCCATGAGGTCATGGGAGAGGGGACCCTGGGGTAGAGGCATGGCCTGGGCACGGGGGGTCTCCCTGCTCCCTGCTGACATGTGCCCTAATCCTGTTCAGCACTGCCTATTTTGTGTTGCCCTGTGCCAGGAGGGCCCTGGTTGTGCTGTGATTGCTCAGTTCTTTGGCAGTGCCCCGCCCATGTGGCTGGAGAAGAAAGAGCTCTGAAACTTCTCTCAAGAATCGCTCCCTATTTCTTTGCACGGGCCTCGCTGTCTAGGGATGTTTCTGGAGACCCCACCGAAACACGGAAGGACTCTCAAATTATCCCAGCTTTCTCTCCACAGCGAGAGGTTTTAATATTTAGCATTGTTATCCTTTTCCTGTGTGTTTGTTAAAAAAATAGTTTTTATCTCTTTCACTTTCTTCCCAGGAAAATTCTTTTTTCCCAAACCTGGTGGGGGAGGGCTGGGTGTAACCTGCCTTCTATCAGAGGATATTTTCCTCCACATTTGTCCAAACCAGCACAGCCTGTCCTTTCCTGGGTCTCTGTTGCAGATGGAAGCTGCTGGTGCCATTGTCAGCTTGAAGCCCTCTTTTGATGCAAGCAGATGTTGCCAGGTGTGTTCAGCAGCTGTTGCTCAATGCTTATGCCAAGCTATTGTGTTCCTCATGGAACCAAGGAGCCATTGTGACACTGCAGGGGCTGATGGCATCAAGGAGACCATTGTGACAGTACAGAACCTCCTAGAAACAAGGCTCCATTGTGACACCGTGGGGAATCATGGAATCAAGGAGCCCATTGGGACACGGCCAGGCCACATGGAACCAATGGTCCATGGTTCCACTGCGGATTCAAGAAGAGCACGGTGACACCACGCAACATCATGGAACCATGCGTTCATTGTGACACAGCGGGGCCTCATGGAAACAAGGGGACCATTGTGGCAAAGCAGGGCCTAATGGAAGCATGGAGAGCATTGGGACATTGTGGGGAATCATGGAAGCATGGAGAGCATTGTGACACTAAGGAAACTCCTGGAACCAAGATGACCACTGGCACATAATGGAACCTCATGGAAGCAAGCCTCCACGATGACTTTGGAGGGCCTCAGGGACCACAGGACCCATTGTGACACAGCAGGACCTGGTGGAACCAAGGAGCCTTTGTGATACTCCAGATCCACATGGAAGCCAGGGTGCACTGAGACACAGCGGGGCCTTGTTGGAACCAAAGACACCTCTGCAAAAAGCAGGCTAGCTCATAGAAGCAAGGAGTCCATTGTTACAACGTAAAAGCTATGGAACCAAGGGACCATTGTGACACTGCGGGGCCTCATGGAACCAATTGTCCATGATGACAATGCGGATCAAAGGAGACCATGGGGACACTGCGGAACCTGATGGAACCAAGGAGCCATTGTGACACAGTGGGGCCTCATGGAATCAAGGAGACCATTGTGACCCAGGTGTTGCATGTGAAGGCAAGGAGCCATTGTGACACTTTGGGCTTCTTCCCTTGAGCTCTGCAGCTGGCTGTCCCAGCCCAGCGCACCATGTGCCACCTGCTCTCCTCAGGGCTCTGCCTGCACACAGCCCCAGGAGAAGTTTTCCTGTTTGGAAGGAAAGAATGGAAAAGCCGGAGCAGGTTTCCTAAACAACAAACCCCACTCAGGAGCCACATGCTCAGTACAGGCTGCCTGGAACGATGTCCCCTTTCTGCAAGGGTCAGTGTGAGCAGGAATGATCTCTGGAAGCAGAATTCTCGGAGTCTTTCCACTGAATTCTCTGTCCCTGTGTCTTGGGGTGACTTTATCATGTGTATCCCCTATCGCTGCTCTATGCCCAGAAGTGAACTTTGTGCATTTCTGTGCCTTTCAACTGAGCCTGAGAGGGGGGAGAGGAAAAAAAACCGGACAACCTTCTCAGAGCGTTTGTTCAAGGACACACATCCACACTCCTCTGCATCCTGCTTGCAGCAAGAGCGGAGGAAGCAACCTTGTTTCTTTTGAGCCAGTTTTCAGCTCCTTTTCTCTGGAGGGAGATGGAGAGTTGAACTTTGTTTTCCTGGGACTTTGGGGTTTTTTTTCCCTTCTTCTCTTCTTGACTCTTTCAACATCAGACCACACTGGGAGAATTTTCTCCCGAGGTGGGGGCCCTGAATGTGGGCCCATGAGCCAGCTGCAAGGAGGAGGAGAGAGACTACACCTACGGAAATGTTGGGGTTCCTCCCCCCTGCCATGAGGTCATGGGAGAGGGGACCCTGGGGTAGAGGCATGGCCTGGGCACGGGGGTCTCCCTGCTCCCTGCTGACATGTGCCCTAATCCTGTTCAGCACTGCTTATTTTGTGTTGCCCTGTGCCAGGAGGGCCCTGGTTGTGCCGTGATTGCTCAGTTCTTTGGCAGTGCCCCGCCCATGTGGCTGGAGAAGAAAGAGCTCTGCAACTTCTCTCAAGAATCGCTCCCTATTTCTTTGCACGGGCCTCGCTGTCTAGGGATGTTTCAGGAGACCCCACCGAAACACGGAAGGACTCTCAAATTATCCCAGCTTTCTCTGCACAGCGAGAGCTTTTAATATTTAGCATTGTTATCCTTTTCCTGGGTGTTTGTTAAAAAAATAGTTTTTATCTCTTTCACTTTCTTCCCAGGAAAATTCTTTTTTCCCAAACCTGGTGGGGGAGGGCTGGGTGTAACCTGCCTACTATCAGAGGATATTTTCCTCCACATTTGTCCAAACCGGCACAGCCTGTCCTTTCCTGGGTCTCTGTTGCAGATGGAAGCTGCTGGTGCCATTGTCAGCTTGAAGCCCTCTTTTGATGCAAGCAGATGTTGCCAGGTGATTCAGCAGCTGTTGCTCAATGCTTATGCCAAGCTATTGTGTTCCTCATGGAACCAAGGAGCCATTGTGACACTGCAGGGGCTGATGGCATCAAGGAGGCAATTGTGACAGTACAGAACCTCCTAGAAACAAGGCTCCATTGTGACACCGTGGGGAATCATGGAATCAAGGAGCCCATTCTGACACGGCCAGGCCGCATGGAACCAATGGTCCATTGTTACACGGCGGATTCAAGAAGAGCACGGTGACACCACGCAACATCATGGAACCATAGGTCCATTGTGACACAGCGAGGCCTCATGGAAACAAGGGGACCATTGTGGCAAAGCAGGGCCTAATGGAAGCATGGAGAGCATTGTGACACTAAGGAAACTCCTGGAACCAAGATGACCACTGGCACATAATGGAACCTCATGGAAGCAAGCCTCCATGATGACTTTGGAGGGCCTCAGGGACCACAGGACCCATTGTGACACAGCAGGACCTGGTGGAACCAAGGAGCCTTTGTGATACTCCAGATCCACATGGAAGCCAGGGTGCACTGAGACACAGCGGGGCCTTGTGGGAACCAAAGACACCTCTGCAAAAAGCAGGCTAGCTCATGGAAGCAAGGAGTCCATTGTTACAACGTAAAAGCTATGGAAGCAAGGGACCATTGTGACACTGCGGGGCCTCATGGAACCAATTGTCCATGATGACAATGCGGATCAAAGGAGACCATGGGGACACTGCGGAACCTGATGGAACCAAGGAGCCATTGTGACACAGTGGGGCCTCATGGAATCAAGGAGACCATTGTGACCCAGGTGTTGCATGTGAAGGCAAGGAGCCATTGTGACACTTTGGGCTTCTTCCCTTGAGCTCTGCAGCTGGCTGTCCCAGCCCAGCGCACCATGTGCCACCTGCTCTCCTCAGGGCTCTGCCTGCACACAGCCCCAGGAGAAGTTTTCCTGTTTGGAAGGAAAGAATGGAAAAGCCGGAGCAGGTTTCCTAAACAACAAACCCCACTCAGGAGCCACATGCTCAGTACAGGCTGCCTGGAACGATGTCCCCTTTCTGCAAGGGTCAGTGTGAGCAGGAATGATCCATCTCTGGGAGCAGAATTCTCGGAGTCTTTCCACTGAATTCTCTGTCCCTGTGTCTTGGGGTGACTTTATCGTGTGTATCCCCTATCGCTGCTCTATGCCTAGAAGTGAACTTTGTGCATTTCTGTGCCTTTCAACTGAGCCTGAGAGGGGGGAGAGGAAAAAAAACCGGACAAACTTCTCAGAGCGTTTGTTCAAGGACACACATCCACACTCCTCGGCATCCTGCTTGCAGCAAGAGCGGAGGAAGCAACCTTGTTTCTTTTTAGCCAGTTTTCAGCTCCTTTTCTCTGGGGGGAGATGGAGAGTTGAACTTTGTTTTCCTGGGACTTCGGGGGTTTTTTTCCCTTCTTCTCTTCTTGACTCTTTCAACATCAGACCACACTGGGAGAATTTTCTCCCGAGGAGGGGGCCCTGAATGTGGGCCCATGAGCCAGCTGCAAGGAGGAGGAGAGAGACTACACCTACGGAAGTGTTGGGGTTCCTCCCCCCTGCCATGAGGTCATGGGAGAGGGGACCCTGGGGTAGAGGCATGGCCTGGGCACGGGGGTCTCCCTGCTCCCTGCTCACATGTGCCCTAATCCTGTTCAGCACTGCTTATTTTGTGTTGCCCTGTGCCAGGAGGGCCCTGGTTGTGCCGTGATTGCTCAGTTCTTTGGCAGTGCCCCGCCCATGTGGCTGGAGAAGAAAGAGCTCTGCAACTTCTCTCAAGAATCGCTCCCTATTTCTTTGCACGGGCCTCGCTGTCTAGGGATGTTTCAGGAGACCCCACCGAAACACGGAAGGACTCTCAAATTATCCCAGCTTTCTCTGCACAGCGAGAGCTTTTAATATTTAGCATTGTTATCCTTTTCCTGTGTGTTTGTTAAAAAAATAGTTTTTATCTCTTTCACTTTCTTCCCAGGAAAATTCTTTTTTCCCAAACCTGGTGGGGGAGGGCTGGGTGTAACCTGCCTTCTATCAGAGGATATTTTCCTCCACATTTGTCCAAACCAGCACAGCCTGTCCTTTCCTGGGTCTCTGTTGCAGATGGAAGCTGCTGGTGCCATTGTCAGCTTGAAGCCCTCTTTTGATGCAAGCAGATGTTGCCAGGTGTGTTCAGCAGCTGTTGCTCAATGCTTATGCCAAGCTATTGTGTTCCTCATGGAACCAAGGAGCCATTGTGACACTGCAGGGGCTGATGGCATCAAGGAGACCATTGTGACAGTACAGAACCTCCTAGAAACAAGGCTCCATTGTGACACCGTGGGGAATCATGGAATCAAGGAGCCCATTGGGACACGGCCAGGCCACATGGAACCAATGGTCCATGGTTCCACTGCGGATTCAAGAAGAGCACGGTGACACCACGCAACATCATGGAACCATGCGTTCATTGTGACACAGCGGGGCCTCATGGAAACAAGGGGACCATTGTGGCAAAGCAGGGCCTAATGGAAGCATGGAGAGCATTGGGACATTGTGGGGAATCATGGAAGCATGGAGAGCATTGTGACATTAAGAAAACTCCTGGAACCAAGATGACCACTGGCACATAATGGAACCTCATGGAACCAAGCCTCCATGATGACTTTGGAGGGCCTCAGGGACCTCTTATTACTAGAATAAGTAGTAAAGTAGGCATGCTTTATTCCAGTGCTGGGACGCACGGGGAATCGCTCCTCCAAAATCACGCCTGCCGACAGCTGCATTCAGCTCGGTATTTATCGGGTTACAAGTTCCATTTTTATTAAGTTTCCTAACAAACTTATACATATTCATCACCTAGCCCCGCCCAGCCTCGCTTCGTATTATAATAAACTCAAAAGTCATTTACATCCGCATAGCGCTTGCGCAGTGTTGTTTGGTGGTTGTTGTAGGCGTCTCCTGGGGGTTCTTGTGATGAAGTCAGGGGAGTCTTCCTCATCTGAACTTTTCACCTTTCTCTCCTGCACATGCTCTTTTATACTTTTGGCCTGGGTTTAAGCTTTGGTACTGGTTTGAGCTAGTTTTGGGGAGGGCAGGATGTCTGTCTTAGGCTCCCGCTGGTCTTACCGGCAGTCTCTTATCTTTTTTCTTCCTGCTCTGGTATGCTGACCAAGCTAGATGCATTCTTCCTGACAAACGAATTCTTCTGCTCCCCATCCCCCTGATTCAAAGTCATCTTAAGAACATTCCAGAACTTTCCCCTCTTTTCTATAGACCCACCGCTCTTCCCCATTGGTGTCACCATCTAGTGATCACATAGCAGCATTACACCCGCACAGTCGCAATAATAATCAACTTATTAACTGCACATAACAAGTAAATATTAACTTCTTTTTAACCAAAAGAAAAAAAACTTTTAACCATTTATTACAACTCCCCCCTCTAAAACTTTGATCGGGCTCTTGCCCGCATCAACCATCTCATCACATTTTAACAGTTTTTATTAGGCAGTGTCCTCATAAGTCTTATAAATCTTTTGCAGCCTTTGGTATTTCTTATAAATTTCTTTTTCTGCTTCAGGGACTTCCTTTCCTTCCTGATCCTCTTCTAATTCATCTGCTTGCAGCACTCTAATTCTTGCAATTTTCTCCTTGTTTTGTGTCTGTAATTCTTGAATGAGGGGCATATTCTGCACAACAGAAGTTATAAGTCTAACAAAACAGGGGATTAAACACGGCAGGAATATGAAACCAGCAAACGAGAGTCCAACAATTATCAATGCCTTCTTCCACCACTCTCCAGTTAGTAGGTTGTCCCACCAGTTAGATTTAAACAGCAGGGTCCGCCTTTGCACAGGAACATGGGCTAGTTTTCTGATGTTAGTAGTTATATTTTTGATGGCTTCACTGTGGTCATCAATTTCTACACAGCACTCTGAAGAATTAAACTTTCCACACACACCACCTTCCTCGGCTAGCAGGTAATCTAGGGCCAGCCTATTTTGGTATATCATAGTTCTCATTTGTCTGGATTGTGCAGAAAGTAAATCCAGAGCTAGGGTGGATTGATTAGATATTATTTCCACCAGTGCTTGAAGGCAGATAATTCTATTCAACATATATATTGGAGTCCTGTTCCCCCATGATCCATCCTGGGCCCAAGTTGCAGGACCATAGGTGGCTATGATCTGCTCAGGTGGCCACTCACCCTCCCCCCACTTCTGGGTTCCCCCTATCTGGATGTCCCTTTTTCGCCGTGCCAATTCATCATACAGAGGAACCCCAAGACTTTGCCCCTCAATTCTTGGAAGTAGGAAAAAGGAGGGTCTAATTATGCCTAGGGTACAGCTTCCAGCCCAGTCCTTTTGAAGCATAACATAGGCCATTATCCCACATAACCAGAAGAGCCCTTTTGGTGCTCGCCAATAATTATGAAATTTTACATTGTTTATGCCAATCTCACTCCAGAATTTTGAGATTTTTGGTTCATCTTGGAAGGGGTTGGGTTCCCTGGTAATACATTCATATAAATTTTCTCGTTCCACATATGTACACCCTTGTTTTTGTTTTCTTGCCCAATATAAATCCTTAGCCTTAGGGATCCACCACTGATGTGTACCATTTGTTACAAAATACCTTTTACAGGGGAGCTCACCCACATATGCTATATATTTAGGACCTCTCCTCCACAGACATTCTTCTCCGATGACTCTCGACCTCAGGCTCCAAGTTTCTTCTTCCTCCCTCTCATCTGCTCCTGGCGATTCTTTCTCCATTATCTTTAGGGTCTCCTGTGGGGTCAAAGCAATCCCCTCCCCAGGCCAAACCTCTGCCATCCGAGTATCTCCACAAATCCAGCAATCAGTTATATTCCATTCATGGCTTATTTTCTCAACTAGATCTAGGAACAAGTTCTTTCCTCCTATTATTCTGATTTCAGGTCCCTTCTTAATTACCCCTTTTACCTCCTTCTCTCTAATCAAGTCTGGCTCCCATTTTCCTGCCTTTTCTTTTTGCTTTACCGGGTCTTTCTCAGAACAGATCCATTTCTCCTTCATAGGGCATTCTCCCAGCAATTTCTGTTTAAAAGTCCCTACATTCTCAAAAAGCCAATAGGTTCAGCCATCCTCTATGCAAGTTTGCAGCTCTAAAAAGTTGGCACAATTAGGGCTTGGGTTCGAATGGGTTCTTAGGACGGCCGTCAGGGAGTCTCCCGCATACAAGGGGTAGTAACATTTATCACAGGATGGTGCTCCTCCCGCTTGGATGTTAATCATGAGGAGCACCCATATCAGCAGGGGTCCGGTACAGGGCACTCTCCCACCCATGTCTCCCCTCTAATCCCAATTAGAGGATCCGCGACTCTCTGTCTGTGGCAAGAGTGTATCCTGATCTGGTCTTGCCCCCTTGCAGTATTCTTACCCGTTGGCTACTGTTCCCCTCTTGTTGCGGTGACAATCTCCCTTTTGTGTCAACTTATTTTCTTTCCTTTTAGGGTCTGATTGCTAGGTGTGTGGGAGGATGCTCTATTCCTTCAGAGTTCTTTGGATCTGTAATGAGAAACATCAAACAGATTTTAAAAGTTCTGTTAAAATTCTTCAATAAATAACTATTTTAAACTTTAAACATTAACAAGTATTCATGAAGTCAACAACTTCTAATTCTTAAAACCTAAATTACTAAAACAGTTAATAAAATACGAATCATCTTAAAAACTCCATCTTTATCTGTCCTTTCATGGCTTCTTCTTTAGTGTCAGCTTGGTGTCGGTCGAGTTGACTACCATCCACTCAGCTGGGGCTTGTACAGGTCCTTTCACCCTGGAGACATGAGTCCATCCTCTTTCTTGAGTTCTTATTGCTGTTGCTGCGGTCAGCAAAATTTGAAAAGGGCCTTCCCATTTCGGGGTCAATGGCTGATCTTTCCAAGTTTTAATTAATACCCAATCGCCAGGCTGGAACTTATGAATATCAAAATCAACGGGCGTAGTTTGGGGAAGATACCCCTTTTCTCTCAGTTCTTTGAGAGTCTTTGCAACAGTCTGTATGTATTTCTTTTAAGCTTGATAAATGTAGGATGGTTCCTTCATCTCCTAAGGCTGCTTTCTTTGCTATCTGGTCGGCCAAATTATTTCCTTTTATCTCCAGGGAGTCTCCTCTTTGATGTCTCCTTACATGCACTACGGCTATCTCCACTGGGCCTCTTAAAGCTTCAAGTACCTCTTTTATTAAATTCTCATGCACTATCGTTTTTCCTTTTGAATTTACAAATCCTCTCTCAGTCCAGATTTTACCAAAAGTGTGTACCACTCCATATGCATATTTTGAGTCAGTATAAATAGTTCCTTTTTGATAACTGAGCCACAACAGTCCTCGTAATAAAGCATAAAGTTCACAGCACTGCACCGACCACTGTCCTGAAAGTTTTCCTTTTTCTATAACATTCATCTCTTTTCCATTTATCACTGCATACCCCGAAACTCGTTTTCCTTCTATTACTCTGGATGAACCGTCCACAAAGAGGATCTCTCCTTCCAGTAAGGGGTGTTCCAATAAGTCCTCCCTGACTTTCATTTGCAGGTCAATGGTTTCGATGCAGATATGCTCAAGTTCCCTGTCTGGTTCTCCATATAAAAATTGGGCAGGGTTTATTGCTCTGGTTGTGGTTAACTCCAAATTTTCCATATTATTTAGAATCAGTTCATATTTTAAAAGTCTGCTGTCAGAGATCCATTGGCTAGCTTTTTTACTTAATATGGTTTTTAAATCATGTGGAGTGTACACTCTAATCTTGTTACCAAAAGTTAACTTATATCCTTCCTCCACCAGGGTTACTGTGGCTGCAACAGCCTGGAGACAGGTTGGCCATCCCCTTATCACTGGGTCTAATAACTTTGACACATAAGCGATAGGTTTTTTCACTCCACACCACTCCTGCACAAGCACTCCATAAGCCACTCCTTCTTCAACATTCACAAATAACTCAAATAACCTTTCTAAATCAGGCAAACTCAATACTGGAGCAGTTATCAGTTTTCTTTTCAATTCTTCCAACCTGTCATTGTCTTCTTCATCCCAGGTTAAGGGTTCTTGCTCTACTAATTTGTCATACAAGAATTTTACTAGTTTAGTATGCCCTTCTATCCATAATTTACAGTATCCAATCAACCCTAACAATTTTCTCACATCAGTTTTAGTTTTTGGTGCTGGCAATGACAATATTCCCTGTATTCTACTTGAGTCTAGTTTCTTGTAGCCGTGCCCAATTACATGACCTAAATATTTCACCTCTGGTTCTACAAATTGCAACTTCCTTTTTGATACTTTCAAACCCTTTTCTGCTAGAAAATTTAATAATTTAATTGTTGTTTCCTGGACCTCTTCTTTTTGTTCCCCTGAGACTAACAAATCGTCCACATACTGTAATATCTGTACCTGTCCAATTGGTAAAAATTCTCGCATCAGTTCTTCTAAGGCCTGACCAAATAGATTTGGGGATTCTGTAAATCCCTGAGGTAGTCGAGTCCATTGTAATTGCTGTTTCCTCCCTGTAGCTTCATCATGCCATTCAAAGGCAAACCACCCTCTGCTCTCTTTTTCAAGTGGGCACGCCCAAAAGGTGTCCATGCCCTCCTCCTTCTGCCCACACTGCAGAAGTCTCCTTCTGCAATAGTCTCCTCCTCATCCTTTGTTAACACCATTATTTTAGCCACCATTCTGCCTTCCTCAGGGACTACCCCTATCCCCAGCTGTAATTGCAGGTCCCGGCCTAGTAAATTGCATCCCAATTTTGGCATGTATAATAAATCTACACAGCTTTCTCAGGAATTGCCTTTTACTTGTACTTGTTCAATCATGGCCACATCAAATGGAAGCAGCAGAAAGACTTTGTGTCTGCTTGTCCAAGCTCCAAGGAGCTGGGGTGGCAAAGGGTGGCCTGGGCTGGTGGCAGGTGAAGTCCTGTTTCATGTCATCATAGAGTGGCACAGGACAAAGCTAAAAGCACCCACAGCCACACTGATGAAGTCTTTCTGATGATCCTAGAGGAAAAGCTGCTGTCACACAATCCACTGGTATTTATAACTTTTATTTGCAATACTTTAGGTCCAAGTTTCAAACTGCAATATTTTTACACTCAAGACACGGTCATGCACAATCCATATTTCAATTTCCTATTGCTTCAACCACAATTTAAAATAACTTAATATTGACAACAAAACCCAAAATCTTTAAAAAAGGATGCTGAGGTCAGTGAGATGGATCCATGCCATCAGCACATTTGCAAAGTAAATAACTTTGTTCTCTTTTTAAAAAGATCAGTTACCTCTTAATCCAAAGTTACAGAAGATTTTTCACTACACATTTGGTTTTTTCTCTTTCATATTTTTTCTGTTTTCTCTTTTTTCTTATTTTTTTTTTTTAAGAGATAACACGTCTTAAAAAAGGATTGTACAGCAAAATGAGATACATTTCTGCTCAACAATGAAAATGTAGGCTCCTCCTCTGTTTACTTTTGTCTGGATACCCTGAAGAAAAAAATCTAGCAGACACCAGCAGAGGTGTAAACGGGTTGCTTTGGACTAAAGTGGAGTTTAGCACTGGTGACATCCTGACCCAGTCAAGAGTTGCAGAATTCTTTTGCAGATCTCGAACCATGTCCTTGCGGGCACAGCACCTGCAGTGCTGATGCACCAGGGCACAAGAAGAACTCTGTTATTCCCGCACCGAATTTGGGCTCTGCCCAAGCAGGAGGTGCTGCAGTGCTTTGCTCCTCGTTGCCGTGTGGAGCAGCTCCCTTCCTGCTGGCTGAGCTGCTCAGGCAGAGCCCGGCAGCTCCTGACCCTGAAGGGCTGAGGCCTTTCCCCTGCTGCTGTGCTACAGACGGATTCAGCAGCATTGCTGTACGTGGGGATACACAGCGGGACCAAAAGCAGTTGCCTCTGTAGACCCTAAGCTGAAAGGTGAAAAATCTCAAGAGACGAGGATGGAAGAGACTCGCAGGCTGCCTGTTTGCTGTGCTGCCCCACTTGTGAGCGGCCCAGCTTTGCGTGAGGCAGAGTGAGAACAAGGGGCAGCTCCCTCCCTCCCAGCCCCGCAGCCAAGGGGTCCCTCCAGTCCTGGGGCTTGGGGCACCATCAGAAGCTTCCAAGCAAAGGTTATCTTTGAACTTGCTCATTCATGAAATGCGCACGGTCATTAGCGCTCTGATAGATGTATCCACCCATTAGTGAAGCATGGATTGACCTTTCTGTATTTGGAACCTGGACAAGGCCATGAAATCTGACATCTGGCCTTGTTTGGGGCTGTATGGTCCAAGTCAACTCCCTTGCTTCCTCCTTGAGCCCTGGCCAGGCTTTGGGAGAAACAAACGGGAGAATGAAACCAGATGTTCCCACGCTAGAAGTGCTGTCGGTTTGTTAGCTCAACACTATCAAAGGTGGGCCCTCTCACAGGGAGGTCGGAAGCCTCACCTGTGGGTGGAGGCACCTGCAGGAACTCCCAGTGTCCGGGAATGGCTCTCCAGTCCTTGGCTGTGACAGCTTCCCCCAGCTGATGGGTGGCTCTGGGTGATGGTAAAGTCTGAGGGTAACTGCTGCTGTCTCTTTCTTAATCACTACGGGCAATCTTTGGTAGGGATGATTGGGTGCATTGCTGAGCTTCTCCTTTTGTGATTCTTTGCTGCTTTGAACTACAATAAATGACGCTGATTCCTTGAGTTGGTGTCTGTGTCTTTGGTGCTGACCCTGCCCACTGGTAAAACAAATTTGGTATAGTCTGGCCGGATCACAACAAAATGCTGCTTTTTAAATGTAAGTGTAAGGAATCGGTCCCATCCAAAATTCCCGCATGGGAAGACCTTCCCTAGGGTTTGCTGGCTGTGGCGTGGGCTGAGGTCGGAGCTCCGTGCGAGCAATGAGGACGTCAATTGAAAGAAGCTGAAGCACTGGATGTATTAAAATGCATCCCAAAATTGCATATGGAAAAAGGAAAAGAACTTGTGGGTTTGGGAAGATGAGGGTGAATTTTGTTAACAGCATCTCGGAAACAGCACCAACAGAAGGAACGATTGTTGTTGAAACGCTCCCACATGGAGCGACAGAAGAAGTTTTTAATCTTGAGCTTGGATTTGTTTGAGCAAAGGAAATAATAATAATAACAATGAGAATAATAACAAAAAATAATGATCTACATGTTCATAATAAAATATAATAAAAATCGATGTTTATGTTTTCACATGTATATAATGACATTGTGAAATAATGCTCCAAATACCCATTTGTTAGCTTTGGCTGCTCAGGGATATAAGACTAAATACGCTACAGAAAAGGACTGGCCAGGACCCCAGCATCACTGGGAAACTGTGGGAGATTGTATACAACAGATGAAGGAGGAAGGGATGAAAGTGGCTGTTTTTATAGGGTTTGCTGACGCTAGGACGTGGAATGCTTTGTCTGTTACTGCGAAAAATAAAGTGAGTAAGACTGCTGGGTTTTTCATATCCCAGACTATCCACAAGCTGCAGAACTGATTGAACAGATGAAGGGGTTGTTAAAAGAGCAGTTGAAAAATATAGGAGATGGGAATGTGTCGCAATGAAAAACCCACCTCCCAGATGTGCTCCATATCCTTAACAATGGGCCCACTGGGGAAATGGAAACCCCCTGGATGCGCATGGCTGCACCCAACTTGCAAATAGAACCACGGACAGTGACACTTTGACTTCCTGGGAAATTGTTCCGGGGGTGATGGTCCCTGACAGGGCCATCGCAGAGGCTGCAGGGCTGGACCTTTACACATTAGAATTAATTAGGAAAAATCAGAAGCAAATGAGAGTTATCAGTACCGGCACAGGAATTCAGGTTCCTCCGGGACACTTTGGTTTGATAACTGCTCACTCAAGCTTGGCCTTGACAAGTGTTCATATGGTGGGAGGAGTGGTTGGTGCAGATTATCAAGGAGAAATTAAAGTAGTTCTGTTAAACAATAGTGAACAACACTGGATTATTCAACCCCACGGCAGGGAAGCACAGTTATTGATATTGCCAGTTTTTAAAACAACCGTGAAAAAAGGACATCCACTTCACATCACTACTGTTCAGGGAGATAAAGGGTTTGGATCCACCAGTCCTAATCATGGAGCCAGAGTGTGGGTCCAGAGGCCAAATGGCCCGCCCGAGCCAGCTGAAGTAAGAGCTGTAAACAAAGACAACACTGTTTGAATCCTGAAACCTGGGTGAGAAAGATGGGCACATGTCCCTGCAGCCAAGTGTTCTGTGAGAGAACAAAGAGATGTTACAGGATATTGTTTTGCAGAGCCTGCCAGACCAAATCTCCCTGTTTGCCCCAATGGTCCCTTTGGAAAGTGCTCTGATCCACGGCGCTCGATGTGAAGACTGATGTGCCACTGAGTGAGTGACTTCTGCAGACAGAAAGGGACCACTTAACAGTGAAACTATTGTTGATCTTGTTGATTTAATGTTGTCCTTGTAATCGGAGCACTGGTTGGGAAAATAGATTTCTAACAGCAGGAGCAGAGATAGGGAACTCATTTAACCTCAGTAATTGCTGGGTGCGTGCAAGTCCAGAAGGATCCGATGACTGGCCTTGGCTGGCCCATCTGGCCCAACCCAAATGGTGGGTTAGAAACTTGAGCACAGTTCACGATAAAAACAGAGCTCTAGACCGAGGGTGGCGATCCCCGACTGCTGCCTTTTCATAGAAAAGTCATTTCTTGCCTAAATCGGATAAAGAGGAATATATGTAGGGAAAAGTGTCTGTGGATGGATGTTGTCTCCTGGAATAGGTTGTATGCACCCACACTGTAAACTGTTCAATTGCAGCCAGTATAAAGGGAAATGGAATCAAACTCACGGACAGCTCTTTAATCATGGCTGGGTTAAGCGTTCCTATGAAGATTGTGAAAAGATACCCTTAAAGCACTTCCCGTATGATATTTTGGCTTGTCAACAAAGAATTTCTAATACTTAAATCTAAGATTGTAGGATGAAAAGAATTGTTATGAAGGTTGCAGTTCGTCTCTAGGTCAAAGGACTGATTGAAGTAGTGAGGCCTGAACAACAGGCCCTGACTGAGGCCTGAACAACAGGCTCTGAGCCAAAGTTGACATCTAGATGAACCTTCCAACCAAATGTTCTATTTGTATCTGCTCATTAACAAAGCATTAGTAGCAATATGCTCTATGTTCATTGGTGAAACACGGATTGACCTTTCTGTATTTAGAAACTGGACGAGGCCCCATCTGGCCTTGTTTGGGGCTTTAGGATCAAACTCCCTCGGTTCCTCCTTGAGCCCTGGCCAGGCTTTGGGAGAAACCAAAGAGGAGAATGAAACCAGATGTTCCCACACTAGCAGTGATGTCGGCTTGTTTGTTCAACGCTGTCAAAGCTGGGCCCTCTCACAGCGAGGTTGAAGCCTCGTTGCCCGCAAAGGTGGATGCACCTGCAGGAACTCCCAGGGTGCGGGAATGGCTCTCCAGTCCTTGGCTGTGACAGCTTCCCCCAGCTGATGTGAGGATGTGGATGATGGCAAGGCCTGAGGGTAACTGGTGCTGTCTCTTTCTTGATTACTGTACGCAATCTTTGGTAGTGATGATTGGGTGCTTTGCTGGGCTTCTCCTTTTGTGATTCTTTGCAGTTTTGCATTCTAATAACTTACACTATTCCTGAACTTGGTGTCTGTGTCTTTGGGGCTGACCCTGCCCACTGGCAAAACAGACGCTGAGGGCCCTCGGAGAACCAAAGGTGCCTTGCGACACCGTGGGGCCTCGTGTAACCAAGGGCACCACAGTGACAGCGTGGGGCCCAAAGGAACCAAGGGGCCAGCGTGGCACTGCAAGGCCTCGTGGAACCATGGAGAGCATTGTGACACGGAGGGGAGTCTTATAATCAAGGGTCCATTGTTTTCCTCTCCCTGCCCCGGCCCCAGCCCTGCAAAGAAGCCCAGTCCTGTCTGGCCCTGCAGCAGGAACTGGAGGCACTGGAGGTGCGGGACAGTGACTCTGTGTCTGGAATGCTCAGGAGATCCTCAGCTCGGGCAGCTCCTGCAGCCCCAGGGCCCCGCTGCCCAGCACAGCAGCAGAGAGTTGGCTCTGGGGCTCCTCAGGCTGCTCCTGCTGCTATCCCAGGGACAGGGCAGCCTCTTGCCAGGGCTCCTCTGCACACACACGAGCTGCTGCTCTTCTCCTGGCCCATCCCAGCTCCCCACAGAGCCTTTCCCAGGGGAACACGTCTGTGCTGGCCTGAGCAGCCCTTGCTGTAGCCTCTGCCCTGCTGCCCACAGCCCCCGAGCTGGGGGTGCTGCTCTGCAGAGCATGGGGGCTGTGCTGCCCGGGGCCATGGGCTGCCTCTGCTGGGCTGTGCTGCTCAAGCTGGGAGACAGAGCTCTGCAGCTGATGGTGCTCCCTGCACGGACCCCCTCCCACACAGGCTCTGCTGTGGCCATGGAGGGTGCTCCGAGGTGCCTGCCTTGTTCCAGGGCTGGCGCATGGGCTGGGGCTGCCCTGGATCCTCCTCTGCAAGTTCCCAGAGGGTCAGACGAGTCACTGCCCAGACTCCTTTCCCTGTACCTGCTGTGTCCCCTGGGGCTGCAGAGCTCTCATGGCTCACAGGAAACATTCAGTCCTTTATCTCTGGGTGAGCCCACCCTGGACAGGCCTGTGCCCAGGGAGCTCCACTCACGGCTGATCCCTGGCACACACTGTCCCTGCAGGTCCCCTGCGTTCTCCTGGCAGCTCCCAAGTCCCTCCAGAAGAACATTCCCCTGCCATCAGGCCTGGCACAAGCTGCAGAGCCCCAGGAAGGTTCATCACAGACCATTCACCATCTGGTGGGCACTGGCCACCACCAAGCAAAACCTGAACCACACCTGAGTCTCTTGAAGGCCACACTGGGACCCTGATCTCATCCCACTGAGCCCTGGGAGAACAAGGAACACAGGCAGCCTCTTTAGAGTCTCTTCCTTGGGCCTCTTCCTGACAGTGACTGTGCAGGGAGAGCAAAGCCTTCCTGCAGTGCCTTCAGGAGATGCCCTTTGCTGATGGAACTGCTGTGGCGGAGCCCAGCTGTGTCCCAGCAGTGCCCATGGCCTGTCCCTGCCTGTGACACGCAGCAGGACTCGCACCACCCGCACAGAGCTGTTGGCCTTACACCATCACAGCAGCTCCAAAGGAGAGAGTGGAAGTAATAAGAGAGGAGCTCTGAAAAGACCAAGCTCTGCTGCTCCCTGGCTGTGCTGCTCTGCTGGGACTCTTCCCTGCCCCACGCCTGCAAAACTGGCCCTGCCCTCCAGCTTCAGGGATGGACTCAACCAAAGGATCTTGAACAAAGACCTTGCTGATGGGTCCTTTCTTTCATGTGAATACACACAGAGCAGACTCCTCATTGACACAGTCCCTGTCAACAGTCCCATTCAGCCTGTAAACAGGGAATAAGATGCATAACAAAATCTTTTGGGTACAACATTAACATAGGAAAAGAAAAAAAGCCCCCAAAGCACCACCACCAAAACAACCTGAGAAGGCAGGCTGGGCCTCTAATGATTACACTTTAGCCTATGGAGCTGAAAACAGGCAGGTTTTTGCTTCTGGAAAGCATCCAGTCATCATTTTCCTCAGGGCATCCTTGAGCTCCTGGTTCCTCAGGCTGTAGATGAGGGACTTCAGGGCTGGAGGCAGCACCGAGTACAGAACTGGCAGTGCCAGGTCCACGGATGGGGAGGACCTGGAGGGGGGCTTCAAGCAGGCAACAAAGCCAGTGCTGAGGAACAGGGAGACCATGGCCAGGTGAGGGAGGCACGTGCAAAAGGCTTTGTGCCATCCCTGCTCAGAGGGGATCCTCAGCACAGCCCTGAAGATCTGCCCATAGGAGAAAAGAAGGAACACAAATGAACCAAAAGTTAAACAGATGGAAAACACAACAAGCCCGAGTTCCCTGAGGTGGCAGTGTGAGCAGGAGAGCTTGAGGAACTGTGGGATTTCACCCAAGAACTGGCCCAGGGCACTGCCCTGGCACAGGGGCAGGGAAAATGTATTGGCCGTGTGCAGCAGAGCATTGAGAAAGCCACTGGCCCAGGCAGCTGCTGCCATGTGAGCACAAGCTCTGCTGCCCAGGAGGGTCCCGTAGTGCAGGGGTTTGCAGAGGGACACGTAGCGGTCGTAGCACTCGACGGCGGCGAGGAGGGAAAACTCCGCTGAAATGAGGAAGACAGAGAGAGAAAGAGAAAGAGAGAAAAAGAGAGAAAGAGAGAAAGAGAGAAAGAGAGAAGAGAGAGAAAGAGAGAAAGAGAGAAAGAGAGAAGAGGAAGAGGAAGAGGAAGAGGAAGAGGAAGAGGAAGAGGAAGAGGAAGAGAGAAAGAGAGAAAGAGAGAAAGAGAAAGAGAAAGAGAAAGAGAAAGAGAAAGAGAAAGAGAAAGAGAAAGAGAAAGAGAAAGAGAAAGAGAAAGAGAAAGAGAAGGAGAAGGAGAAAGAGAAAGAGAAGGAGAAAGAGAGAAGGAGAAAGGGAAAGAGAAAGGGGCTGTGCAGCACCTCCTGCGTAGGAGGTGGTTGTGGTGTCCCAAAATGGAATTGTGCATGGCTTTGGGGACAGTGGTGCAGATGGAGCCCAGGTCGGTGAGGGCAAGGGTCAGCAGGAAGAAGAACATGGGGCTGTGCAGGTGCTGGCCGCAGGCTCCGGCGCTGATGATGAGGCCGCTGCCCAGGAGGGCAGCCAGGGAGATGCCCAGGAAGAGACTGAAGTGCAGGAGCTGCAGCTGCCGCGTGTCTGCCAATGGCAGCAGGAGAAAGGGGCTGATGGAGCTGCTGTTGGACATTGGCTGTGTGTGGACATGGGGACCTGTTCATGGAGAAAAGTCAGTGACAGCTTAAGGGAAACGGCTCTCAGCCAAATCAAAGCCATGTCCCACAAATGCTTCTCCTGTCACACACTGACACCTTATGGGGATTCAGAGTGTCGCCACGGAGAACGGCTTTGGCTGGCCTGGGGGGGCCTTGCGAGAGACGAGAGACGGGGCGGGCCGGGGCCGCGTCTGGCAGGAGGCGAGACAAAGAGCAAGAGGCGAGACAAAGAGTAGGATAGTTAACGGGAGATTGGGCGAGGAGATGGTAATCTGTAGCCCTTGGAGATGTAAAACATATAACCTTAGAAGCTGAAGTTTGTAGCTGCTGAACTGTGGGTTTGGAACAGTATATAAAGATGTGACTCGTGCGAGGAAATTTGGCTTTGCATGCGGCCGGCGAAGTCCGTGTTCCATCACCGACAACACCCTTCTGTTTTTCTAGCAGATCTTCCTTCAGCTCCAGCCGCAGCCCTGCTTGGTGCTGGCTGCGTGCGACATGAGTTTCAGGGCAATTGCTCCGGGGGGTTTTATAATTCAGCCTTGCTGTGCAGAAGTGGGAGGGGGACAGCCACCTGTCCTGGTGTTACACTTTGAAACCCCAGCTAACACAAGGGCACTCCCAGGGCCCAAGAACAGGAATGGCAAAAGCTGTTAAAGTGTTCTAGAGGTTTTTACAGCTCCTCTTCATCTCCCCGGCTGACTGGTTTTGGATGTCAGAAACACTCAGCATTGCTGCTGTCCTCGGGGAGAATAGAGCGAGTTCTGTGAGGCAAGGCGGTGAGTGGAGAGTGAGGGGAGGTGCTCTGTCACTCTGTCCTGTTCCAAGATCCTCTGGGCTTTCACCCTTGTCAGACAGAGGATAATCACCCTCCCATATTTCCCTTAGAAACCATCCCAACACTGCTGAGAGCAGATCGATCCACCACAGCCCATCAAATGTCCACCCCCTTCTCGAGGTCTCAGCCCCACATTGGTAGCCAAATACACACATGGCTCATTGCACCAAGCCAACAGCACTTTGTCCATCATCAAACTTCTGTGTCTCACTGTGGGGCTTTCAGGTAACACAAAGATGCTACACGACCTGTTTGCGTCCTGGAGGGAAGCTCCGAGCTTAGGGGGAATCCTCAAGAAGAAAGCCAAGTGTCCTAATGATGGCATTGGATGTAGGGAGATGGAGCTCCTTCCCTGGCTGCATTGCCCACAGCCGGGCACTGGGGCCAGCGTCACCCTGAGCCAGCTGAGCCAGCTGTGCCCCCTCCCAGAGCCCCCCAGTGCCAGGCAGATGCTCCCGGCCCTGTGCTCTGCAGAGGGAACTGGGCCCGGGACCGCAGAGCTGCCCCACAGCTCTGCTGCAGCTCTGCCTGCACAGGAGGGGCTTCACGCCTTGGAGCCCCGGCCCTGAGGGCAGAGGCTTGGCTGAGGGAGAGAGGAGGGGAGGGGGCTTGTTCAGAGGGAGGGGCTGCACTCGAGGGCATCCTGTGGAGGTCTCTAAGCTCTCCGTGCCACAACATTTCTGCCTTTTGTTTTCTCTCATTGCCTGATCTTCTCTCTGCTTGCTGAAGATCTTCCTCCTGGAGATGTTTCCCTGTGCCTGATCTCTTCCTGCCAGCACTCACAGACCCCATATCTCTGTGCACTCTCCTTGGCCCTACAGAAACCTGCCTGTTTGCAGGGCACTGGCTGGGGACAGGTTCTGTTTGCAGGTGGGAGAAAGGACAGGTCAGACTAAGCCTGGCGGGTCCAGCAAAGGTGATGCCGGTGCTCTCCGTGGGCAGAGGAGTGCCTTGAAAGCACTTTAGGAAACTCCTGCAGAGCACTCAAGTTACACTTCCCATGCCTTAGGGACTCTTAAAAATGAAGAATTCCTTTATCACTTCCCCCCCTCCCATTCCGCAAGAGTAGGAAACGGAAAACACTCTCAGGAAATTTCATCTTTATAGAAAGGCTTGTCTTGGAAATATTACTGGACTGAGCCTAAGCCCTGAGCATGTCCTCATGTTCTACACCAGGGATACTCAGAGAATGTACTTCCTGAATCCACAGTCAGTGGTATGTTCCAGCTTGAGGAGATCATTTCAGGAACTGCAGCTGCTTTGTCCTGCAGCCAGAGGCTTCCTGTGTCAAGGGCTGGGAATGATTCTCCCCCGGTCACTTGTCAGCATCTTCCCAGCCCTAACTGATGGAACCCCTCTGTGCCTCTGTGCCGTGCCCGGGCTGGCTGCAGGCAGTGCCCCAGCCGCCGGAAAGGCAGATCCTGTCCCTCCCTCATTGCTCGGGACTCTTCCCGGGGCACTGGGATGTGGGCATGTGCAATGCCAAGGGCAGGACCATGGGGTGGCCCCTGCCATGCTGCTGAGCAGCAAAAAAGAGGCAATGAGGCCCCAGGGCTGCAAGGGTCACTTGTCTCCCAACTGGCCCCAGGGGCAGGGACAGCAGCCCTGGCCAAAGTGCTGCAGAAGTTGCCTCTGTCAGGGCCTTGCAGCTTCTGCACATCCCTCTGCCCTCTCCGGCCCAGGCTGTCCTACAGTGTCCGTGCCCTGTGTCTCTGTCCCTGCAGGCTGTCCTCATCCCCCCGGCTGCCCCACCTCCCCGGCCCCTTCCTTTGCTGATGGCTCTGCGGCCTGCCTGGCTCTGCCTTGGCACGCAAAGCCTTGGGCTGCTCCAGACTCCTTCTGGGGGACACGTGGCACCACAGCACCGCCCTGGGAGAGAAATTCCTTTCTCCTTGTGTCCAGTCTGGACCTCCCCACCTGCCCTTTGCATTAATTCTTTCTTTTGCCGGCTGTTCTCTACTATGTCAAAAGGATCCACCATCTCTGAAACCACCCTTCAAGCCCTCCCAGGACTCTCCTCCACTGTCCTCAGGCTCCACTCCACTGAGCACAGAGCCCCTTTGTCCCTATGTAGTGATCATGTGCTTGAGGCCACGGGCACCTGGACAAGAAGGTCGGTTCTTTTCTACAGGAAGGAAACCACAGAACCCCAGTGTTTTGAAGGCAGATGAGAGGCAGCCACCAGAGGCCAAGGCAAGCCAGACCTGTCTGTCCTTGCAGCTTCTGTCTGAAAGCAACCCTTGGACATATGGGGAGTTTTGGAGGTGGAGTTCCATTTCAGCTGTGGGTGCCTGGACCGGAATGACAGCTCTTCTCCCCAGGAAGGAAAGGGCAGAGCCCCAGGGTTTCAAAGGCTGATTAGTGGTGGCTCAAGGAGGCCAAGGCCAGCCAGACCTGTTTGTCTTGGCAGCTTTTGTCTTGGAGCGATCCTTGGATAGAGGGAATTTGGGAGGCCAAATCCCAGTTTTGTCCATGGATGTCTGGCCAAGAAGGACAGTTCTTTTCCATTGGCAGAAAAGTGAGGAGCCCCAGTGTTTCAAAGGCAGATGAGAGCTGGCCCTCAGGAATGCAAGGGAAGCTGGACATTCCTGGCAGCTTTTGTCTGGGAGCTATTCCTTGGATAGATGGAATTTCAGAGGTGGATTCCCAGTTTTGGCCATGGATGGCTGGACTTGAAAGACGTTTTTTTCCATGGGAAGAAAAGCACAGCCCCCCACCCCGTGTTTTGAAGGCAGATGAGAGGTGGCCCTCAGGAATGCAAGGGAAGCTGGACATTCCTGGCAGCTTTTGTCTGGGAGCTATTCCTTGGATAGATGAAATTTCAGAGGTGGATTCCCAGTTTTGGCCATGGATGGCTGGACTTGAAAGATGTTTTTTTCCATGGGAAGAAAAGCACAGCCCCCCACCCCGTGTTTTGAAGGCAGATGAGAGGTGGCCCCTAAGAGGCCAAGGCCAGCCTGAGCTGTCTGTCCTGGCAGGTTTCACATGGGAACAATCCTCGGATAGAATCAAATTTGGAGGTAGAATCCTAATTTCAGCCATGGGTCCCTGGAGGAGAAGGACAGTTCTTTCCCACAGAAAGGAAAGCAAGGAACTCCAGCATTTCAGGGGCAGATGAGAAGCAACCCTCAACATGCCAAGGTCAGCCGGACCAGGCAGGTGGCCCCAGGAGGCCAAGCCAACCAGTCCTGTTCCATGTTCTTTGGATCCTTGGGGCCCTGCAGCATCACAATTTTGTTCCCCTGAGGCCCAGCAATATCACAGTGGTCTCCTTGGCTCTACAGCGGCACAAAGGCCCCTTGCTTCCATGAGGCCTTGCTGTGTCCAAACGGTTTCCTTGCTTCCATGGGGCTGCAAAATAACACTATGGCCCACTGGTTCCATGAGGTCACAGAGTGTCACAGTGGTCTCCATGATTCCATAAGGTCCTGCAGTGTCACAATGGCTCCTTGGTTCTATTGGGCTCCCCAGGATCACAGTGGCCCCTTGGTTCCACAAGGCCTGGCTGTGTCACACTGGCCCTTTGCTTCCATGAGACCTTGCAGTGCCACAATGGTTTCCTTGGTTCTATGAGGCCCTGTGGTGTCACAATGGCCCCTTGATTCCATTGGGCCTCTTACTGTTACGTAGTTCTTAGTTCCGTGATGCCCTGTAGTGTCACAGTGGTCTCCTTGGCCCCATGGTGCCACGCAGTGTCCCAAGGGCCCCTTGGTTCTATGAGGCCTGGCTGTGTCACAATGGCCCCTGGCTCCCATGAGGCCCTGTGATGTCACAATGGTCTCATTGGTTCCACGAGGCCCTGCAGGTCCACAATGGCCCTTCGGTGTCACAAGGCCTTGAAGTGTCATAATAGTCTCAGCGGGTTCCCCCGCTGCTTCACAATGGCCTCCTTGGTTCCGTGATGCCCCGTAGCGTAACAATGGTATCCTTGCTTCCACACAGTCAGAATGGCCCCGTGGCCTCATGGAGCCCCACAGTGTCACTGCGATCCCCTTGATTCCACGAGGCCCTGCCGTGCTACAATGACCCCTTGGTTATACAAGGCCCTGCAGTGTCACAATGGCCCCTTGGTTCTGAAGTGTGCAAGAGCCTAATCATAGGAGAAAGGCTCCAAAAAATGCTTTGTCATTATCACTGCTCAGCACCAGAAAGGCTTCAAAAGTGCTTCGTCATTATGGCTGCTTATCATAATCACTTTTGAACGCCTGGAAACTACGTGCCGTACGGGCCGTGCATAGCCCGCCTGGAGGCCCATAAAAAGGAAGGCAAAACTGGTGCAAAATGTGGAGGCGAAAGCGAAAGGTAGAATCCCTGCCCTTTGCCTTTCCCCACACCACCACCACCGCCAGCCACGAGACACCCTGAGGCCTCCGGGAGCCGACGCCGCCCGCCTGGGGAGAACCCCCCAATCCTTCACCCTGGACTGAAATCCCGAGTGAGCTGTGCAACCCCTACCCCTGCTCCTTCGTCCCAGGCGGACCGAGGTTCAGCTGCAAGCATGGAGCCTGCATCTCGGAGGACGGGCCGCCGCTTTCCAGCCAAACTGCTCCAGAGATGGGAAGAGGCAGATAAGACGCTTCAAACAGCAGGAAAAAAAAAGGCAAAAACTTCTCCACTTCCCCCACCCTGTCTCAGCAGCAACAAAGGTAGCACAGTGTGGTGGTGACTTATCCTATGCTTTTAGAGTAACCTTGGCTTTTTCTAACTCTTCTCTACTTTTCTCCTTCTTTCTCTTTGCCTCTCTTACCATTAGATAAACAGATACCCATTTTTTTGGCACCAACATTTAATCTCGTTTGGTTTTAATCTCGTCTCTGGGAATATTTTGAACCTTCAAAGTTCTTTCCTTTTTATACTCAGAGATTTTGTTTTCTTTGCCCTTCTGGGTGTAAATCAGATAGTAACAAAGTGTCATAATGGTCTCCACGCTTCCATGAGGCCCCACGATGTCACAATGGACTTTTGGTTCCATGAACTTTCGTTCTGTCAGCAACAGTCTCCTTGGGTCCGCAGTGTCACAATGGACCCTTGGCTCCATGAGGTTCAGTAGCGTAACATGGACGCCTTGATTCCATGAGGTCGTGTAGTGTCACAATGATCTCCTTGCTTCTGCGGCCCTGCTGTGTAACAATGGGCCTGTGGTTCCATGAAGTTCTGTACTGTCAACCATGATCTCCTTGCTTGCACAGTGTCATAACTGACCCTTGGTTCCATGAGGCGCCTGGCCTCCAACAGCCTCTAAGAGACCCTTATGGCCCCTCAAGGCCCCTCACAGCCCCTCATGACCCCTCGGTGCCCCTCACAGCTCCCCAGGGCCCCTCATGGCAGCTCACAGTCCCTCACAGTTCATGGCCCCTCATGACCCTTCACAGCCCCTAACAATCTCTCATGGCCCCTCACAGCACCTCATGGCCCCTCATGGCCCCTCACGGCCCCTCACGACTCCTCATGACCCTTCACAGCCCCTAACAAGCCCTCATGGCGCCTCACAGCCCTTCACAGCCCCTCATGGCCTCTCACAGCCCAAGGCATGGGACTCCTTCCGAAGGAGAAGAGATCGGGCTCTGCTTGTTCTCCTTTTATTTTGGTCACTTCACAGTGATGAGTAAAGGAAAGCTGAAATGGAGCCTTTCCCCAGCATTTCCCTCTGGGATAATTGCGGGGCTGAAGCTCTGTGCTGGCGCTGGCCCATGTGTGAACATCGCTGCAGCCCCCCACAGCCTTTGCTGTCCCCCGTGTCCATTCCCTGTCCCTGAGACCCGCCCAGCTCTGGCAGCAGCAGGAGCCACCGCGCAGTGGGCCCTGTACCGGCACAGCCGGGGCTCCTGGCCAAGAGCAGCAGCAGCGCCAGCCCCTTCCCACCTGCTTGTGCCTCGGCTTCCCAAGAGGTTTTTCCCGGTGAATTTCTGGACTAGAGACACAATCAGCCACAAACAGACCTGATTCCTCAGAGCCCGGCTGTGCTGCCCTGATGCAACCTTCAGAGAAAGAAAGGATCCGGTTCCAGCACTGTTCCCAGCACCGTTTCACTCATCCTCAGGTGACAGCAGGAGGCTTTTCTTGCGTTTGCCTTGGGAATTACAGATCATGGCTGCTCTTCCCCCTCTTCTGGTTGCCACTTGAATTTTATCTGAAAAACTGCAATTGCCTCTTTTGATCGGTGCTAGCCACAGTGCTTTTCTGATGGGGAATTCAGATGCTTTGTTGCAGGCATCCTGATTAGCAGATCTTGAAATGTTCACAGGTCTATAAGCAAAAAGTCGAGGAGAATGAAAGCCATACAGGCCACATTCACAGCGCTCAAACACAGCCCTTTTGCTGGTGCTCTTGAAATAGAATCAGCTGCCAGAGGCCAGCACAGAAATTGCCTCTGGAGTGTGGAATGAAACAAAAAAATCCACCGGGAGAAAGAGGAAGCAGAACTTCTGCACTCGCTTCATTGCTTCTTCCCAGCAGCAGGAGACGTGGATGTCCAGAGGTACGTCCCGCTGCTGCTGACCACAGTGAGAGCACAGCCTGCTGCCCAGTCCCAGCGGGACCCCGAGCCCAGCCCGGGGAGCTCCCGCAGCGTCGGCAGCTCAGCGGACGCGGTGCCAGGGCCGCAGCCCCGGGAACACGCCCGCCCATTGTGGGGCAGCGGCGCAGGCCCAATGTCCTGCGGCCCAAACTTGCTGCTGCTGCTGCTGCTGCTACGCAAGGCCCATCCTTCTCCCCCTGCTCCTCTCCCAGCACGGCGCAAATTGCACCTCGCGGGATGCTTCCCCGGAAGCTGCTCAGGCGCCCCGCTCCTCTTTCCACCTGAGCGTCACTGCGGAGGAATCTTTGGCGCACTTCCGTAAGCCCGGGCCTCTCACTCGTGCTGAATCGGGAATGCAAATGGCCTTGTTAGGAAAGTCAAAAGCCAAGGGAACGGATTAGGAATTATTCAAAAAAACTACCCTTCTTCCAGGCAAGGTACACCAAGTCATTTCCCGCATTTCTCCTTTGCAGATTCTTTCAGTCGCCTGCTCGGCGAGCTCCAGCTTCTTCTGCTGCTTCCTGTGAACCGATTGCACTCTCGATTTGAGCACCGACGCACCAGATGTGCAAGTATCTACGCTGAACTCAGAAACCAACTGCCTCTGTCAGACCATTTTCACAGTCCAGCTCACTTGCAAGATGTCCACTGAGAGCTTGGAAGGATTAGCCCCCAGCTCTCCACTTCTGGCTGCAGGCTCCGGAGATTCTTTCTCTCCATTCAGCCAGCCTAACAATTGCTGCTACCCCCTCCTCCTGTTTCCTTAGCCTACAACAGTAACAACGAAAACCTTACCCACGGCACAACTCGCTAGTCCACCAGGAGGAGAAAGGACAAGTTGTCAAGCTCTCAAAACCTTGGTCCTGCTTTGCTGCAAGAGTCCTGCTGCACGCACAGTGTGGCAAGCCAAGAGAAGCTGCATGTGATGGCACATCTTGTGACAGGAGCTCCAGCTCGGTCTCCAGGAAAGGGTCTTGAAAAGAGCAAACATCACTGTGGACAAGATTCTTGCAAAAGCAAAACAGCTTCCCAGAAGGGACATGCAAACGGAAAGAAACAACCCAAGATGTTCCCGTACACTATTAATTGCTTCCCTTCTATGCTCCCCTTTTCTGTCTTGCACTAGTTCTACCTCACAGTCCTTCCAAACTGATCTTACCTCAAACACCTAGGACTTAGCAAGTTTGAGACACTCTACAATACCAAGAGCTACACACAGCTTGCCTTCTCCCTGTTTGGCTTTGAAAGCAATGCTGGAGACCCCAGAAGCCTGCCAAGGGAAGATTTTAGAGCCCAGTGCCTTGCTCGGCTCTGGCTTCTAGAGACAGGGCATGTGCTCCCATGGGACTGCACCCTCAGCAGTGACAATAGACAGCAGCAGCAACAAAGGTGATTCCCATGACACTGTCGCAGGGCTCAAGACTCCGTGTCTTGGCTTCACATGGCAAAGCTCACTGTCCGTTTGGACAGACTCAGCATCCAAACTAGTCTGCTTTTCTACCTGTGTCAATGAACAGCAGGAGAAGGAAACCAGCCAGCAGTTTCTTTGCAGAGAGGGCCTTTGTTCCAGGCTGAAAGTGCTGGATTGGCAGGGAGGAGGCAAACAGCTGAGAGCTTAGCTGCTCTATTGGACCGGCATCAGAACTCAGCAAAAAGAGTGTTTCCATTCTTTTATTTGAAGCCTCCTATCGGCAGTCTCCGATTTTCACCTGAAACCGGACAAGAAAACAGCAACAGCCCTGCCGACGAGGGCACCGCGCCGGGCACGGCCCCGCCGCTCGCACTGCCCACGCCGAGCGGCCGGGGAGCAGCGCTGCACCGCGCAGGGGCTGCACGTCTCCCTCCTCACGTCCTGCTCTGCCCTCCCACGGGGCTGCCTCTGCCTGGCGCTGGCAGGCTCCTCATTCAGCACTTTGCTCTGCTCCAGGCGAAAAGCGCGGACAGCGCTTTGGTTGCTCGCGAGCAAGAGACCGCGGCGCGGGGCGAGCCAGCAGCAGCAGGGGCAAGTTGCAAGACTGCCGCAAGGAAGAGTTACAATCTGGTGAAGAAGAAGCTAAACAAGACGGTGCGTTTGGCGCGGCTGCGGGAGGAAGAGATGCTCCGGGACTCCGCTTCGGCCCCGGAGCGGCCCGTGCTGGCCCGGGGCGCGCGGGGCTCGGCCGCGGGGCGCGCGGGGGAAAAACGGACACCCGGGCAACAGACACACGGACACGCGGACCAACGCTCCCAGCGCTTCGGCGGCAGCGGCGGCAGCAGCAGCAGCGGCAGCAGCGGCAGCAGCAGAAGAGCAATACAAGAGCAGCGGTTCTCCAGACCCTCTGCGTTCCTTCTCCTGTTCCTCCTCTCCTTCTCCCAGTGTCCCGCATCCCCTGTCCCGCTCTCCCTTCAGTGCTCCACCCCCTCCGCCCCTTCCGCGGCCTCCCTCTCCCCATGCCAGGCCGGGCCATGCGCCCGGCCCGCCCCCGGCCCCGGGCGGGGCTGCGCCCTCCCCGCCCCCGGGCGTCCCGCCGCGGTCTCGCCTCCGCCCGGCTCTTGCCCTACTGGCGGTGGCGCCGCTGGGCGGGCATCAGTGCCTGCCTCTTGGGCAGCACTGTTAGCCTCTGGCTCCGGCTGGCCCGGCCCCGGCCCCGGCCCCGGCCCCGGCCCCGGCCCCTCCCGGGACCCGCCGGGGAGACAGACGGCGCGGCCGCTCCCGCCGCGTCCGCGGCGTCTTCCCCGGTCCGAGCTCTTCCGCTCGGCAGCGCGGCCCCCGCCCCCGAGCCGCCGGTGTCCCCTTCGAAAGAGGCAACATCTGGGGATACCCGGCCCGGGGCGGTTGAGGAGCGCCCGGCGGCCGTTTCTGGCCCCGGGCCGAGCGCTGACAGCCGCGTCTCGCCGGCAGGGAATGCGCTGCAGGGCCTGAGGGAGCGCTACCTGGAGGGTTCGCTGCTGGGGCGCGGCGGCTTCGGCAGCGTCTTCGCGGCCACGCGGCTCTCGGACGGCGCCCCGGTGAGTGGCGGGGCCGGCGGCGGGCGCAGGAGGCGGGGGGCAAAGGAGGGCGCAGGAGAAGGAGGATGGGGCTCGGCAGGGCGGGCGGCGAGCTCAGCCCGCTGCTCCCCTTGGCTTGCAGGTGGCCATCAAATGGGTGCCACGGACCCGCATCCGTCATTGGGGCGAGCTGGTGAGTGAGCGGGGGGGGTAGGGGTGGGGGTGGTGGGCAGCGGGAGAAGGCGGGGCATGACGGGCGGGGATGAGCCGAGGCCCGGGAGGGTGGAAGGCGCCAGGACGCCTCGGGGGAGAGCGGGCGTGGGGGCAGCGGAGGGCGCAGAGCATCCTGGGCTGGGCGAGGGCTTCCCGAGCCCTGGCACGGCATCAGCCCCACTGACGGCATCGTGCTCCTCCCGCAGCCCAACGGCACCAGCGCACCACTCGAGGTCGTGCTGCTGGACAAGGTGTCCACCGGCTTCCCTGGTGTGGTGCAGCTCCTCGAGTGGCTCGAGCTGCCCAGCAACGTGGTGCTGGTGATGGAGCGGCCGGAGCAGTCTCAGGACCTGCTCCATTTCATTCGAGCGCGGGGCTTCCTGTCAGAGGAGGTGGCACGGGAGCTGTTCCGCCAGGTCCTGGAGGCCGTGCGGCACTGCACCAGCTGCGGGGTCCTTCACAGGGACCTGAAACCAGAGAACATCCTGGTTGACCTGGCCACGGGCCAGGCCAAATTGATTGACTTTGGCTGCGGCACCTACCTGCAAGACACAGCCTACACCAGCTTTGCAGGTGAGTCCTCACCAGGGTAGGCTCCCGGTGCCGGCATCTCGCGGCCCAACCTGGCTGTGGCAGCGGGGATTCTCCCTTTTGATGCCAGTCATGGGACCGAGTTTTCAGCCCAGTTGCTTTTGAGTGCGGGTGGCCGGGGGGCCATCTTCCAGCCCTGCTGGCAGCCTTCGCCAGCCACTCTGCCCAGGACTGGCGCTGGGGCTGGGGCAGCCAGTGTGACAAAAACACACCCGTGGGTGGGGGTAGCAGAGGGGGGGGGGCCAGAAGCTGTGCACCCGCCGGTTTGGTGTGCAGGCAAGAACCGGCTTGGACTGCTCAGCTCGCCTTGTTTGCCTTGGCTTCAGAATGTTTTTTTGGGGCAATGCAGGCAGGGAGGGTGAAGGCATGGTTTTCCCACCCCCGGCACTGAGCGGGTTTTCCCTTTGCATGGAATGCTTTAGCCTTGCCAGGGCTTCCGCTGCCCTCTTGTGACACCGGTGGCTTCTTTTACAACCCCCAGTTTGTCCACAAGTCACAGGCGCTGGCGAGAGGGCAGCGGGTCATGCCGTGTGCCGCTGGTGCAGCCCCCGCGTGCCCAGGGATGCTGGGGCGAGGCTCCGGGAGCAGGCAGCATCCCGCTAATGAAGTGCCTCTCTATTCCGTAGGAACACCAGCGTACAGCCCCCCGGAATGGACCCATTTTGGCTGGTACTACGGCGAGGCAGCTACCGTCTGGTCCCTGGGCATCGTGCTGCACCAGATGGTCTGCGGGCGGCACCCGTTCCCGAAGGGCCGGAACATCAGCTGGGGCCAGCTGTCGCTCCCAGAACGGCTCTCTCAAGGTGCATGCTCATCCCTGCGGCACGGGGGGAATAGCAGTACTGGGAGACAGCAGCGGGCTCATGAGCATCCCGCTCTGGCAGCTGCCGAGGAGGTGGCACATGCCTCGCTCTCCTGCTCTCCTCCAAAACAAAGAATGGATGGGAAAGTTCAGGCACAGCTCGGAGCCCCCATGGCATGGCCTGGGCATGGCAATAGTGGGGCAAAGCGGACAGGAGCCTTCTGCAACTGACCGGCGCTTTCTGGTTTCTCCCCACAGACTGCAAGGAACTGATCAGATGGTGTCTGTCCCTGCACTCCTTGGACAGGCCCTCATTAGAAGACCTGTCGTGTGATCCTTGGCTGCAGGATATTCATCATCCATAGAAGAAGGGAGAGAGCCACAGGCACACTTTGATCCAGGGAGCCGGTAAGTTACAGCTCCACACGTGCCTTGGCCAGAAGAAGCCAAGAAACGCAGGCTTTTTTGCCCTGCCTGTATCGCTGCGCAGGGGTCGTCAGATGGGGACCCGCAGCCCTTGTGCTGGCGCTGAGCTGCTCTTCCCAGCACTGGTGGCTGCCGTGCAAGCTGCTTTTGCTTGTCCTGCTTCACTGACAGCCGGGGCCCTGGGCGGGGCACTGACAGCCTGCTCTCAGCCGCAGGGAAGAAGGAGCCCCTGGAGAAGCTGTACTCCTGCTGCTGCTGGAGACATGGAGGATGACGTCAAGGATGGCAAGCTCTTCCTCCACCTGGCCACCGGCAAGCTGAAGATGATGGGCTTCGATTCTGGCACCTTCTTCAAAGCCAGGCTCCACAGCGAATTTACAGATGAGTCCACAGCCAGGGGGATGCTCCCAGATTTGGGCATTGCACAGCCTGGCCGGGAAGCAAAGGTTCCCCCCTTTGCTGGGGCGGATGCAACTAATTCTTCAGCCGGCTGCCAAGCTGCTTTTCGGCAGGGCGGGCGGGATGGGCTGGGGTGCTTAGGAAATGGGAGTCGGCTCCTGGCCCTGCCAACAGCCCCCACCGCCCACTGTTCCTGGGGCTGGGGCTGGGGCAGCCAGCCCGACACAAACAAGCCCCCATGGCAGGAGCAGAGGTGGCACTCCAGGAGCTGTGCACGGGCTGCTTTGTTTTGCAGGAAAGGAAGGGCTTGGGCTGCTCCACTCGGCTTGTTTGCTTTGGGCTCGCTGTGCCTGTTGGGGGTCAGTGCGGGGGGGAGGGGAGAAAGCGTGGGCTTCCCTCGCCCGAGGGTGGGTTTTTCCCCAGCATGTAGGGAAGGTTGGGCCTTCCTCAGGCCCCCAACAGAGAGAAGACTTTTTACCTTTTTTCTTGTTTCTCCTTTTTGTCTGTAATCCCTTTTCATTAATTTGTTGTTTGTTTCCCTTAAAGGAAGTGTTGTAGGTGGTGTCCAGTCTGGATCGGGAAGTGCTTGGGACCAGCTGCAGCGTGGATGGGACGGGGCCTTGGAGAAGGCCGAGGACATCGCTTGGGAGCAGCTTTTCTTCCGGCGGCGGGTGGCGTGCGGTGGGTCCCCGTCTTCTTGGCACGGCTGGGATAAGGGCTTTTGGGAGATGGCAGCGAGCACAGGAGCATCCCAATGGGCAGCTGCTGAGGAGGTGGATCTGCCATGGCTGGCTGCGGGCGGTGGCACGTGTCTTGCCATCCTGCTCTCCTGCCAAAGGCAGCAGTGACGGGCGGCTTCGGGCACCGCTCTGAGCACAGCCAGCACGGCCTGGGCACCACGGGTGGCTGGGACAAGGGGGACAGCAGCCTTCAAGTGACGGGCGGTTTCTGCTTTCTCTCCTTGCAGCCGGGCTCTGTGGATGCTGAGGCTGCTCTGGGCTCCGCCAGGGCTCTGCTGCGGCTCAGCACCGGGCCGGAAGAAGCCAAAGAAGAACCGGTGTGAGCCGCAGCAGAGACGTGCTCGAGCATTTCGGCAACGCAGCTCAAGCCTGCAGAGTGCACGCCTCCAGGGGAAAACATGACACCCCCCCCGCCCCCAAAATAAACTTGTTCAATAACTTGTGAAATGAAATCAATCTGGGATGACCCCAAATGGCATTTCTCAGCTTGCTCAAGCTTTAGCTCAGCCCTTCTCTGAACAGTTCTCTGCCCCGCCTGCCTTTTACTTCACAAGTGCTCCCTCTTTTCCCCCAGTGAGTTGCCAGCTCAGGGCAGTCTCTGTCGCACTGTAGCCTTCCTTGATGCCTTTGACCACGAGGAGGAGCGAGCCCCAGGTTTAGGGACTCATCCTGTCACTGGCAGAAGAACAGCAATGTCTCAGAGGTCCGGTGAGACCTGAGTGTCATTCAAGAGCTGCCCTCCAGGCCTCAGCTCTCCTCACTGTTAGCTTCCCACTGCCCCTTTTCCTCGTCCTTCCAGCAGGATGAGCTCTGTGAATGCCCTTGACCCTCCCCACTCCTGCCAGCCCAGCCACCCAGCTCAGTTTGGCTTAAGCTGAAGCTTCTTTGTCTCCTCTGGCACGCCAGTGCAGTTCCCTCTGCGGGGAGCAGCAGCCCCAGAGCACAGCAGGCAACAGTGCAGGCCGCACCTGCACCGGCTCCCCTCCACGCGTGGCTGGGCTCTTGGTGGCAACTAAATGCTCCCTGTTTGCAGCTGTCCCTGGAGGATGGCCCCAGGGCAGAGCCCAGCCCGGCTCCCACTGCATCCCCCGGAGCTTGGGGCAGACAGTGGTCCCAGAGCTGAGGTTCATGGTGCGCAGCCGGCGCTGTGGCTCGCAGTCGGTGTTTGCAAGTGTTGCGTTCTCACCTCCTGCAACTTGTGGGGAAAAGGAGCTGTGCGGCCGGGCCAGCACTGCCCCTCTGGGCAGTGACACGGCTGAAGGTCTTTGCTGTTGCAGAGGAGCCGGCATGGAGCCTTAGCAGGGCCTGGCAGGTGTGGAGCCGGATCTCGCCCGCTGTCCGGGGCTCGCTGCCCGCCAACCGCCCCCACCCGCCGCGCTCCCTTCTGCAGGGACGGAAGGCTCTGGCTGCACAAGGGTTCCCATAATGTCTTTGTACCCGTGGCTGCGGAACGAACACGGAGAGCGAAAGTGTCAGTCACGTTGCTTGCACATTCCTTCCTTTAGATACAAGGCACAGATCTCTTAAAAGGATAGGCAGGGATAGAGATTTCCCACATAGCCCTCTTTGGCGTAACTCACCTTGTAAGCTGGCATCAGGGGCATTTTTTTCCCGGCCCTGTGGGAGTAGGTGTCCAAGAGCTGAAGTGAGCAGCATTTAGAAGCAGTTTCAAGATTTCTAGGCAGGAAGTGGAGCTGACAAGCATCTGTGTAACTCACCGTATTCATCGTGGAGACACGAGACCTGGAAAAATCCCAGCTCTCTGTGCATTTGTGCAAAAGGGGGAAGCAGCAGAAAGACTTTGTGTCTGCTTGTCCAAGCTCCAAGGAGCTGGGGTGGCAAAGGGTGGCCTGGGCTGGTGGCAGGTGAAGTCCTGTTTCATGTCATCATAGAGTGGCACAGGACAAAGCTAAAAGCACCCACAGCCACACTGATGAAGTCTTTCTGATGCTGCACATCCTAGAGGAAAAGCTGCTGTCACACAATCCATTGGTATTTATAACTTTTATTTGCAATACTTTAGGTCCAAGTTTCAAACCGCAATATTTTTACACTCAAGACACGGTCATGCACAATCCATATTTCAATTTCCTATTGCTTCAACCACAATTTAAAATAACTTAATATTGACAGCAAAACGCAAAATACTTAAAAAAGGATGCTGAGGTCAGTGAGATGGATCCATGCCATCAGCACATTTGCAAAGTAAATAACTTTGTTCTCTTTTTAAAAAGATCAGTTACCTCTTAATCCAAAGTTACAGAAGATTTTTCACTACACATTTGGTTTTTTCTCTTTCATATTTTTTCTGGTTTTTCTTTTTTCTAATTTTTTTTTTTTAAAGAGATAACACGTCTTAAAAAAGGATTGTACAGCAAAATGAGATACATTTCTGCTCAACAATGAAAATGTAGGCTTCTCCTCTGTTTACTTTTGTCTGGATACCCTGAAGAAAAAATCTAGCAGACACCAGCAGAGGTGTAAAGGGGTTGCTTTGGACTAAAGTGGAGTTTAGCACTGGTGACATCCTGACCCAGTCAAGAGTTGCAGAATTCTTTTGCAGATCTCGAACCATGTGCTTGCGGGCACAGCACCTGCAGTGCTGATGCACCAGGGCACGAGAAGAACTCTGTTATTCCCGCACCGAATTTGGGCTCTGCCCAAGCAGGAGGTGCTGCAGTGCTTTGCTCCTCGTTGCCGTGTGGAGCAGCTCCCTTCCTGCTGGCTGAGCTGCTCAGGCAGAGCCCGGCAGCTCCTGACCCTGAAGGGCTGAGGCCTTTCCCCTGCTGCTGTGCTACAGACGGATTCAGCAGCATTGCTGTACGTGGGGATACACAGCGGGACCAAAAGCAGTTGCCTTTGTAGACCCTAAGCTGAAAGGTGAAAAATCTCAAGAGACGAGGATGGAAGAGACTGGCAGGCTGCCTGTTTGCTGTGCTGCCCCACTTGTGAGCGGCCCAGCTTTGCGTGAGGCAGAGTGAGAACAAGGGGCAGCTCCCTCCCTCCCAGCCCCGCAGCCAAGGGGTCCCTCCAGTCCTGGGGCTTGGGGCACCATCAGAAGCTTCCAAGCAAAGGTTATCTTTGAACTTGCTCATTCATGAAATGCGCACGGTCATGAGCGCTCTGATAGATGTATCCACCCATTAGTGAAACATGGATTGACCTTTCTGTATTTGGAAGCTGGACAGGGCCATGAAATCTGACATCTGGCCTTGTTTGGGGCTGTATGGTCCAAGTCAACTCCCTTGCTTCCTCCTTGAGCCCTGGCCAGGCTTTGGGAGAAACAAACGGGAGAATGAAACCAGATGTTCCCACGCTAGAAGTGCTGTCGGTTTGTTAGTTCAACACTATCAAAGGTGGGCCCTCTCACAGGGAGGTTGGAAGCCTCACCTGTGGGTGGAGGCACCTGCAGGAACTCCCAGTGTCCGGGAATGGCTCTCCAGTCCTTGGCTGTGACAGCTTCCCCCAGCTGATGGGTGGCTCTGGGTGATGGTAAAGTCTGAGGGTAACTGCTGCTGTCTCTTTCTTAATCACTACGGGCAATCTTTGGTAGGGATGATTGGGTGCATTGCTGAGCTTCTCCTTTTGTGATTCTTTGCTGCTTTGAACTACAGTAAATGACGCTGATTCCTTGAGTTGGTGTCTATGTCTTTGGTGCTGACCCTGCCCACTGGTAAAACAAATTTGGTATAGTCTGGCTGGATCACAACAAAATGCTGCTTTTTAAATGTAAGTGTAAGGAATCGGTCCCATCCAAAATTCCCGCATGGGAAGACCTTCCCTAGGGTTTGCTGGCTGTGGCGTGGGCTGAGGTCGGAGCACCGTGCGAGCAATGAGGACGTCAATTGAAAGAAGCTGAAGCACTGGATGTATTAAAATGCATCCCAAAATTGCATATGGAAAAAGGAAAAGAACTTGTGGGTTTGGGAAGATGAGGGTGAATTTTGTTAACAGCATCTCGGAAACAGCACCAACAGAAGGAACGATTGTTGTTGAAACGCTCCCACATGGAGCAACAGAAGAAGTTTTTAATCTTGAGCTTGGATTTGTTTGAGCAAAGGAAATAATAATAATAACAACGAGAATAATAACAAAAAATAATGATCTACATGTTCATAATAAAATATAATAAAAATCGATGTTTATGTTTTCACATGTATATAATGACATTGTGAAATAATGCTCCAAATACCCATTTGTTAGCTTTGGCTGCTCAGGGATATAAGACTAAATACGCTACAGAAAAGGACTGGCCAGGACCCCAGCATCGCTGGGAAACTGTGGGAGATTGTATACAACAGATGAAGGAGGAAGGGATGAAAGTGGCTGTTTTTATAGGGTTTGCTGACGCTAGGACGTGGAATGCTTTGTCTGTTACTGCGAAAAATAAAGTGAGTAAGACTGCTGGGTTTTTCATATCCCAGACTATCCACAAGCTGCAGAACTGATTGAACAGATGAAGGGGTTGTTAAAAGAGCAGTTGAAAAATATAGGAGATGGGAATGTGTCGCAATGAAAAACCCACCTCCCAGATGTGCTCCATATCCTTAACAATGGGCCCACTGGGGAAATGGAAACCCCCTGGATGCGCATGGCTGCACCCAATTTGCAAATAGAACCACGGACAGTGACACTTTGACTTCCTGGGAAATTGTTCCGGGGGTGATGGTCCCTGACAGGGCCATCGCAGAGGCTGCAGGGCTGGACCTTTACGCATTAGAATTAATTAGGAAAAATCAGAAGCAAATGAGAGTTATCAGTACCGGCAGAGGAATTCAGGTTCCTCCGGGACACTTTGGTTTGATAACTGCCCACTCAAGCTTGGCCTTGACAAGTGTTCATATGGTGGGAGGAGTGGTTGGTGCAGATTATCAAGGAGAAATTAAAGTAGTTCTGTTAAACAATAGTGAACAACACTGGATTATTCAACCCCACGGCAGGGTAGCACAGTTATTGATATTGCCAGTTTTTAAAACAACCGTGAAAAAAGGACATCCACTTCACATCACTACTGTTCATGGAGATAAAGGGTTCGGATCCACCAGTCCTAATCATGGAGCCAGAGTGTGGGTCCAGAGGCCAAATGGCCCGCCCGAGCCAGCTGAAGTAAGAGCTGTAAACAAAGACAACACTGTTTGAATCCTGAAACCTGGGTGAGAAAGATGGGCACATGTCCCTGCAGCCAAGTGTTCTGTGAGAGAACAAAGAGATGTTACAGGATATTGTTTTGCAGAGCCTGCCAGACCAAATCTCCCTGTTTGCCCCAATGGTCCCTTTGGAAAGTGCTCTGATCCACGGCGCTCGATGTGAAGACTGATGTGCCACTGAGTGAGTGACTTCTGCAGACAGAAAGGGACCACTTAACAGTGAAACTATTGTTGATCTTGTTGATTTAATGTTGTCCTTGTAATCGGAGCACTGGTTGGGAAAATAGATTTCTAACAGCAGGATCAGAGATAGGGAACTCATTTAACCTCAGTAATTGCTGGGTGCGTGCAAGTCCAGAAGGATTCGATGACTGGCCTTGGCTGGCCCATCTGGCCCAACCCAAATGGTGGGTTAGAAACTTGAGCACAGTTCACGATAAAAACAGAGCTCTAGACCGAGGGTGGCGATCCCCGACCGCTGCCTTTTCATAGAAAAGGCATTTCTTGCCTAAATCGGATAAAGAGGAATATGTGTAGGGAAAAGTGTCTGTGGATGGATGTTGTCTCCTGGAATAGGTTGTATGCACCCACACTGTAAACTGTTCAATTGCAGCCAGTATAAAGGGAAATGGAATCAAACTCACGGACAGCTCTTTAATCATGGCTGGGTTAAGCGTTCCTATGAAGATTGTGAAAAGATACCCTTAAAGCACTTCCCGTATGATATTTTGGCTTGTCAACAAAGAATTTCTAATACTTAAATCTAAGATTGTAGGATGAAAAGAATTGTTATGAAGGTTGCAGTTCGTCTCTAGGTCAAAGGACTGATTGAAGTAGTGAGGCCTGAACAACAGGCCCTGACTGAGGCCTGAACAACAGGCTCTGAGCCAAAGTTGACATCTAGATGAACCTTCCAACCAAATGTTCTATTTGTATCTGCTCATTAACAAAGCATTAGTAGCAATATGCTCTATGTTCATTGGTGAAACACGGATTGACCTTTCTGTATTTAGAAACTGGACGAGGCCCCATCTGGCCTTGTTTGGGGCTTTAGGATCAAACTCCCTCGGTTCCTCCTTGAGCCCTGGCCAGGCTTTGGGAGAAACCAAAGAGGAGAATGAAACCAGATGTTCCCACACTAGCAGTGATGTCGGCTTGTTTGTTCAACGCTGTCAAAGCTGGGCCCTCTCACAGCGAGGTTGAAGCCTCGTTGCCCGCAAAGGTGGATGCACCTGCAGGAACTCCCAGGGTGCGGGAATGGCTCTCCAGTCCTTGGCTGTGACAGCTTCCCCCAGCTGATGTGAGGATGTGGATGATGGCAAGGCCTGAGGGTAACTGGTGCTGTCTCTTTCTTAATCACTACGGGCAATCTTTGGTAGGGATGATTGGGTGCTTTGCTGGGCTTCTCCTTTTGTGATTCTTTGCAGTTTTGCATTCTAATAACTTACACTATTCCTGAACTTGGTGTCTGTGTCTTTGGGGCTGACCCTGCCCACTGGCAAAACAGACGCTGAGGGCCCTCGGAGAACCAAAGGTGCCTTGCGACACCGTGGGGCCTCGTGTAACCAAGGGCACCCCAGTGACAGCGTGGGGCCCAAAGGAACCAAGGGGCCAGCGTGGCACTGCAAGGCCTCGTGGAACCATGGAGAGCATTGTGACACGGAGGGGAGTCTTATAATCAAGGGTCCATTGTTTTCCTCTCCCTGCCCCGGCCCCAGCCCTGCAAAGAAGCCCAGTCCTGTCTGGCCCTGCAGCAGGAACTGGAGGCACTGGAGGTGCGGGACAGTGACTCTGTGTCTGGGATGCTCAGGAGATCCTCAGCTCGGGCAGCTCCTGCAGCCCCAGGGCCCCGCTGCCCAGCACAGCAGCAGAGAGTTGGCTCTGGGGCTCCTCAGGCTGCTCCTGCTGCTATCCCAGGGACAGGGCAGCCTCTTGCCAGGGCTCCTCTGCACACACACGAGCTGCTGCTCTTCTCCTGGCCCATCCCAGCTCCCCACAGAGCCTTTCCCAGGGGAACACGTCTGTGCTGGCCTGAGCAGCCCTTGCTGTAGCCTCTGCCCTGCTGCCCACAGCCCCCGAGCTGGGGGTGCTGCTCTGCAGAGCATGGCGGCTGTGCTGCCCGGGGCCATGGGCTGCCTCTGCTGGGCTGTGCTGCTCAAGCTGGGAGACAGAGCTCTGCAGCTGATGGTGCTCCCTGCACGGACCCCCTCCCACACAGGCTCTGCTGTGGCCATGGAGGGTGCTCCGAGGTGCCTGCCTTGTTCCAGGGCTGGCGCATGGGCTGGGGCTGCCCTGGATCCTCCTCTGCAAGTTCCCAGAGGGTCAGACGAGTCGCTGCCCAGACTCCTTTCCCTGTACCTGCTGTGTCCCCTGGGGCTGCAGAGCTCTCATGGCTCACAGGAAACATTCAGTCCTTTATCTCTGGGTGAGCCCACCCTGGACAGGCCTGTGCCCAGGGAGCTCCACTCACGGCTGATCCCTGGCACACACTGTCCCTGCAGGTCCCCTGCGTTCTCCTGGCAGCTCCCAAGTCCCTCCAGAAGAACATTCCCCTGCCATCAGGCCTGGCACAAGCTGCAGAGCCCCAGGAAGGTTCATCACAGACCATTCACCATCTGGTGGGCACTGGCCACCACCAAGCAAAACCTGAACCACACCTGAGTCTCTTGAAGGCCACACTGGGACCCTGATCTCATCCCACTGAGCCCTGGGAGAACAAGGAACACAGGCAGCCTCTTTAGAGTCTCTTCCTTGGGCCTCTTCCTGACAGTGACTGTGCAGGGAGAGCAAAGCCTTCCTGCAGTGCCTTCAGGAGATGCCCTTTGCTGATGGAACTGCTGTGGCGGAGCCCAGCTGTGTCCCAGCAGTGCCCATGGCCTGTCCCTGCCTGTGACACGCAGCAGGACTCGCACCACCCGCACAGAGCTGTTGGCCTTACACCATCACAGCAGCTCCAAAGGAGAGAGTGGAAGTAATAAGAGAGGAGCTCTGAAAAGACCAAGCTCTGCTGCTCCCTGGCTGTGCTGCTCTGCTGGGACTCTTCCCTGCCCCACCCTGCAAAACTGGTCCTGCCCTCCAGCTTCAGGGATGGACTCAACCAAAGGATCTTGAACAAAGACCTTGCTGATGGGTCCTTTCTTTCATGTGAATACACACAGAGCAGACTCCTCATTGACACAGTCCCTGTCAACAGTCCCATTCAGCCTGTAAACAGGGAATAAGATGCATAACAAAATCTTTTGGGTACAACATTAACATAGGAAAAGAAAAAAAGCCCCCAAAGCACCACCACCAAAACAACCTGAGAAGGCAGGCTGGGCCTCTAATGATTACACTTTAGCCTATGGAGCTGAAAACAGGCAGGTTTTTGCTTCTGGAAAGCATCCAGTCATCATTTTCCTCAGGGCATCCTTGAGCTCCTGGTTCCTCAGGCTGTAGATGAGGGACTTCAGGGCTGGAGGCAGCACCGAGTACAGAACTGGCAGTGCCAGGTCCACGGATGGGGAGGACCTGGAGGGGGGCTTCAAGCAGGCAACAAAGCCAGTGCTGAGGAACAGGGAGACCATGGCCAGGTGAGGGAGGCACGTGCAAAAGGCTTTGTGCCATCCCTGCTCAGAGGGGATCCTCAGCACAGCCCTGAAGATCTGCCCATAGGAGAAAAGAAGGAACACAAATGAACCAAAAGTTAAACAGATGGAAAACACAACAAGCCCGAGTTCCCTGAGGTGGCAGTGTGAGCAGGAGAGCTTGAGGAACTGTGGGATTTCACCCAAGAACTGGCCCAGGGCACTGCCCTGGCACAGGGGCAGGGAAAATGTATTGGCCGTGTGCAGCAGAGCATTGAGAAAGCCACTGGCCCAGGCAGCTGCTGCCATGTGAGCACAAGCTCTGCTGCCCAGGAGGGTCCCGTAGTGCAGGGGTTTGCAGAGGGACACGTAGCGGTCGTAGCACTCGACGGCGGCGAGGAGGGAAAACTCCGCTGAAATGAGGAAGACAGAGAGAGAAAGAGAAAGAGAGAAAAAGAGAGAAAGAGAGAAAGAGAGAAAGAGAGAAAGAGAGAAAGAGAGAAAGAGAGAAAGAGAGAAGAGGAAGAGGAAGAGGAAGAGGAAGAGGAAGAGGAAGAGGAAGAGAGAAAGAGAGAAAGAGAGAAAGAGAAAGAGAAAGAGAAAGAGAAAGAGAAAGAGAAAGAGAAAGAGAAAGAGAAAGAGAAAGAGAAAGAGAAAGAGAAAGAGAAAGAGAAAGAGAAAGAGAAAGAGAAAGAGAAAGAGAAGGAGAAGGAGAAAGAGAAAGAGAAGGAGAAAGAGAGAAGGAGAAAGGGAAAGAGAAAGGGGCTGTGCAGCACCTCCTGCGTAGGAGGTGGTTGTGGTGTCCCAAAATGGAATTGTGCATGGCTTTGGGGACAGTGGTGCAGATGGAGCCCAGGTCGGTGAGGGCAAGGGTCAGCAGGAAGAAGAACATGGGGCTGTGCAGGTGCTGGCCGCAGGCTCCGGCGCTGATGATGAGGCCGCTGCCCAGGAGGGCAGCCAGGGAGATGCCCAGGAAGAGACTGAAGTGCAGGAGCTGCAGCTGCCGCGTGTCTGCCAATGGCAGCAGGAGAAAGGGGCTGATGGAGCTGCTGTTGGACATTGGCTGTGTGTGGACATGGGGACCTGTTCATGGAGAAAAGTCAGTGACAGCTTAAGGGAAACGGCTCTCAGCCAAATCAAAGCCATGTCCCACAAATGCTTCTCCTGTCACACACTGACACCTTATGGGGATTCAGAGTGTCGCCACGGAGAACGGCTTTGGCTGGCCTGGGGGGGCCTTGCGAGAGACGAGAGACGGGGCGGGCCGGGGCCGCGTCTGGCAGGAGGCGAGACAAAGAGCAAGAGGCGAGACAAAGAGTAGGATAGTTAACGGGAGATTGGGCGAGGAGATGGTAATCTGTAGCCCTTGGAGATGTAAAACATATAACCTTAGAAGCTGAAGTTTGTAGCTGCTGAACTGTGGGTTTGGAACAGTATATAAAGATGTGACTCGTGCGAGGAAATTTGGCTTTGCATGCGGCCGGCGAAGTCCGTGTTCCATCACCGACAACACCCTTCTGTTTTTCTAGCAGATCTTCCTTCAGCTCCAGCCGCAGCCCTGCTTGGTGCTGGCTGCGTGCGACATGAGTTTCAGGGCAATTGCTCCGGGGGGTTTTATAATTCAGCCTTGCTGTGCAGAAGTGGGAGGGGGACAGCCACCTGTCCTGGTGTTACACTTTGAAACCCCAGCTAACACAAGGGCACTCCCAGGGCCCAAGAACAGGAATGGCAAAAGCTGTTAAAGTGTTCTAGAGGTTTTTACAGCTCCTCTTCATCTCCCCGGCTGACTGGTTTTGGATGTCAGAAACACTCAGCATTGCTGCTGTCCTCGGGGAGAATAGAGCGAGTTCTGTGAGGCAAGGCGGTGAGTGGAGAGTGAGGGGAGGTGCTCTGTCACTCTGTCCTGTTCCAAGATCCTCTGGGCTTTCACCCTTGTCAGACAGAGGATAATCACCCTCCCATATTTCCCTTAGAAACCATCCCAACACTGCTGAGAGCAGATCGATCCACCACAGCCCATCAAATGTCCACCCCCTTCTCGAGGTCTCAGCCCCACATTGGTAGCCAAATACACACATGGCTCATTGCACCAACCCAACAGCACTTTGTCCATCATCAAACTTCTGTGTCTCACTGTGGGGCTTTCAGGTAACACAAAGATGCTACACGACCTGTTTGCGTCCTGGAGGGAAGCTCCGAGCTTAGGGGGAATCCTCAAGAAGAAAGCCAAGTGTCCTAATGATGGCATTGGATGTAGGGAGATGGAGCTCCTTCCCTGGCTGCATTGCCCACAGCCGGGCACTGGGGCCAGCGTCACCCTGAGCCAGCTGAGCCAGCTGTGCCCCCTCCCAGAGCCCCCCAGTGCCAGGCAGATGCTCCCGGCCCTGTGCTCTGCAGAGGGAACTGGGCCCGGGACCGCAGAGCTGCCCCACAGCTCTGCTGCAGCTCTGCCTGCACAGGAGGGGCTTCACGCCTTGGAGCCCCGGCCCTGAGGGCAGAGGCTTGGCTGAGGGAGAGAGGAGGGGAGGGGGCTTGTTCAGAGGGAGGGGCTGCACTCGAGGGCATCCTGTGGAGGTCTCTAAGCTCTCCGTGCCACAACATTTCTGCCTTTTGTTTTCTCTCATTGCCTGATCTTCTCTCTGCTTGCTGAAGATCTTCCTCCTGGAGATGTTTCCCTGTGCCTGATCTCTTCCTGCCAGCACTCACAGACCCCATATCTCTGTGCACTCTCCTTGGCCCTACAGAAACCTGCCTGTTTGCAGGGCACTGGCTGGGGACAGGTTCTGTTTGCAGGTGGGAGAAAGGACAGGTCAGACTAAGCCTGGCGGGTCCAGCAAAGGTGATGCCGGTGCTCTCCGTGGGCAGAGGAGTGCCTTGAAAGCACTTTAGGAAACTCCTGCAGAGCACTCAAGTTACACTTCCCATGCCTTAGGGACTCTTAAAAATGAAGAATTCCTTTATCACTTCCCCCCCTCCCATTCCGCAAGAGTAGGAAACGGAAAACACTCTCAGGAAATTTCATCTTTATAGAAAGGCTTGTCTTGGAAATATTACTGGACTGAGCCTAAGCCCTGAGCATGTCCTCATGTTCTACACCAGGGATACTCAGAGAATGTACTTCCTGAATCCACAGTCAGTGGTATGTTCCAGCTTGAGGAGATCATTTCAGGAACTGCAGCTGCTTTGTCCTGCAGCCAGAGGCTTCCTGTGTCAAGGGCTGGGAATGATTCTCCCCCGGTCACTTGTCAGCATCTTCCCAGCCCTAACTGATGGAACCCCTCTGTGCCTCTGTGCCGTGCCCGGGCTGGCTGCAGGCAGTGCCCCAGCTGCCGGAAAGGCAGATCCTGTCCCTCCCTCATTGCTCGGGACTCTTCCCGGGGCACTGGGATGTGGGCATGTGCAATGCCAAGGGCAGGACCATGGGGTGGCCCCTGCCATGCTGCTGAGCAGCAAAAAAGAGGCAATGAGGCCCCAGGGCTGCAAGGGTCACTTGTCTCCCAACTGGCCCCAGGGGCAGGGACAGCAGCCCTGGCCAAAGTGCTGCAGAAGTTGCCTCTGTCAGGGCCTTGCAGCTTCTGCACATCCCTCTGCCCTCTCCGGCCCAGGCTGTCCTACAGTGTCCGTGCCCTGTGTCTCTGTCCCTGCAGGCTGTCCTCATCCCCCCGGCTGCCCCACCTCCCCGGCCCCTTCCTTTGCTGATGGCTCTGCGGCCTGCCTGGCTCTGCCTTGGCACGCAAAGCCTTGGGCTGCTCCAGACTCCTTCTGGGGGACACGTGGCACCACAGCACTGCCCTGGGAGAGAAATTCCTTTCTCCTTGTGTCCAGTCTGGACCTCCCCAGCTGCCCTTTGCATTAATTCTTTCTTTTGCCGGCTGTTCTCTACTATGTCAAAAGGATCCACCATCTCTGAAACCACCCTTCAAGCCCTCCCAGGACTCTCCTCCACTGTCCTCAGGCTCCACTCCACTGAGCACAGAGCCCCTTTGTCCCTATGTAGTGATCATGTGCTTGAGGCCACGGGCACCTGGACAAGAAGGTCGGTTCTTTTCTACAGGAAGGAAACCACAGAACCCCAGTGTTTTGAAGGCAGATGAGAGGCAGCCACCAGAGGCCAAGGCAAGCCAGACCTGTCTGTCCTTGCAGCTTCTGTCTGAAAGCAACCCTTGGACATATGGGGAGTTTTGGAGGTGGAGTTCCATTTCAGCTGTGGGTGCCTGGACCGGAATGACAGCTCTTCTCCCCAGGAAGGAAAGGGCAGAGCCCCAGGGTTTCAAAGGCTGATTAGTGGTGGCTCAAGGAGGCCAAGGCCAGCCAGACCTGTTTGTCTTGGCAGCTTTTGTCTTGGAGCGATCCTTGGATAGAGGGAATTTGGGAGGCCAAATCCCAGTTTTGTCCATGGATGTCTGGCCAAGAAGGACAGTTCTTTTCCATTGGCAGAAAAGTGAGGAGCCCCAGTGTTTCAAAGGCAGATGAGAGCTGGCCCTCAGGAATGCAAGGGAAGCTGGACATTCCTGGCAGCTTTTGTCTGGGAGCTATTCCTTGGATAGATGGAATTTCAGAGGTGGATTCCCAGTTTTGGCCATGGATGGCTGGACTTGAAAGACGTTTTTTTCCATGGGAAGAAAAGCACAGCCCCCCACCCCGTGTTTTGAAGGCAGATGAGAGGTGGCCCTCAGGAATGCAAGGGAAGCTGGACATTCCTGGCAGCTTTTGTCTGGGAGCTATTCCTTGGATAGATGGAATTTCAGAGGTGGATTCCCAGTTTTGGCCATGGATGGCTGGACTTGAAAGATGTTTTTTTCCATGGGAAGAAAAGCACAGCCCCCCACCCCGTGTTTTGAAGGCAGATGAGAGGTGGCCCCTAAGAGGCCAAGGCCAGCCTGAGCTGTCTGTCCTGGCAGGTTTCACATGGGAACAATCCTCGGATAGAATCAAATTTGGAGGTAGAATCCTAATTTCAGCCATGGGTCCCTGGAGGAGAAGGACAGTTCTTTCCCACAGAAAGGAAAGCAAGGAACTCCAGCATTTCAGGGGCAGATGAGAAGCAACCCTCAACATGCCAAGGTCAGCCGGACCAGGCAGGTGGCCCCAGGAGGCCAAGCCAACCAGTCCTGTTCCATGTTCTTTGGATCCTTGGGGCCCTGCAGCATCACAATTTTGTTCCCCTGAGGCCCAGCAATATCACAGTGGTCTCCTTGGCTCTACAGCGGCACAAAGGCCCCTTGCTTCCATGAGGCCTTGCTGTGTCCAAACGGTTTCCTTGCTTCCATGGGGCTGCAAAATAACACTATGGCCCACTGGTTCCATGAGGTCACAGAGTGTCACAGTGGTCTCCATGATTCCATAAGGTCCTGCAGTGTCACAATGGCTCCTTGGTTCTATTGGGCTCCCCAGGATCACAGTGGCCCCTTGGTTCCACAAGGCCTGGCTGTGTCACACTGGCCCTTTGCTTCCATGAGACCTTGCAGTGTCACAATGGTTTCCTTGGTTCTATGAGGCCCTGTGGTGTCACAATGGCCCCTTGATTCCATTGGGCCTCTTACTGTTACGTAGTTCTTAGTTCCGTGATGCCCTGTAGTGTCACAGTGGTCTCCTTGGCCCCATGGTGCCACGCAGTGTCCCAAGGGCCCCTTGGTTCTATGAGGCCTGGCTGTGTCACAATGGCCCCTGGCTCCCATGAGGCCCTGTGATGTCACAATGGTCTCATTGGTTCCACGAGGCCCTGCAGGTCCACAATGGCCCTTCGGTGTCACAAGGCCTTGAAGTGTCATAATAGTCTCAGCGGGTTCCCCCGCTGCTTCACAATGGCCTCCTTGGTTCCGTGATGCCCCGTAGCGTAACAATGGTATCCTTGCTTCCACACAGTCAGAATGGCCCCGTGGCCTCATGGAGCCCCACAGTGTCACTGCGATCCCCTTGATTCCACGAGGCCCTGCCGTGCTACAATGACCCCTTGGTTATACAAGGCCCTGCGGTGTCACAATGGCCCCTTGGTTCTGAAGTGTGCAAGAGCCTAATCATAGGAGAAAGGCTCCAAAAAATGCTTTGTCATTATCACTGCTCAGCACCAGAAAGGCTTCAAAAGTGCTTCGTCATTATGGCTGCTTATCATAATCACTTTTGAACGCCTGGAAACTACGTGCCGTACGGGCCGTGCATAGCCCGCCTGGAGGCCCATAAAAAGGAAGGCAAAACTGGTGCAAAATGTGGAGGCGAAAGCGAAAGGTAGAATCCCTGCCCTTTGCCTTTCCCCACACCACCACCATCGCCAGCCACGAGACACCCTGAGGCCTCCGGGAGCCGACGCCGCCCGCCTGGGGAGAACCCCCCAATCCTTCACCCTGGACTGAAATCCCGAGTGAGCTGTGCAACCCCTACCCCTGCTCCTTCGTCCCAGGCGGACCGAGGTTCAGCTGCAAGCATGGAGCCTGCATCTCGGAGGACGGGCCGCCGCTTTCCAGCCAAACTGCTCCAGAGATGGGAAGAGGCAGATAAGACGCTTCAAACAGCAGGAAAAAAAAAGGCAAAAACTTCTCCACTTCCCCCACCCTGTCTCAGCAGCAACAAAGGTAGCACAGTGTGGTGGTGACTTATCCTATGCTTTTAGAGTAACCTTGGCTTTTTCTAACTCTTCTCTACTTTTCTCCTTCTTTCTCTTTGCCTCTCTTACCATTAGATAAACAGATACCCATTTTTTTGGCACCAACATTTAATCTCGTTTGGTTTTAATCTCGTCTCTGGGAATATTTTGAACCTTCAAAGTTCTTTCCTTTTTATACTCAGAGATTTTGTTTTCTTTGCCCTTCTGGGTGTAAATCGGATAGTAACAAAGTGTCATAATGGTCTCCACGCTTCCATGAGGCCCCACGATGTCACAATGGACTTTTGGTTCCATGAACTTTCGTTCTGTCAGCAACAGTCTCCTTGGGTCCGCAGTGTCACAATGGACCCTTGGCTCCATGAGGTTCAGTAGCGTAACATGGACGCCTTGATTCCATGAGGTTGTGTAGTGTCACAATGATCTCCTTGCTTCTGCGGCCCTGCTGTGTAACAATGGGCCTGTGGTTCCATGAAGTTCTGTACTGTCAACCATGATCTCCTTGCTTGCACAGTGTCATAACTGACCCTTGGTTCCATGAGGCGCCTGGCCTCCAACAGCCTCTAAGAGACCCTTATGGCCCCTCAAGGCCCCTCACAGCCCCTCATGACCCCTCGGTGCCCCTCACAGCTCCCCAGGGCCCCTCATGGCAGCTCACAGTCCCTCACAGTTCATGGCCCCTCATGACCCTTCACAGCCCCTAACAATCTCTCATGGCCCCTCACAGCACCTCATGGCCCCTCATGGCCCCTCACGGCCCCTCACGACTCCTCACGACCCTTCACAGCCCCTAACAAGCCCTCATGGCGCCTCACAGCCCTTCACAGCCCCTCATGGCCTCTCACAGCCCAAGGCATGGGACTCCTTCCGAAGGAGAAGAGATCGGGCTCTGCTTGTTCTCCTTTTATTTTGGTCACTTCACAGTGATGAGTAAAGGAAAGCTGAAATGGAGCCTTTCCCCAGCATTTCCCTCTGGGATAATTGCGGGGCTGAAGCTCTGTGCTGGCGCTGGCCCATGTGTGAACATCGCTGCAGCCCCCCACAGCCTTTGCTGTCCCCCGTGTCCATTCCCGGTCCCTGAGACCCGCCCAGCTCTGGCAGCAGCAGGAGCCACCGCGCAGTGGGCCCTGTACCGGCACAGCCGGGGCTCCCAGCCAAGAGCAGCAGCAGCGCCAGCCCCTTCCCACCTGCTTGTGCCTCGGCTTCCCAAGAGGTTTTTCCCGGTGAATTTCTGGACTAGAGACACAATCAGCCACAAACAGACCTGATTCCTCAGAGCCCGGCTGTGCTGCCCTGATGCAACCTTCAGAGAAAGAAAGGATCCGGTTCCAGCACTGTTCCCAGCACTGTTTCACTCATCCTCAGGTGACAGCAGGAGGCTTTTCTTGCATTTGCCTTGGGAATTACAGATCATGGCTGCTCTTCCCCCTCTTCTGGTTGCCACTTGAATTTTATCTGAAAAACTGCAATTGCCTCTTTTGATCGGTGCTAGCCACAGTGCTTTTCTGATGGGGAATTCAGATGCTTTGTTGCAGGCATCCTGATTAGCAGATCTTGAAATGTTCACAGGTCTATAAGCAAAAAGTCGAGGAGAATGAAAGCCATACAGGCCACATTCACAGCGCTCAAACACAGCCCTGTTGCTGGTGCTCTTGAAATAGAATCAGCTGCCAGAGGCCAGCACAGAAATTGCCTCTGGAGTGTGGAATGAAACAAAAAAATCCACCAGGAGAAAGAGGAAGCAGAACTTCTGCACTCGCTTCATTGCTTCTTCCCAGCAGCAGGAGACGTGGATGTCCAGAGGTACGTCCCGCTGCTGCTGACCACAGCGAGAGCACAGCCTGCTGCCCAGTCCCAGCGGGAACCCGAGCCCAGCCCGGGGAGCTCCCGCAGCGTCGGCAGCTCAGCGGACGCGGTGCCAGGGCCGCAGCCCCGGGAACACGCCCGCCCATTGTGGGGCAGCGGCGCAGGCCCAATGTCCTGCGGCCCAAACTTGCTGCTGCTGCTGCTGCTACGCAAGGCCCATCCTTCTCCCCCTGCTCCTCTCCCAGCACGGCGCAAATTGCACCTCGCGGGATGCTTCCCCGGCGGCTGCTCAGGCGCCCCGCTCCTCTTTCCACCTGAGCGTCACTGCGGAGGAATCTTTGGCGCACTTCCGTAAGCCCGGGCCTCTCACTCGTGCTGAATCGGGGATGCAAATGGCCTTGTTAGGAAAGTCAAAAGCCAAGGGAACGGATTAGGAATTATTCAAAAAAAACTACCCTTCTTCCAGGCAAGGTACACCAAGTCATTTCCCGCATTTCTCCTTTGCTGATTCTTTCAGTCGCCTGCTCGGCGAGCTCCAGCTTCTTCTGCTGCTTCCTGTGAACCGATTGCACTCTCGATTTGAGCACCAACGCACCAGATGTGCAAGCATCTACGCTGAACTCAGAAACCAACTGCCTCTGTCAGACCATTTTCACAGTCCAGCTCACTTGCAAGATGTCCACTGAGAGCTTGGAAGGATTAGCCCCCAGCTCTCCACTTCTGGCTGCAGGCTCCGGAGATTCTTTCTCTCCATTCAGCCAGCCTAACAATTGCTGCTACCCTCTCCTCCTGTTTCCTTAGCCTACAACAGTAACGACGAAAACCTTACCCACGGCACAACTCGCTAGTCCACCAGGAGGAGAAAGGACAAGTTGTCAAGCTCTCAAAACCTTGGTCCTGCTTTGCTGCAAGAGTCCTGCTGCACGCACAGTGTGGCAAGCCAAGAGAAGCTGCATGTGATGGCACATCTTGTGACAGGAGCTCCAGCTCGGTCTCCAGGAAAGGGTCTTGAAAAGAGCAAACATCACTGTGGACAAGATTCTTGCAAAAGCAAAACAGCTTCCCAGAAGGGACATGCAAACGGAAAGAAACAACCCAAGATGTTCCCGTATACTATTAATTGCTTCCCTTCTATGCTCCCCTTTTCTGTCTTGCACTAGTTCTACCTCACAGTCCTTCCAAACTGATCTTACCTCAAACACCTAGGACTTAGCAAGTTTGAGACACTCTACAATACCAAGAGCTACACACAGCTTGCCTTCTCCCTGTTTGGCTTTGAAAGCAATGCTGGAGACCCCAGAAGCCTGCCAAGGGAAGATTTTAGAGCCCAGTGCCTTGCTCGGCTCTGGCTTCTAGAGACAGGGCATGTGCTCCCATGGGACTGCACCCTCAGCAGTGACAATAGACAGCAGCAGCAACAAAGGTGATTCCCATGACACTGTCGCAGGGCTCAAGACTCCGTGTCTTGGCTTCACATGGCAAAGCTCACTGTCCGTTTGGACAGACTCAGCATCCAAACTAGTCTGCTTTTCTACCTGTGTCAATGAACAGCAGGAGAGGGAAACCAGCCAACAGTTTCTTTGCAGAGAGGGCCTTTGTTCCAGGCTGAAAGTGCTGGATTGGCAGGGAGGAGGCAAACAGCTGAGAGCTTAGCTGCTCTATTGGACCGGCATCAGAACTCAGCAAAAAGAGTGTTTCCATTCTTTTATTTGAAGCCTCCTATCGGCAGTCTCCGATTTTCACCTGGAACCGGACAAGAAAACAGCAACAGCCCTGCCGACGAGGGCACCGCGCCGGGCACGGCCCCGCCGCTCGCACTGCCCACGCCGAGCGGCCGGGGAGCAGCGCTGCACCGCGCAGGGGCTGCACGTCTCCCTCCTCACGTCCTGCTCTGCCCTCCCACGGGGCTGCCTCTGCCTGGCGCTGGCAGGCTCCTCATTCAGCACTTTGCTCTGCTCCAGGCAAAAAGCGCGGACAGCGCTTTGGTTGCTCGCGAGCAAGAGACCGCGGCGCGGGGCGAGCCAGCAGCAGCAGGGGCAAGTTGCAAGACTGCCGCAAGGAAGAGTTACAATCTGGTGAAGAAGAAGCTAAACAAGACGGTGCGTTTGGCGCGGCTGCGGGAGGAAGAGATGCTCCGGGACTCCGCTTCGGCCCCGGAGCGGCCCGTGCTGGCCCGGGGCGCGCGGGGCTCGGCCGCGGGGCGCGCGGGGGAAAAACGGACACCCGGGCAACAGACACACGGACACGCGGACCAACGCTCCCAGCGCTTCGGCGGCAGCAGCGGCAGCAGCGGCAGCAGCAGAAGAGCAATACAAGAGCAGCGGTTCTCCAGACCCTCTGCGTTCCTTCTCCTGTTCCTCCTCTCCTTCTCCCAGTGTCCCGCATCCCCTGTCCCGCTCTCCCTTCAGTGCTCCACCCCCTCCGCCCCTTCCGCGGCCTCCCTCTCCCCATGCCAGGCCGGGCCATGCGCCCGGCCCGCCCCCGGCCCCGGGCGGGGCTGCGCCCTCCCCGCCCCCGGGCGTCCCGCCGCGGTCTCGCCTCCGCCCGGCTCTTGCCCTACTGGCGGTGGCGCCGCTGGGCGGGCATCAGTGCCTGCCTCTTGGGCAGCACTGTTAGCCTCTGGCTCCGGCTGGCCCGGCCCCGGCCCCGGCCCCGGCCCCGGCCCCGGCCCCTCCCGGGACCCGCCGAGGAGACAGACGGCGCGGCCGCTCCCGCCGCGTCCGCGGCGTCTTCCCCGGTCCGAGCTCTTCCGCTCGGCAGCGCGGCCCCCGCCCCCGAGCCGCCGGTGTCCCCTTCGAAAGAGGCAACATCTGGGGATACCCGGCCCGGGGCGGTTGAGGAGCGCCCGGCGGCCGTTTCTGGCCCCGGGCCGAGCGCTGACAGCCGCGTCTCGCCGGCAGGGAATGCGCTGCAGGGCCTGAGGGAGCGCTACCTGGAGGGTTCGCTGCTGGGGCGCGGCGGCTTCGGCAGCGTCTTCGCGGCCACGCGGCTCTCGGACGGCGCCCCGGTGAGTGGCGGGGCCGGCGGCGGGCGCAGGAGGCGGGGGGCGGAGGAGGGCGCAGGAGAAGGAGGATGGGGCTCGGCAGGGCGGGCGGCGAGCTCAGCCCGCTGCTCCCCTTGGCTTGCAGGTGGCCATCAAATGGGTGCCACGGACCCGCATCCGTCATTGGGGCGAGCTGGTGAGTGAGCGGGGGGGATGGGGTGGGGGTGGTGGGCAGCGGGAGAAGGCGGGGCGTGACGGGCGGGGATGAGCCGAGGCCCGGGAGGGTGGAAGGCGCCAGGACGCCTCGGGGGAGAGCGGGCGTGGGGGCAGCGGAGGGCGCAGAGCATCCCGGGCTGGGCGAGGGCTTCCCGAGCCCTGGCACGGCATCAGCCCCACTGACGGCATCGTGCTCCTCCCGCAGCCCAACGGCACCAGCGCACCACTCGAGGTCGTGCTGCTGGACAAGGTGTCCACCGGCTTCCCTGGTGTGGTGCAGCTCCTCGAGTGGCTCGAGCTGCCCAGCAACGTGGTGCTGGTGATGGAGCGGCCGGAGCAGTCTCAGGACCTGCTCCATTTCATTCGAGCGCGGGGCTTCCTGTCCGAGGAGGTGGCACGGGAGCTGTTCCGCCAGGTCCTGGAGGCCGTGCGGCACTGCACCAGCTGCGGGGTCCTTCACAGGGACCTGAAACCAGAGAACATCCTGGTTGACCTGGCCACGGGCCAGGCCAAATTGATTGACTTTGGCTGCGGCACCTACCTGCAAGACACAGCCTACACCAGCTTTGCAGGTGAGTCCTCGCCGGGGTAGGCTCCCGGTGCCGGCATCTCGCGGCCCAACCTGGCTGTGGCAGCGGGGATTCTCCCTTTTGATGCCAGTCATGGGACCGAGTTTTCAGCCCAGTTGCTTTTGAGTGCGGGTGGCCGGGGGGCCATCTTCCAGCCCTGCTGGCAGCCTTCGCCAGCCACTCTGCCCAGGACTGGCGCTGGGGCTGGGGCAGCCAGTGTGACAAAAACACACCCGTGGGTGGGGGTAGCAGAGGGGGGGGGGCCAGAAGCTGTGCACCCGCCGGTTTGGTGTGCAGGCAAGAACCGGCTTGGACTGCTCAGCTCGCCTTGTTTGCCTTGGCTTCAGAATGTTTTTTTGGGGCAATGCAGGCAGGGAGGGTGAAGGCATGGTTTTCCCACCCCCGGCACTGAGCGGGTTTTCCCTTTGCATGGAATGCTTTAGCCTTGCCAGGGCTTCCGCTGCCCTCTTGTGACACCGGTGGCTTCTTTTACAACCCCCAGTTTGTCCACAAGTCACAGGCGCTGGCGAGAGGGCAGCGGGTCATGCCGCGTGCCACCGGTGCGGCCCCTGCGTGCCCAGGGATGCTGGGGCGAGGCTCCGGGAGCAGGCAGCATCCCGCTAATGAAGTGCCTCTCTATTCCGTAGGAACACCAGCGTACAGCCCCCCGGAATGGACCCATTTTGGCTGGTACTACGGCGAGGCAGCTACCGTCTGGTCCCTGGGCATCGTGCTGCACCAGATGGTCTGCGGGCGGCACCCGTTCCCGAAGGGCCGGAACATCAGCTGGGGCCAGCTATCGCTCCCAGAACGGCTCTCTCAAGGTGGATGCTCATCCCTGCGGCACGGGGGGAATAGCAGTACTGGGAGACAGCAGCGGGCTCATGAGCATCCCGCTCTGGCAGCTGCCGAGGAGGTGGCACATGCCTCGCTCTCCTGCTCTCCTCCAAAACAAAGAATGGATGGGAAAGTTCAGGCACAGCTCGGAGCCCCCATGGCATGGCCTGGGCATGGCAATAGTGGGGCAAAGCGGACAGGAGCCTTCTGCAACTGACCGGCGCTTTCTGGTTTCTCCCCACAGACTGCAAGGAACTGATCAGATGGTGTCTGTCCCTGCACTCCTTGGACAGGCCCTCATTAGAAGACCTGTCGTGTGATCCTTGGCTGCAGGATATTCATCATCCATAGAAGAAGGGAGAGAGCCACAGGCACACTTTGATCCAGGGAGCCGGTAAGTTACAGCTCCACACGTGCCTTGGCCAGAAGAAGCCAAGAAACGCAGGCTTTTTTGCCCTGCCTGTATTGCTGCGCAGGGGTCGTCAGATGGGGACCCGCAGCCCTTGTGCTGGCGCTGAGCTGCTCTTCCCAGCACTGGTGGCCGCCGTGCAAGCTGCTTTTGCTTGTCCTGCTTCACTGACAGCCGGGGCCCTGGGCGGGGCACTGACAGCCTGCTCTCAGCCGCAGGGAAGAAGGAGCCCCTGGAGAAGCTGTACTCCTGCTGCTGCTGGAGACATGGAGGACGACGTCAAGGATGGCAAGCTCTTCCTCGACCTGGCCACCGGCAAGCTGAAGATGATGGGCTTCGATTCTGGCACCTTCTTCAAAGCCAGGCTCCACAGCGAATTTACAGATGAGTCCACAGCCAAGGGGATGCTCCCAGATTTGGGCATTGCACGGCCTGGCCGGGAAGCAAAGGTTCCCCCCTTTGCTGGGGCGGATGCAACTAATTCTTCAGCCGGCTGCCAAGCTGCTTTTCGGCAGGGCGGGCGGGATGGGCTGGGGTGCTTAGGAAATGGGAGTCGGCCCCTGGCCCTGCCAACAGCCCCCACCGCCCACTGTTCCCCGGGCTGGGGCTGGGGCAGCCAGCCCGACACAAACAAGCCCCCATGGCAGGAGCAGAGGTGGCACTCCAGGAGCTGTGCACGGGCTGCTTTGTTTTGCAGGAAAGGAAGGGCTTGGGCTGCTCCACTCGGCTTGTTTGCTTTGGGCTCGCTGTGCCTGTTGGGGGTCAGTGCGGGGGGGAGGGGAGAAAGCGTGGGCTTCCCTCGCCCGAGGGTGGGTTTTTCCCCAGCATGTAGGGAAGGTTGGGCCTTCCTCAGGCCCCCAACAGAGAGAAGACTTTTTACCTTTTTTCTTGTTTCTCCTTTTTGTCTGTAATCCCTTTTCATTAATTTGTTGTTTCTTTCCCTTAAAGGAGGTGTTGTAGGTGGTGTCCAGTCTGGATCGGGAAGTGCTTGGGACCAGCTGCAGCGTGGATGGGACGGGGCCTTGGAGAAGGCTGAGGACATCGCTTGGGAGCAGCTTTTCTTCCGGCGGCGGGTGGCGTGCGGTGGGTCCCCGTCTTCTTGGCACGGCTGGGATAAGGGCTTTTGGGAGATGGCAGCGAGCACAGGAGCATCCCAATGGGCAGCTGCTGAGGAGGTGGATCTGCCACGGCTGGCTGCGGGCGGTGGCACGTGTCCTGCCATCCTGCTCTCCTGCCAAAGGCAGCAGTGACGGGCGGCTTCGGGCACCTCTCTGAGCACAGCCAGCACGGCCTGGGCACCACGGGTGGCTGGGACAAGGGGGACAGCAGCCTTCAAGTGACGGGCGGTTTCTGCTTTCTCTCCTTGCAGCCGGGCTCTGTGGATGCTGAGGCTGCTCTGGGCTCCGCCAGGGCTCTGCTGCGGCTCAGCACCAGGCCGGAAGAAGCCAAAGAAGAACCGGTGTGAGCCGCAGCAGAGACGTGCTCGAGCATTTCGGCAACGCAGCTCAAGCCTGCAGAGTGCACGCCTCCAGGGGAAAACATGACACCCCCCCCGCCCCCAAAATAAACTTGTTCAATAACTTGTGAAATGAAATCAATCTGGGATGACCCCAAATGGCATTTCTCAGCTTGCTCAAGCTTTAGCTCAGCCCTTCTCTGAACAGTTCTCTGCCCCGCCTGCCTTTTACTTCACAAGTGCTCCCTCTTTTCCCCCAGTGAGTTGCCAGCTCAGGGCAGTCTCTGTCGCACTGTAGCCTTCCTTGATGCCTTTGACCACGAGGAGGAGCGAGCCCCAGGTTTAGGGACTCATCCTGTCACTGGCAGAAGAACAGCAATGTCTCAGAGGTCCGGTGAGACCTGAGTGTCATTCAAGAGCTGCCCTCCAGGCCTCAGCTCTCCTCACTGTTAGCTTCCCACTGCCCCTTTTCCTCGTCCTTCCAGCAGGATGAGCTCTGTGAATGCCCTTGACCCTCCCCACTCCTGCCAGCCCAGCCACCCAGCTCAGTTTGGCTTAAGCTGAAGCTTCTTTGTCTCCTCTGGCACGCCAGTGCAGTTCCCTCTGCGGGGAGCAGCAGCCCCAGAGCACAGCAGGCAACAGCGCAGGCCGCACCTGCACCGGCTCCCCTCCACGCGTGGCTGGGCTCTTGGTGGCAACTAAATGCTCCCTGTTTGCAGCTGTCACTGGAGGATGGCCCCAGGGCAGAGCCCAGCCCGGCTCCCACTGCATCCCCCGGAGCTTGGGGCAGACAGTGGTCCCAGAGCTGAGGTTCATGGTGCGCAGCCGGCGCTGTGGCTCGCAGTCGGTGTTTGCAAGTGTTGCGTTCTCACCTCCTGCAACTTGTGGGGAAAAGGAGCTGTGCGGCCGGGCCAGCACTGCCCCTCTGGGCAGTGACACGGCTGAAGGTCTTTGCTGTTGCAGAGGAGCCGGCATGGAGCCTTAGCAGGGCCTGGCAGGTGTGGAGCCGGATCTCGCCCGCTGTCCGGGGCTCGCTGCCCGCCAACCGCCCCCACCCGCCGCGCTCCCTTCTGCAGGGACGGAAGGCTCTGGCTGCACAAGGGTTCCCATAATGTCTTTGTACCCGTGGCTGCGGAACGAACACGGAGAGCGAAAGTGTCAGTCACGTTGCTTGCACATTCCTTCCTTTAGATACAAGGCACAGATCTCTTAAAAGGATAGGCAGGGATAGAGATTTCCCACATAGCCCTCTTTGGGGTAACTCACCTTGTAAGCTGGCGTCAGGGGCATTTTTTTCCCGGCCCTGTGGGAGTAGGTGTCCAAGAGCTGAAGTGAGCAGCATTTAGAAGCAGTTTCAAGATTTCTAGGCAGGAAGTGGAGCTGACAAGCATCTGTGTAACTCACCGTATTCATCGTGGAGACACGAGACCTGGAAAAATCCCAGCTCTCTGTGCATTTGTGCAAAAGGGGGAAGCAGCAGAAAGACTTTGTGTCTGCTTGTCCAAGCTCCAAGGAGCTGGGGTGGCAAAGGGTGGCCTGGGCTGGTGGCAGGTGAAGTCCTGTTTCATGTCATCATAGAGTGGCACAGGACAAAGCTAAAAGCACCCACAGCCACACTGATGAAGTCTTTCTGATGCTGCACATCCTAGAGGAAAAGCTGCTGTCACACAATCCATTGGTATTTATAACTTTTATTTGCAATACTTTAGGTCCAAGTTTCAAACCGCAATATTTTTACACTCAAGACACGGTCATGCACAATCCATATTTCAATTTCCTATTGCTTCAACCACAATTTAAAATAACTTAATATTGACAGCAAAACGCAAAATACTTAAAAAAGGATGCTGAGGTCAGTGAGATGGATCCATGCCATCAGCACATTTGCAAAGTAAATAACTTTGTTCTCTTTTTAAAAAGATCAGTTACCTCTTAATCCAAAGTTACAGAAGATTTTTCACTACACATTTGGTTTTTTCTCTTTCATATTTTTTCTGGTTTTTCTTTTTTCTAATTTTTTTTTTTTTAAGAGATAACACGTCTTAAAAAAGGATTGTACAGCAAAATGAGATACATTTCTGCTCAACAATGAAAATGTAGGCTCCTCCTCTGTTTACTTTTGTCTGGATACCCTGAAGAAAAAATCTAGCAGACACCAGCAGAGGTGTAAACGGGTTGCTTTGGACTAAAGTGGAGTTTAGCACTGGTGACATCCTGACCCAGTCAAGAGTTGCAGAATTCTTTTGCAGATCTCGAACCATGTCCTTGCGGGCACAGCACCTGCAGTGCTGATGCACCAGGGCACAAGAAGAACTCTCTTATTCCCGCACCGAATTTGGGCTCTGCCCAAGCAGGAGGTGCTGCAGTGCTTTGCTCCTCGTTGCCGTGTGGAGCAGCTCCCTTCCTGCTGGCTGAGCTGCTCAGGCAGAGCCCAGCAGCTCCTGACCCTGAAGGGCTGAGGCCTTTCCCCTGCTGCTGTGCTACAGACGGATTCAGCAGCATTGCTGTACGTGGGGATACACAGCGGGACCAAAAGCAGTTGCCTTTGTAGACCCTAAGCTGAAAGGTGAAAAATCTCAAGAGACGAGGATGGAAGAGACTGGCAGGCTGCCTGTTTGCTGTGCTGCCCCACTTGTGAGCGGCCCAGCTTTGCGTGAGGCAGAGTGAGAACAAGGGGCAGCTCCCTCCCTCCCAGCCCCGCAGCCAAGGGGTCCCTCCAGTCCTGGGGCTTGGGGCACCATCAGAAGCTTCCAAGCAAAGGTTATCTTTGAACTTGCTCATTCATGAAATGCGCACGGTCATGAGCGCTCTGATAGATGTATCCACCCATTAGTGAAACATGGATTGACCTTTCTGTATTTGGAAGCTGGACAAGGCCATGAAATCTGACATCTGGCCTTGTTTGGGGCTGTATGGTCCAAGTCAACTCCCTTGCTTCCTCCTTGAGCCCTGGCCAGGCTTTGGGAGAAACAAACGGGAGAATGAAACCAGATGTTCCCACGCTAGAAGTGCTGTCGGTTTGTTAGTTCAACACTATCAAAGGTGGGCCCTCTCACAGGGAGGTTGGAAGCCTCACCTGTGAGTGGAGGCACCTGCAGGAACTCCCAGTGTCCGGGAATGGCTCTCCAGTCCTTGGCTGTGACAGCTTCCCCCAGCTGATGGGTGGCTCTGGGTGATGGTAAAGTCTGAGGGTAACTGCTGCTGTCTCTTTCTTAATCACTACGGGCAATCTTTGGTAGGGATGATTGGGTGCATTGCTGAGCTTCTCCTTTTGTGATTCTTTGCTGCTTTGAACTACAGTAAATGACGCTGATTCCTTGAGTTGGTGTCTATGTCTTTGGTGCTGACCCTGCCCACTGGTAAAACAAATTTGATATAGTCTGGCCGGATCTCAACAAAATGCTGCTTTTTAAATGTAAGTGTAAGGAATCGGTCCCATCCAAAATTCCCGCATGGGAAGACCTTCCCTAGGGTTTGCTGGCTGTGGCGTGGGCTGAGGTCGGAGCTCTGTGCGAGCAATGAGGACGTCAATTGAAAGAAGCTGAAGCACTGGATGTATTAAAATGCATCCCAAAATTGCATATGGAAAAAGGAAAAGAACTTGTGGGTTTGGGAAGATGAGGGTGAATTTTGTTAACAGCATCTCGGAAACAGCACCAACAGAAGGAACGATTGTTGTTGAAACGCTCCCACATGGAGCGACAGAAGAAGTTTTTAATCTTGAGCTTGGATTTGTTTGAGCAAAGGAAATAATAATAATAACAACGAGAATAATAACAAAAAATAATGATCTACATGTTCATAATAAAATATAATAAAAATCGATGTTTATGTTTTCACATGTATATAATGACATTGTGAAATAATGCTCCAAATACCCATTTGTTAGCTTTGGCTGCTCAGGGATATAAGACTAAATACGCTACAGAAAAGGACTGGCCAGGACCCCAGCATCGCTGGGAAACTGTGGGAGATTGTATACAACAGATGAAGGAGGAAGGGATGAAAGTGGCTGTTTTTATAGGGTTTGCTGACGCTAGGACGTGGAATGCTTTGTCTGTTACTGCGAAAAATAAAGTGAGTAAGACTGCTGGGTTTTTCATATCCCAGACTATCCACAAGCTGCAGAACTGATTGAACAGATGAAGGGGTTGTTAAAAGAGCAGTTGAAAAATATAGGAGATGGGAATGTGTCGCAATGAAAAACCCACCTCCCAGATGTGCTCCATATCCTTAACAATGGGCCCACTGGGGAAATGGAAACCCCCTGGATGCGCATGGCTGCACCCAATTTGCAAATAGAACCACGGACAGTGACACTTTGACTTCCTGGGAAATTGTTCCGGGGGTGATGGCCCCTGACAGGGCCATCGCAGAGGCTGCAGGGCTGGACCTTTACGCATTAGAATTAATTAGGAAAAATCAGAAGCAAATGAGAGTTATCAGTACCGGCAGAGGAATTCAGGTTCCTCCGGGACACTTTGGTTTGATAACTGCCCACTCAAGCTTGGCCTTGACAAGTGTTCATATGGTGGGAGGAGTGGTTGGTGCAGATTATCAAGGAGAAATTAAAGTAGTTCTGTTAAACAATAGTGAACAACACTGGATTATTCAACCCCACGGCAGGGTAGCACAGTTATTGATATTGCCAGTTTTTAAAACAACCGTGAAAAAAGGACATCCACTTCACATCACTACTGTTCATGGAGATAAAGGGTTTGGATCCACCAGTCCTAATCATGGAGCCAGAGTGTGGGTCCAGAGGCCAAATGGCCCGCCCGAGCCAGCTGAAGTAAGAGCTGTAGGCAAAGACAACACTGTTTGAATCCTGAAACCTGGGTGAGAAAGATGGGCACATGTCCCTGCAGCCAAGTGTTCTGTGAGAGAACAAAGAGATGTTACAGGATATTGTTTTGCAGAGCCTGCCAGACCAAATCTCCCTGTTTGCCCCAATGGTCCCTTTGGAAAGTGCTCTGATCCACGGCGCTCGATGTGAAGACTGATGTGCCACTGAGTGAGTGACTTCTGCAGACAGAAAGGGACCACTTAACAGTGAAACTATTGTTGATCTTGTTGATTTAATGTTGTCCTTGTAATCGGAGCACTGGTTGGGAAAATAGATTTCTAACAGCAGGAGCAGAGATAGGGAACTCATTTAACCTCAGTAATTGCTGGGTGCGTGCAAGTCCAGAAGGATTCGATGACTGGCCTTGGCTGGCCCATCTGGCCCAACCCAAATGGTGGGTTAGAAACTTGAGCACAGTTCACGATAAAAACAGAGCTCTAGACCGAGGGTGGCGATCCCCGACCGCTGCCTTTTCATAGAAAAGGCATTTCTTGCCTAAATCGGATAAAGAGGAATATGTGTAGGAAAAAGTGTCTGTGGATGGATGTTGTCTCCTGGAATAGGTTGTATGCACCCACACTGTAAACTGTTCAATTGCAGCCAGTATAAAGGGAAATGGAATCAAACTCACGGACAGCTCTTTAATCATGGCTGGGTTAAGCGTTCCTATGAAGATTGTGAAAAGATACCCTTAAAGCACTTCCCATATGATATTTTGGCTTGTCAACAAAGAATTTCTAATACTTAAATCTAAGATTGTAGGATGAAAAGAATTGTTATGAAGGTTGCAGTTCGTCTCTAGGTCAAAGGACTGATTGAAGGAGTGAGGCCTGAACAACAGGCCCTGACTGAGGCCTGAACAACAGGCTCTGAGCCAAAGTTGACATCTAGATGAACCTTCCAACCAAATGTTCTATTTGTATCTGCTCATTAACAAAGCATTAGTAGCAATATGCTCTATGTTCATTGGTGAAACACGGATTGACCTTTCTGTATTTAGAAACTGGACGAGGCCCCATCTGGCCTTGTTTGGGGCTTTAGGATCAAACTCCCTCGGTTCCTCCTTGAGCCCTGGCCAGGCTTTGGGAGAAATCAAACAGGAGAATGAAACCAGATGTTCCCACACTAGCAGTGATGTCGGCTTGTTTGTTCAACGCTGTCAAAGCTGGGCCCTCTCACAGCGAGGTTGAAGCCTCGTTGCCCGCAAAGGTGGATGCACCTGCAGGAACTCCCAGGGTGCGGGAATGGCTCTCCAGTCCTTGGCTGTGACAGCTTCCCCCAGCTGATGTGAGGATGTGGATGATGGCAAGGCCTGAGGGTAACTGGTGCTGTCTCTTTCTTGATTACTGTACGCAATCTTTGGTAGTGATGATTGGGTGCTTTGCTGGGCTTCTCCTTTTGTGATTCTTTGCAGTTTTGCATTCTAATAACTTACACTATTCCTGAACTTGGTGTCTGTGTCTTTGGGGCTGACCCTGCCCACTGGCAAAACAGACGCTGAGGGCCCTCGGAGAACCAAAGGTGCCTTGTGACACCGTGGGGCCTCGTGTAACCAAGGGCACCACAGTGACAGCGTGGGGCCCAAAGGAACCAAGGGGCCAGCGTGGCACTGCAAGGCCTCGTGGAACCATGGAGAGCATTGTGACACGGAGGGGAGTCTTATAATCAAGGGTCCATTGTTTTCCTCTCCCTGCCCCGGCCCCAGCCCTGCAAAGAAGCCCAGTCCTGTCTGGCCCTGCAGCAGGAACTGGAGGCACTGGAGGTGCGGGACAGTGACTCTGTGTCTGGAATGCTCAGGAGATCCTCAGCTCGGGCAGGTCCTGCAGCCCCAGGGCCCCGCTGCCCAGCACAGCAGCAGAGAGTTGGCTCTGGGGCTCCTCAGGCTGCTCCTGCTGCTATCCCAGGGACAGGGCAGCCTCTTGCCAGGGCTCCTCTGCACACACACGAGCTGCTGCTCTTCTCCTGGCCCATCCCAGCTCCCCACAGAGCCTTTCCCAGGGGAACACGTCTGTGCTGGCCTGAGCAGCCCTTGCTGTAGCCTCTGCCCTGCTGCCCACAGCCCCCGAGCTGGGGGTGCTGCTCTGCAGAGCATGGGGGCTGTGCTGCCCGGGGCCATGGGCTGCCTCTGCTGGGCTGTGCTGCTCAAGCTGGGAGACAGAGCTCTGCAGCTGATGGTGCTCCCTGCACGGACCCCCTCCCACACAGGCTCTGCTGTGGCCATGGAGGGTGCTCCGAGGTGCCTGCCTTGTTCCAGGGCTGGCGCATGGGCTGGGGCTGCCCTGGATCCTCCTCTGCAAGTTCCCAGAGGGTCAGACGAGTCACTGCCCAGACTCCTTTCCCTGTACCTGCTGTGTCCCCTGGGGCTGCAGAGCTCTCATGGCTCACAGGAAACATTCAGTCCTTTATCTCTGGGTGAGCCCACCCTGGACAGGCCTGTGCCCAGGGAGCTCCACTCACGGCTGATCCCTGGCACACACTGTCCCTGCAGGTCCCCTGCGTTCTCCTGGCAGCTCCCAAGTCCCTCCAGAAGAACATTCCCCTGCCATCAGGCCTGGCACAAGCTGCAGAGCCCCAGGAAGGTTCATCACAGACCATTCACCATCTGGTGGGCACTGGCCACCACCAAGCAAAACCTGAACCACACCTGAGTCTCTTGAAGGCCACACTGGGACCCTGATCTCATCCCACTGAGCCCTGGGAGAACAAGGAATACAGGCAGCCTCTTTAGAGTCTCTTCCTTGGGCCTCTTCCTGACAGTGACTGTGCAGGGAGAGCAAAGCCTTCCTGCAGTGCCTTCAGGAGATGCCCTTTGCTGATGGAACTGCTGTGGCGGAGCCCAGCTGTGTCCCAGCAGTGCCCATGGCCTGTCCCTGCCTGTGACACGCAGCAGGACTCGCACCACCCACACAGAGCTGTTGGCCTTACACCATCACAGCAGCTCCAAAGGAGAGAGTGGAAGTAATAAGAGAGGAGCTCTGAAAAGACCAAGCTCTGCTGCTCCCTGGCTGTGCTGCTCTGCTGGGACTCTTGCCTGCCCCACGCCTGCAAAACTGGTCCTGCCCTCCAGCTTCAGGGATGGACTCAACCAAAGGATCTTGAACAAAGACCTTGCTGATGGGTCCTTTCTTTCATGTGAATACACACAGAGCAGACTCCTCATTGACACAGTCCCTGTCAACAGTCCCATTCAGCCTGTAAACAGGGAATAAGATGCATAACAAAATCTTTTGGGTACAACATTAACATAGGAAAAGAAAAAAAGCCCCCAAAGCACCACCACCAAAACAACCTGAGAAGGCAGGCTGGGCCTCTAATGATTACACTTTAGCCTATGGAGCTGAAAACAGGCAGGTTTTTGCTTCTGGAAAGCATCCAGTCATCATTTTCCTCAGGGCATCCTTGAGCTCCTGGTTCCTCAGGCTGTAGATGAGGGACTTCAGGGCTGGAGGCAGCACCGAGTACAGAACTGGCAGTGCCAGGTCCACGGATGGGGAGGACCTGGAGGGGGGCTTCAAGCAGGCAACAAAGCCAGTGCTGAGGAACAGGGAGACCATGGCCAGGTGAGGGAGGCACGTGCAAAAGGTTTTGTGCCATCCCTGCTCAGAGGGGATCCTCAGCACAGCCCTGAAGATCTGCACATAGGAGAAAAGAAGGAACACAAATGAACCAAAAGTTAAACAGATGGAAAACACAACAAGCCCGAGTTCCCTGAGGTGGCAGTGTGAGCAGGAGAGCTTGAGGAACTGTGGGATTTCACCCAAGAACTGGCCCAGGGCACTGCCCTGGCACAGGGGCAGGGAAAATGTAGTGGCCGTGTGCAGCAGAGCATTGAGAAAGGCACTGGCCCAGGCAGCTGCTGCCATGTGAGCACAAGCTCTGCTGCCCAGGAGGGTCCCGTAGTGCAGGGGTTTGCAGATGGACACGTAGCGGTCGTAGCACTCGACGGCGGCGAGGAGGGAAAACTCCGCTGAAATGAAAAAGAGGAAGAGAGAGAGAAAGAGAAAGAGAGAAAAAGAGAGAAAGAGAGAAAGAGAGAAAGAGAGAAAGAGAGAAAGAGAGAAGAGGAAGAGGAAGAGGAAGAGGAAGAGGAAGAGGAAGAGGAAGAGGAAGAGAGAAAGAGAGAAAGAGAGAAAGAGAAAGAGAAAGAGAAAGAGAAAGAGAAAGAGAAAGAGAAAGAGAAAGAGAAAGAGAAGGAGAAAGAGAAAGAGAAGGAGAAAGAGAGAAGGAGAAAGAGAAAGAGAAAGGGGCTGTGCAGCACCTCCTGCGTAGGAGGTGGTTGTGGTGTCCCAAAATGGAATTGTGCATGGCTTTGGGGACAGTGGTGCAGATGGAGCCCAGGTCGGTGAGGGCAAGGGTCAGCAGGAAGAAGAACATGGGGCTGTGCAGGTGCTGGCCGCAGGCTCCGGCGCTGATGATGAGGCCGCTGCCCAGGAGGGCAGCCAGGGAGATGCCCAGGAAGAGACTGAAGTGCAGGAGCTGCAGCTGCCGCGTGTCTGCCAATGGCAGCAGGAGAAAGGGGCTGATGGAGCTGCTGTTGGACATTGGCTGTGTGTGGACATGGGGACCTGTTCATGGAGAAAAGTCAGTGACAGCTTAAGGGAAACGGCTCTCAGCCAAATCAAAGCCATGTCCCACAAATGCTTCTCCTGTCACACACTGACACCTTATGGGGATTCAGAGTGTCGCCACGGAGAACGGCTTTGGCTGGCCTGGGGGGGCCTTGCGAGAGACGAGAGACGGGGCGGGCCGGGGCCGCGTCTGGCAGGAGGCGAGACAAAGAGCAAGAGGCGAGACAAAGAGTAGGATAGTTAACGGGAGATTGGGCGAGGAGATGGTAATCTGTAGCCCTTGGAGATGTAAAACATATAACCTTAGAAGCTGAAGTTTGTAGCTGCTGAACTGTGGGTTTGGAACAGTATATAAAGATGTGACTCGTGCGAGGAAATTTGGCTTTGCATGCGGCCGGCGAAGTCCGTGTTCCATCACCGACAACACCCTTCTGTTTTTCTAGCAGATCTTCCTTCAGCTCCAGCCGCAGCCCTGCTTGGTGCTGGCTGCGTGCGACATGAGTTTCAGGGCAATTGCTCCGGGGGGTTTTATAATTCAGCCTTGCTGTGCAGAAGTGGGAGGGGGACAGCCACCTGTCCTGGTGTTACACTTTGAAACCCCAGCTAACACAAGGGCACTCCCAGGGCCCAAGAACAGGAATGGCAAAAGCTGTTAAAGTGTTCTAGAGGTTTTTACAGCTCCTCTTCATCTCCCCGGCTGACTGGTTTTGGATGTCAGAAACACTCAGCATTGCTGCTGCCCTCGGGGAGAATAGAGCGAGTTCTGTGAGGCAAGGCGGTGAGTGGAGAGTGAGGGGAGGTGCTCTGTCACTCTGTCCTGTTCCAAGATCCTCTGGGCTTTCACCCTTGTCAGACAGAGGATAATCACCCTCCCATATTTCCCTTAGAAACCATCCCAACACTGCTGAGAGCAGATCGATCCACCACAGCCCATCAAATGTCCACCCCCTTCTCGAGGTCTCAGCCCCACATTGGTAGCCAAATACACACATGGCTCATTGCACCAACCCAACAGCACTTTGTCCATCATCAAACTTCTGTGTCTCACTGTGGGGCTTTCAGGTAACACAAAGATGCTACACGACCTGTTTGCGTCCTGGAGGGAAGCTCCGAGCTTAGGGGGAATCCTCAAGAAGAAAGCCAAGTGTCCTAATGATGGCATTGGATGTAGGGAGATGGAGCTCCTTCCCTGGCTGCATTGCCCACAGCCGGGCACTGGGGCCAGCGTCACCCTGAGCCAGCTGAGCCAGCTGTGCCCCCTCCCAGAGCCCCCCAGTGCCAGGCAGATGCTCCCGGCCCTGTGCTCTGCAGAGGGAACTGGGCCCGGGACCGCAGAGCTGCCCCACAGCTCTGCTGCAGCTCTGCCTGCACAGGAGGGGCTTCACGCCTTGGAGCCCCGGCCCTGAGGGCAGAGGCTTGGCTGAGAGAGAGAGGAGGGGAGGGGGCTTGTTCAGAGGGAGGGGCTGCACTCGAGGGCATCCTGTGGAGGTCTCTAAGCTCTCCGTGCCACAACATTTCTGCCTTTTGTTTTCTCTCATTGCCTGATCTTCTCTCTGCTTGCTGAAGATCTTCCTCCTGGAGATGTTTCCCTGTGCCTGATCTCTTCCTGCCAGCACTCACAGACCCCATATCTCTGTGCACTCTCCTTGGCCCTACAGAAACCTGCCTGTTTGCAGGGCACTGGCTGGGGACAGGTTCTGTTTGCAGGTGGGAGAAAGGACAGGTCAGACTAAGCCTGGCGGGTCCAGCAAAGGTGATGCCGGTGCTCTCCATGGGCAGAGGAGTGCCTTGAAAGCACTTTAGGAAACTCCTGCAGAGCACTCAAGTTACACTTCCCATGCCTTAGGGACTCTTAAAAATGAAGAATTCCTTTATCACTTCCCCCCCTCCCATTCCGCAAGAGTAGGAAACGGAAAACACTCTCAGGAAATTTCATCTTTATAGAAAGGCTTGTCTTGGAAATATTACTGGACTGAGCCTAAGCCCTGAGCATGTCCTCATGTTCTACACCAGGGATACTCAGAGAATGTACTTCCTGAATCCACAGTCAGTGGTATGTTCCAGCTTGAGGAGATCATTTCAGGAACTGCAGCTGCTTTGTCCTGCAGCCAGAGGCTTCCTGTGTCAAGGGCTGGGAATGATTCTCCCCCGGTCACTTGTCAGCATCTTCCCAGCCCTAACTGATGGAACCCCTCTGTGCCTCTGTGCCGTGCCCGGGCTGGCTGCAGGCAGTGCCCCAGCCGCCGGAAAGGCAGATCCTGTCCCTCCCTCATTGCTCGGGACTCTTCCCGGGGCACTGGGATGTGGGCATGTGCAATGCCAAGGGCAGGACCATGGGGTGGCCCCTGCCATGCTGCTGAGCAGCAAAAAAGAGGCAATGAGGCCCCAGGGCTGCAAGGGTCACTTGTCTCCCAACTGGCCCCAGGGGCAGGGACAGCAGCCCTGGCCAAAGTGCTGCAGAAGTTGCCTCTGTCAGGGCCTTGCAGCTTCTGCACATCCCTCTGCCCTCTCCGGCCCAGGCTGTCCTACAGTGTCCGTGCCCTGTGTCTCTGTCCCTGCAGGCTGTCCTCATCCCCCCGGCTGCCCCACCTCAGCGGCCCCTTCCTTTGCTGATGGCTCTGCGGCCTGCCTGGCTCTGCCTTGGCACGCAAAGCCTTGGGCTGCTCCAGACTCCTTCTGGGGGACACGTGGCACCACAGCACTGCCCTGGGAGAGAAATTCCTTTCTCCTTGTGTCCAGTCTGGACCTCCCCACCTGCCCTTTGCATTAATTCTTTCTTTTGCCGGCTGTTCTCTACTATGTCAAAAGGATCCACCATCTCTGAAACCACCCTTCAAGCCCTCCCAGGACTCTCCTCCACTGTCCTCAGGCTCCACTCCACTGAGCACAGAGCCCCTTTGTCCCTATGTAGTGATCATGTGCTTGAGGCCACGGGCACCTGGACAAGAAGGTCGGTTCTTTTCTACAGGAAGGAAACCACAGAACCCCAGTGTTCTGAAGGCAGATGAGAGGCAGCCACCAGAGGCCAAGGCAAGCCAGACCTGTCTGTCCTTGCAGCTTCTGTCTGAAAGCAACCCTTGGACATATGGGGAGTTTTGGAGGTGGAGTTCCATTTCAGCTGTGGGTGCCTGGACCGGAATGACAGCTCTTCTCCCCAGGAAGGAAAGGGCAGAGCCCCAGGGTTTCAAAGGCTGATTAGTGGTGGCTCAAGGAGGCCAAGGCCAGCCAGACCTGTTTGTCTTGGCAGCTTTTGTCTTGGAGCGATCCTTGGATAGAGGGAATTTGGGAGGCCAAATCCCAGTTTTGTCCATGGACGTCTGGCCAAGAAGGACAGTTCTTTTCCATTGGCAGAAAAGTGAGGAGCCCCAGTGTTTCAAAGGCAGATGAGAGCTGGCCCTCAGGAATGCAAGGGAAGCTGGACATTCCTGGCAGCTTTTGTCTGGGAGCTATTCCTTGGATAGATGGAATTTCAGAGGTGGATTCCCAGTTTTGGCCATGGATGGCTGGACTTGAAAGATGTTTTTTTCCATGGGAAGAAAAGCACAGCCCCCCCGTGTTTTGAAGGCAGATGAGAGGTGGCCCCTAAGAGGCCAAGGCCAGCCTGAGCTGTCTGTCCTGGCAGGTTTCACATGGGAACAATCCTCGGATAGAATCAAATTTGGAGGTAGAATCCTAATTTCAGCCATGGGTCCCTGGAGGAGAAGGACAGTTCTTTCCCACAGAAAGGAAAGCAAGGAACTCCAGCATTTCAGGGGCAGATGAGAAGCAACCCTCAACATGCCAAGGTCAGCCGGACCAGGCAGGTGGCCCCAGGAGGCCAAGCCAACCAGTCCTGTTCCATGTTCTTTGGATCCTTGGGGCCCTGCAGCATCACAATTTTGTTCCCCTGAGGCCCAGCAATATCACAGTGGTCTCCTTGGCTCTACAGCAGCACAAAGGCCCCTTGCTTCCATGAGGCCTTGCTGTGTCCAAACGGTTTCCTTGCTTCCATGGGGCTGCAAAATACCACTATGGCCCACTGGTTCCATGAGGTCACAGAGTGTCACAGTGGTCTCCATGATTCCATAAGGTCCTGCAGTGTCACAATGGCTCCTTGGTTCTATTGGGCTCCTCAGGATCACAGTGGCCCCTTGGTTCCACAAGGCCTGGCTGTGTCACACTGGCCCTTTGCTTCCATGAGACCTTGCAGTGTCACAATGGTTTCCTTGGTTCTATGAGGCCCTGTGGTGTCACAATGGCCCCTTGATTCCATTGGGCCTCTTACTGTTACGTAGTTCTTAGTTCCGTGATGCCCTGTAGTGTCACAGTGGTCTCCTTGGCCCCATGGTGCCACGCAGTGTCCCAAGGGCCCCTTGGTTCTATGAGGCCTGGCTGTGTCACAATGGCCCCTGGCTCCCATGAGGCCCTGTGATGTCACAATGGTCTCATTGGTTCCACGAGGCCCTGCAGGTCCACAATGGCCCTTCGGTGTCACAAGGCCTTGAAGTGTCATAATAGTCTCAGCGGGTTCCCCCGCTGCTTCACAATGGCCTCCTTGGTTCCGTGATGCCCCGTAGCGTAACAATGGTATCCTTGCTTCCACACAGTCAGAATGGCCCCGTGGCCTCATGGAGCCCCACAGTGTCACTGCGATCCCCTTGATTCCACGAGGCCCTGCCGTGCTACAATGACCCCTTGGTTATACAAGGCCCTGCGGTGTCACAATGGCCTTTTGGTTCTGAAGTGTGCAAGAGCCTAATCATAGGAGAAAGGCTCCAAAAAATGCTTTGTCATTATCACTGCTCAACACCAGAAAGGCTTCAAAAGTGCTTCGTCATTATGGCTGCTTATCATAATCACTTTTGAACGCCTGGAAACTACGTGCCGTACGGGCCGTGCATAGCCCGCCTCGAGGCCCATGAAAAGGAAGGCAAAACTGGTGCAAAATGTGGAGGCGAAAGCGAAAGGTAGAATCCCTGCCCTTTGCCTTTCCCCACACCACCACCATCGCCAGCCACGAGACACCCTGAGGCCTCCGGGAGCCGACGCCGCCCGCCTGGGGAGAACCCCCCAATCCTTCACCCTGGACTGAAATCCCGAGTGAGCTGTGCAACCCCTACCCCTGCTCCTTCGTCCCAGGCGGACCGAGGTTCAGCTGCAAGCATGGAGCCTGCATCTCGGAGGACGGGCCGCCGCTTTCCAGCCAAACTGCTCCAGAGATGGGAAGAGGCAGATAAGACGCTTCAAACAGCAGAAAAAAAAAAAGGCAAAAACTTCTCCACTTCCCCCACCCTGTCTCAGCAGCAACAAAGGTAGCACAGTGTGGTGGTGACTTATCCTATGCTTTTAGAGTAACCTTGGCTTTTTCTAACTCTTCTCTACTTTTCTCCTTCTTTCGCTTTGCCTCTCTTACCATTAGATAAACAGATACCCATTTTTTTGGCACCAACATTTAATCTTGTTTGGTTTTAATCTCATCTCTGGGAATATTTTGAACCTTCAAAGTTCTTTCCTTTTTATACTCAGAGATTTTGTTTTCTTTGCCCTTCTGGGTGTAAATCAGATAGTAACAAAGTGTCATAATGGTCTCCACGCTTCCATGAGGCCCCACGATGTCACAATGGACTTTTGGTTCCATGAACTTTCGTTCTGTCAGCAACAGTCTCCTTGGGTCCGCAGTGTCACAATGGACCCTTGGCTCCATGAGGTTCAGTAGCGTAACATGGACGCCTTGATTCCATGAGGTTGTGTAGTGTCACAATGATCTCCTTGCTTCTGCGGCCCTGCTGTGTAACAATGGGCCTGTGGTTCCATGAAGTTCTGTACTGTCAACCATGATCTCCTTGCTTGCACAGTGTCATAACTGACCCTTGGTTCCATGAGGCGCCTGGCCTCCAACAGCCTCTAAGAGACCCTTATGGCCCCTCAAGGCCCCTCACAGCCCCTCATGACCCCTCGGTGCCCCTCACAGCTCCCCAGGGCCCCTCATGGCAGCTCACAGTCCCTCACAGTTCATGGCCCCTCATGACCCTTCACAGCCCCTAACAATCTCTCATGGCCCCTCACAGCACCTCATGGCCCCTCATGGCCCCTCACGGCCCCTCACGACTCCTCATGACCCTTCACAGCCCCTAACAAGCCCTCATGGCGCCTCACAGCCCTTCACAGCCCCTCATGGCCTCTCACAGCCCAAGGCATGGGACTCCTTCCGAAGGAGAAGAGATCGGGCTCTGCTTGTTCTCCTTTTATTTTGGTCACTTCACAGTGATGAGTAAAGGAAAGCTGAAATGGAGCCTTTCCCCAGCATTTCCCTCTGGGATAATTGCGGGGCTGAAGCTCTGTGCTGGCGCTGGCCCATGTGTGAACATCGCTGCAGCCCCCCACAGCCTTTGCTGTCCCCCGTGTCCATTCCCGGTCCCTGAGACCCGCCCAGCTCTGGCAGCAGCAGGAGCCACCGCGCAGTGGGCCCTGTACCGGCACAGCCGGGGCTCCTGGCCAAGAGCAGCAGCAGCGCCAGCCCCTTCCCACCTGCTTGTGCCTCGGCTTCCCAAGAGGTTTTTCCCGGTGAATTTCTGGACTAGAGACACAATCAGCCACAAACAGACCTGATTCCTCAGAGCCCGGCTGTGCTGCCCTGATGCAACCTTCAGAGAAAGAAAGGATCCGGTTCCAGCACTGTTCCCAGCACCGTTTCACTCATCCTCAGGTGACAGCAGGAGGCTTTTCTTGCGTTTGCCTTGGGAATTACAGATCATGGCTGCTCTTCCCCCTCTTCTGGTTGCCACTTGAATTTTATCTGAAAAACTGCAATTGCCTCTTTTGATCGGTGCTAGCCACAGTGCTTTTCTGATGGGGAATTCAGATGCTTTGTTGCAGGCATCCTGATTAGCAGATCTTGAAATGTTCACAGGTCTATAAGCAAAAAGTCGAGGAGAATGAAAGCCATACAGGCCACATTCACAGCGCTCAAACACAGCCCTGTTGCTGGTGCTCTTGAAATAGAATCAGCTGCCAGAGGCCAGCACAGAAATTGCCTCTGGAGTGTGGAATGAAACGAAAAAATCCACCGGGAGAAAGAGGAAGCAGAACTTCTGCACTCGCTTCATTGCTTCTTCCCAGCAGCAGGAGACGTGGATGTCCAGAGGTACGTCCCGCTGCTGCTGACCACAGTGAGAGCACAGCCTGCTGCCCAGTCCCAGCGGGACCCCGAGCCCAGCCCGGGGAGCTCCCGCAGCGTCGGCAGCTCAGCGGACGCGGTGCCAGGGCCGCAGCCCCGGGAACACGCCCGCCCATTGTGGGGCAGCGGCGCAGGCCCAATGTCCTGCGGCCCAAACTTGCTGCTGCTGCTGCTGCTGCTGCTGCTACGCAAGGCCCATCCTTCTCCCCCTGCTCCTCTCCCAGCACGGCGCAAATTGCACCTCGCGGGATGCTTCCCCGGAAGCTGCTCAGGCGCCCCGCTCCTCTTTCCACCTGAGCGTCACTGCGGAGGAATCTTTGGCGCACTTCCGTAAGCCCGGGCCTCTCACTCGTGCTGAATCGGGAATGCAAATGGCCTTGTTAGGAAAGTCAAAAGCCAAGGGAACGGATTAGGAATTATTCAAAAAAACTACCCTTCTTCCAGGCAAGGTACACCAAGTCATTTCCCGCATTTCTCCTTTGCAGATTCTTTCAGTCGCCTGCTCGGCGAGCTCCAGCTTCTTCTGCTGCTTCCTGTGAACCGATTGCACTCTCGATTTGAGCACCAACGCACCAGATGTGCAAGTATCTACGCTGAACTCAGAAACCAACTGCCTCTGTCAGACCATTTTCACAGTCCAGCTCACTTGCAAGATGTCCACTGAGAGCTTGGAAGGATTAGCCCCCAGCTCTCCACTTCTGGCTGCAGGCTCCGGAGATTCTTTCTCTCCATTCAGCCAGCCTAACAATTGCTGCTACCCCCTCCTCCTGTTTCCTTAGCCTACAACAGTAACGACGAAAACCTTACCCACGGCACAACTCGCTAGTCCACCAGGAGGAGAAAGGACAAGTTGTCAAGCTCTCAAAACCTTGGTCCTGCTTTGCTGCAAGAGTCCTGCTGCACGCACAGTGTGGCAAGCCAAGAGAAGCTGCATGTGATGGCACATCTTGTGACAGGAGCTCCAGCTCGGTCTCCAGGAAAGGGTCTTGAAAAGAGCAAACATCACTGTGGACAAGATTCTTGCAAAAGCAAAACAGCTTCCCAGAAGGGACATGCAAACGGAAAGAAACAACCCAAGATGTTCCCGTATACTATTAATTGCTTCCCTTCTATGCTCCCCTTTTCTGTCTTGCACTAGTTCTACCTCACAGTCCTTCCAAACTGATCTTACCTCAAACACCTAGGACTTAGCAAGTTTGAGACACTCTACAATACCAAGAGCTACACACAGCTTGCCTTCTCCCTGTTTGGCTTTGAAAGCAATGCTGGAGACCCCAGAAGCCTGCCAAGGGAAGATTTTAGAGCCCAGTGCCTTGCTCGGCTCTGGCTTCTAGAGACAGGGCATGTGCTCCCATGGGACTGCACCCTCAGCAGTGACAATAGACAGCAGCAGCAACAAAGGTGATTCCCATGACACTGTCGCAGGGCTCAAGACTCCGTGTCTTGGCTTCACATGGCAAAGCTCACTGTCCGTTTGGACAGACTCAGCATCCAAACTAGTCTGCTTTTCTACCTGTGTCAATGAACAGCAGGAGAAGGAAACCAGCCAGCAGTTTCTTTGCAGAGAGGGCCTTTGTTCCAGGCTGAAAGTGCTGGATTGGCAGGGAGGAGGCAAACAGCTGAGAGCTTAGCTGCTCTATTGGACCGGCATCAGAACTCAGCAAAAAGAGTGTTTCCATTCTTTTATTTGAAGCCTCCTATCGGCAGTCTCCGATTTTCACCTGAAACCGGACAAGAAAACAGCAACAGCCCTGCCGACGAGGGCACCGCGCCGGGCACGGCCCCGCCGCTCGCACTGCCCACGCCGAGCGGCCGGGGAGCAGCGCTGCACCGCGCAGGGGCTGCACGTCTCCCTCCTCACGTCCTGCTCTGCCCTCCCACGGGGCTGCCTCTGCCTGGCGCTGGCAGGCTCCTCATTCAGCACTTTGCTCTGCTCCAGGCGAAAAGCGCGGACAGCGCTTTGGTTGCTCGCGAGCAAGAGACCGCGGCGCGGGGCGAGCCAGCAGCAGCAGGGGCAAGTTGCAAGACTGCCGCAAGGAAGAGTTACAATCTGGTGAAGAAGAAGCTAAACAAGACGGTGCGTTTGGCGCGGCTGCGGGAGGAAGAGATGCTCCGGGACTCCGCTTCGGCCCCGGAGCGGCCCGTGCTGGCCCGGGGCGCGCGGGGCTCGGCCGCGGGGCGCGCGGGGCAAAAACGGACACCCGGGCAACAGACACACGGACACGCGGACCAACGCTCCCAGCGCTTCAGCGGCAGCGGCGGCAGCAGCAGCAGCGGCAGCAGCGGCAGCAGCAGAAGAGCAATACAAGAGCAGCGGTTCTCCAGACCCTCTGCGTTCCTTCTCCTGTTCCTCCTCTCCTTCTCCCAGTGTCCCGCATCCCCTGTCCCGCTCTCCCTTCAGTGCTCCACCCCCTCCGCCCCTTCCGCGGCCTCCCTCTCCCCATGCCAGGCCGGGCCATGCGCCCGGCCCGCCCCCGGCCCCGGGCGGGGCTGCGCCCTCCCCGCCCCCGGGCGTCCCGCCGCGGTCTCGCCTCCGCCCGGCTCTTGCCCTACTGGCGGTGGCGCCGCTGGGCGGGCATCAGTGCCTGCCTCTTGGGCAGCACTGTTAGCCTCTGGCTCCGGCTGGCCCGGCCCCGGCCCCGGCCCCGGCCCCGGCCCCGGCCCCGGCCCCGGCTCCTCCCGGGACCCGCCGAGGAGACAGACGGCGCGGCCGCTCCCGCCGCGTCCGCGGCGTCTTCCCCGGTCCGAGCTCTTCCGCTCGGCAGCGCGGCCCCCGCCCCCGAGCCGCCGGTGTCCCCTTCGAAAGAGGCAACATCTGGGGATACCCGGCCCGGGGCGGTTGAGGAGCGCCCGGCGGCCGTTTCTGGCCCCGGGCCGAGCGCTGACAGCCGCGTCTCGCCGGCAGGGAATGCGCTGCAGGGCCTGAGGGAGCGCTACCTGGAGGGTTCGCTGCTGGGGCGCGGCGGCTTCGGCAGCGTCTTCGCGGCCACGCGGCTCTCGGACGGCGCCCCGGTGAGTGGCGGGGCCGGCGGCGGGCGCAGGAGGCGGGGGGCAAAGGAGGGCGCAGGAGAAGGAGGATGGGGCTCGGCAGGGCGGGCGGCGAGCTCAGCCCGCTGCTCCCCTTGGCTTGCAGGTGGCCATCAAATGGGTGCCACGGACCCGCATCCGTCATTGGGGCGAGCTGGTGAGTGAGCGGGGGGGGTAGGGGTGGGGGTGGTGGGCAGCGGGAGAAGGCGGGGCATGACGGGCGGGGATGAGCCGAGGCCCGGGAGGGTGGAAGGCGCCAGGACGCCTCGGGGGAGAGCGGGCGTGGGGGCAGCGGAGGGCGCAGAGCATCCCGGGCTGGGCGAGGGCTTCCCGAGCCCTGGCACGGCATCAGCCCCACTGACGGCATCGTGCTCCTCCCGCAGCCCAACGGCACCAGCGCACCACTCGAGGTCGTGCTGCTGGACAAGGTGTCCACCGGCTTCCCTGGTGTGGTGCAGCTCCTCGAGTGGCTCGAGCTGCCCAGCAACGTGGTGCTGGTGATGGAGCGGCCGGAGCAGTCTCAGGACCTGCTCCATTTCATTCGAGCGCGGGGCTTCCTGTCCGAGGAGGTGGCACGGGAGCTGTTCCGCCAGGTCCTGGAGGCCGTGCGGCACTGCACCAGCTGCGGGGTCCTTCACAGGGACCTGAAACCAGAGAACATCCTGGTTGACCTGGCCACGGGCCAGGCCAAATTGATTGACTTTGGCTGCGGCACCTACCTGCAAGACACAGCCTACACCAGCTTTGCAGGTGAGTCCTCACCAGGGTAGGCTCCCGGTGCCGGCATCTCGCGGCCCAACCTGGCTGTGGCAGCGGGGATTCTCCCTTTTGATGCCAGTCATGGGACCGAGTTTTCAGCCCAGTTGCTTTTGAGTGCGGGTGGCCGGGGGGCCATCTTCCAGCCCTGCTGGCAGCCTTCGCCAGCCACTCTGCCCAGGACTGGCGCTGGGGCTGGGGCAGCCAGTGTGACAAAAACACACCCGTGGGTGGGGGTAGCAGAGAGGGGGGGGCCAGAAGCTGTGCACCCGCCGGTTTGGTGTGCAGGCAAGAACCGGCTTGGACTGCTCAGCTCGCCTTGTTTGCCTTGGCTTCAGAATGTTTTTTGGGGCAATGCAGGCAGGGAGGGTGAAGGCATGGTTTTCCCACCCCCGGCACTGAGCGGGTTTTCCCTTTGCATGGAATGCTTGAGCCTTGCCAGGGCTTCCGCTGCCCTCTTGTGACACCGGTGGCTTCTTTTACAACCCCCAGTTTGTCCACAAGTCACAGGCGCTGGCGAGAGGGCAGCGGGTCATGCCGCGTGCCACCGGTGCGGCCCCTGCGTGCCCAGGGATGCTGGGGCGAGGCTCCGGGAGCAGGCAGCATCCCGCTAATGAAGTGCCTCTCTATTCCGTAGGAACACCAGCGTACAGCCCCCCGGAATGGACCCATTTTGGCTGGTACTACGGCGAGGCAGCTACCGTCTGGTCCCTGGGCATCGTGCTGCACCAGATGGTCTGCGGGCGGCACCCGTTCCCGAAGGGCCGGAACATCAGCTGGGGCCAGCTGTCGCTCCCAGAACGGCTCTCTCAAGGTGCATGCTCATCCCTGCGGCACGGGGGGAATAGCAGTACTGGGAGACAGCAGCGGGCTCATGAGCATCCCGCTCTGGCAGCTGCCGAGGAGGTGGCACATGCCTCGCTCTCCTGCTCTCCTCCAAAACAAAGAATGGATGGGAAAGTTCAGGCACAGCTCGGAGCCCCCATGGCATGGCCTGGGCATGGCAATAGTGGGGCAAAGCGGACAGGAGCCTTCTGCAACTGACCGGCGCTTTCTGGTTTCTCCCCACAGACTGCAAGGAACTGATCAGATGGTGTCTGTCCCTGCACTCCTTGGACAGGCCCTCATTAGAAGACCTGTCGTGTGATCCTTGGCTGCAGGATATTCATCATCCATAGAAGAAGGGAGAGAGCCACAGGCACACTTTGATCCAGGGAGCCGGTAAGTTACAGCTCCACACGTGCCTTGGCCAGAAGAAGCCAAGAAACGCAGGCTTTTTTGCCCTGCCTGTATCGCTGCGCAGGGGTCGTCAGATGGGGACCCGCAGCCCTTGTGCTGGCGCTGAGCTGCTCTTCCCAGCACTGGTGGCTGCCGTGCAAGCTGCTTTTGCTTGTCCTGCTTCACTGACAGCCGGGGCCCTGGGCGGGGCACTGACAGCCTGCTCTCAGCCGCAGGGAAGAAGGAGCCCCTGGAGAAGCTGTACTCCTGCTGCTGCTGGAGACATGGAGGATGACGTCAAGGATGGCAAGCTCTTCCTCCACCTGGCCACCGGCAAGCTGAAGATGATGGGCTTCGATTCTGGCACCTTCTTCAAAGCCAGGCTCCACAGCGAATTTACAGATGAGTCCACAGCCAGGGGGATGCTCCCAGATTTGGGCATTGCACAGCCTGGCCGGGAAGCAAAGGTTCCCCCCTTTGCTGGGGCGGATGCAACTAATTCTTCAGCCGGCTGCCAAGCTGCTTTTCGGCAGGGCGGGCGGGATGGGCTGGGGTGCTTAGGAAATGGGAGTCGGCTCCTGGCCCTGCCAACAGCCCCCACCGCCCACTGTTCCTGGGGCTGGGGCTGGGGCAGCCAGCCCGACACAAACAAGCCCCCATGGCAGGAGCAGAGGTGGCACTCCAGGAGCTGTGCACGGGCTGCTTTGTTTTGCAGGAAAGGAAGGGCTTGGGCTGCTCCACTCGGCTTGTTTGCTTTGGGCTCGCTGTGCCTGTTGGGGGTCAGTGCGGGGGGGAGGGGAGAAAGCGTGGGCTTCCCTCGCCCGAGGGTGGGTTTTTCCCCAGCATGTAGGGAAGGTTGGGCCTTCCTCAGGCCCCCAACAGAGAGAAGACTTTTTACCTTTTTTCTTGTTTCTCCTTTTTGTCTGTAATCCCTTTTCATTAATTTGTTGTTTCTTTCCCTTAAAGGAGGTGTTGTAGGTGGTGTCCAGTCTGGATCGGGAAGTGCTTGGGACCAGCTGCAGCGTGGATGGGACGGGGCCTTGGAGAAGGCCGAGGACATCGCTTGGGAGCAGCTTTTCTTCCGGCGGCGGGTGGCGTGCGGTGGGTCCCCGTCTTCTTGGCACGGCTGGGATAAGGGCTTTTGGGAGATGGCAGCGAGCACAGGAGCATCCCAATGGGCAGCTGCTGAGGAGGTGGATCTGCCACGGCTGGCTGCGGGCGGTGGCACGTGTCCTGCCATCCTGCTCTCCTGCCAAAGGCAGCAGTGACGGGCGGCTTCGGGCAGCTCTCTGAGCACGGCCAGCACGGCCTGGGCACCACGGGCGGCTGGGACAAGGGGGACAGCAGCCTTCAAGTGACGGGCGGTTTCTGCTTTCTCTCCTTGCAGCCGGGCTCTGTGGATGCTGAGGCTGCTCTGGGCTCCGCCAGGGCTCTGCTGCGGCTCAGCACCGGGCCGGAAGAAGCCAAAGAAGAACCGGTGTGAGCCGCAGCAGAGACGTGCTCGAGCATTTCGGCAACGCAGCTCAAGCCTGCAGAGTGCACGCCTCCAGGGGAAAACATGACACCCCCCCCCGCCCCCAAAATAAACTTGTTCAATAACTTGTGAAATGAAATCAATCTGGGATGACCCCAAATGGCATTTCTCAGCTTGCTCAAGCTTTAGCTCAGCCCTTCTCTGAACAGTTCTCTGCCCCGCCTGCCTTTTACTTCACAAGTGCTCCCTCTTTTCCCCCAGTGAGTTGCCAGCTCAGGGCAGTCTCTGTCGCACTGTAGCCTTCCTTGATGCCTTTGACCACGAGGAGGAGCGAGCCCCAGGTTTAGGGACTCATCCTGTCACTGGCAGAAGAACAGCAATGTCTCAGAGGTCCGGTGAGACCTGAGTGTCATTCAAGAGCTGCCCTCCAGGCCTCAGCTCTCCTCACTGTTAGCTTCCCACTGCCCCTTTTCCTCGTCCTTCCAGCAGGATGAGCTCTGTGAATGCCCTTGACCCTCCCCACTCCTGCCAGCCCAGCCACCCAGCTCAGTTTGGCTTAAGCTGAAGCTTCTTTGTCTCCTCTGGCACGCCAGTGCAGTTCCCTCTGCGGGGAGCAGCAGCCCCAGAGCACAGCAGGCAACAGCGCAGGCCGCACCTGCACCGGCTCCCCTCCACGCGTGGCTGGGCTCTTGGTGGCAACTAAATGCTCCCTGTTTGCAGCTGTCACTGGAGGATGGCCCCAGGGCAGAGCCCAGCCCGGCTCCCACTGCATCCCCCGGAGCTTGGGGCAGACAGTGGTCCCAGAGCTGAGGTTCATGGTGCGCAGCCGGCGCTGTGGCTCGCAGTCGGTGTTTGCAAGTGTTGCGTTCTCACCTCCTGCAACTTGTGGGGAAAAGGAGCTGTGCGGCCGGGCCAGCACTGCCCCTCTGGGCAGTGACACGGCTGAAGGTCTTTGCTGTTGCAGAGGAGCCGGCATGGAGCCTTAGCAGGGCCTGGCAGGTGTGGAGCCGGATCTCGCCCGCTGTCCGGGGCTCGCTGCCCGCCAACCGCCCCCACCCGCCGCGCTCCCTTCTGCAGGGACGGAAGGCTCTGGCTGCACAAGGGTTCCCATAATGTCTTTGTACCCGTGGCTGCGGAACGAACACGGAGAGCGAAAGTGTCAGTCACGTTGCTTGCACGTTCCTTCCTTTAGATACAAGGCACAGATCTCTTAAAAGGATAGGCAGGGATAGAGATTTCCCACATAGCCCCTCTTTGGGGTAACTCACCTTGTAAGCTGGCGTCAGGGGCATTTTTTTCCCGGCCCTGTGGGAGTAGGTGTCCAAGAGCTGAAGTGAGCAGCATTTAGAAGCAGTTTCAAGATTTCTAGGCAGGAAGTGGAGCTGACAAGCATCTGTGTAACTCACCGTATTCATCGTGGAGACACGAGACCTGGAAAAATCCCAGCTCTCTGTGCATTTGTGCAAAAGGGGGAAGCAGCAGAAAGACTTTGTGTCTGCTTGTCCAAGCTCCAAGGAGCTGGGGTGGCAAAGGGTGGCCTGGGCTGGTGGCAGGTGAAGTCCTGTTTCATGTCATCATAGAGTGGCACAGGACAAAGCTAAAAGCACCCACAGCCACACTGATGAAGTCTTTCTGATGCTGCACATCCTAGAGGAAAAGCTGCTGTCACACAATCCATTGGTATTTATAACTTTTATTTGCAATACTTTAGGTCCAAGTTTCAAACCGCAATATTTTTACACTCAAGACACGGTCATGCACAATCCATATTTCAATTTCCTATTGCTTCAACCACAATTTAAAATAACTTAATATTGACAGCAAAACGCAAAATCCTTAAAAAAGGATGCTGAGGTCAGTGAGATGGATCCATGCCATCAGCACATTTGCAAAGTAAATAACTTTGTTCTCTTTTTAAAAAGATCAGTTACCTCTTAATCCAAAGTTACAGAAGATTTTTCACTACACATTTGGTTTTTTCTCTTTCATATTTTTTCTGGTTTTTCTTTTTTCTAATTTTTTTTTTTTTAAAGAGATAACACGTCTTAAAAAAGGATTGTACAGCAAAATGAGATACATTTCTGCTCAACAATGAAAATGTAGGCTCCTCCTCTGTTTACTTTTGTCTGGATACCCTGAAGAAAAAATCTAGCAGACACCAGCAGAGGTGTAAACGGGTTGCTTTGGACTAAAGTGGAGTTTAGCACTGGTGACATCCTGACCCAGTCAAGAGTTGCAGAATTCTTTTGCAGATCTCGAACCATGTCCTTGCGGGCACAGCACCTGCAGTGCTGATGCACCAGGGCACGAGAAGAACTCTGTTATTCCCGCACCGAATTTGGGCTCTGCCCAAGCAGGAGGTGCTGCAGTGCTTTGCTCCTCGTTGCCGTGTGGAGCAGCTCCCTTCCTGCTGGCTGAGCTGCTCAGGCAGAGCCCGGCAGCTCCTGACCCTGAAGGGCTGAGGCCTTTCCCCTGCTGCTGTGCTACAGACGGATTCAGCAGCATTGCTGTACGTGGGGATACACAGCGGGACCAAAAGCAGTTGCCTTTGTAGACCCTAAGCTGAAAGGTGAAAAATCTCAAGAGACGAGGATGGAAGAGACTCGCAGGCTGCCTGTTTGCTGTGCTGCCCCACTTGTGAGCGGCCCAGCTTTGCGTGAGGCAGAGTGAGAACAAGGGGCAGCTCCCTCCCTCCCAGCCCCGCAGCCAAGGGGTCCCTCCAGTCCTGGGGCTTGGGGCACCATCAGAAGCTTCCAAGCAAAGGTTATCTTTGAACTTGCTCATTCATGAAATGCGCACGGTCATGAGCGCTCTGATAGATGTATCCACCCATTAGTGAAACATGGATTGACCTTTCTGTATTTGGAAGCTGGACAAGGCCATGAAATCTGACATCTGGCCTTGTTTGGGGCTGTATGGTCCAAGTCAACTCCCTTGCTTCCTCCTTGAGCCCTGGCCAGGCTTTGGGAGAAACAAACGGGAGAATGAAACCAGATGTTCCCACGCTAGAAGTGCTGTCGGTTTGTTAGTTCAACACTATCAAAGGTGGGCCCTCTCACAGGGAGGTTGGAAGCCTCACCTGTGGGTGGAGGCACCTGCAGGAACTCCCAGTGTCCGGGAATGGCTCTCCAGTCCTTGGCTGTGACAGCTTCCCCCAGCTGATGGGTGGCTCTGGGTGATGGTAAAGTCTGAGGGTAACTGCTGCTGTCTCTTTCTTAATCACTACGGGCAATCTTTGGTAGGGATGATTGGGTGCATTGCTGAGCTTCTCCTTTTGTGATTCTTTGCTGCTTTGAACTACAATAAATGACGCTGATTCCTTGAGTTGGTGTCTGTGTCTTTGGTGCTGACCCTGCCCACTGGTAAAACAAATTTGGTATAGTCTGGCTGGATCACAACAAAATGCTGCTTTTTAAATGTAAGTGTAAGGAATCGGTCCCATCCAAAATTCCCGCATGGGAAGACCTTCCCTAGGGTTTGCTGGCTGTGGCGTGGGCTGAGGTCGGAGCTCCGTGCGAGCAATGAGGACGTCAATTGAAAGAAGCTGAAGCACTGGATGTATTAAAATGCATCCCAAAATTGCATATGGAAAAAGGAAAAGAACTTGTGGGTTTGGGAAGATGAGGGTGAATTTTGTTAACAGCATCTCGGAAACAGCACCAACAGAAGGAACGATTGTTGTTGAAATGCTCCCACATGGAGCGACAGAAGAAGTTTTTAATCTTGAGTTTGGATTTGTTTGAGCAAAGGAAATAATAATAATAACAACAATGAGAATAATAACAAAAAAATGATCTACATGTATATAATATAATAAAAATCGATGTTTATGTTTTCACATGTATATAATGACATTGTGAAATAATGCTCCAAATACCCATTTGTTAGCTTTGGCTGCTCAGGGATATAAGACTAAATACGCTACAGAAAAGGACTGGCCAGGACCCCAGCATCGCTGGGAAACTGTGGGAGATTGTATACAACAGATGAAGGAGGAAGGGATGAAAGTGGCTGTTTTTATAGGGTTTGCTGACGCTAGGACGTGGAATGCTTTGTCTGTTACTGCGAAAAATAAAGTGAGTAAGACTGCTGGGTTTTTCATATCCCAGACTATCCACAAGCTGCAGAACTGATTGAACAGATGAAGGGGTTGTTAAAAGAGCAGTTGAAAAATATAGGAGATGGGAATGTGTCGCAATGAAAAACCCACCTCCCAGATGTGCTCCATATCCTTAACAATGGGCCCACTGGGGAAATGGAAACCCCCTGGATGCGCATGGCTGCACCCAATTTGCAAATAGAACCACGGACAGTGACACTTTGACTTCCTGGGAAATTGTTCCGGGGGTGATGGTCCCTGACAGGGCCATCGCAGAGGCTGCAGGGCTGGACCTTTACGCATTAGAATTAATTAGGAAAAATCAGAAGCAAATGAGAGTTATCAGTACCGGCACAGGAATTCAGGTTCCTCCGGGACACTTTGGTTTGATAACTGCCCACTCAAGCTTGGCCTTGACAAGTGTTCATATGGTGGGAGGAGTGGTTGGTGCAGATTATCAAGGAGAAATTAAAGTAGTTCTGTTAAACAATAGTGAACAACACTGGATTATTCAACCCCACGGCAGGGTAGCACAGTTATTGATATTGCCAGTTTTTAAAACAACCGTGAAAAAAGGACATCCACTTCACATCACTACTGTTCATGGAGATAAAGGGTTTGGATCCACCAGTCCTGATCATGGAGCCAGAGTGTGGGTCCAGAGGCCAAATGGCCCGCCCGAGCCAGCTGAAGTAAGAGCTGTAGGCAAAGACAACACTGTTTGAATCCTGAAACCTGGGTGAGAAAGATGGGCACATGTCCCTGCAGCCAAGTGTTCTGTGAGAGAACAAAGAGATGTTACAGGATATTGTTTTGCAGAGCCTGCCAGACCAAATCTCCCTGTTTGCCCCAATGGTCCCTTTGGAAAGTGCTCTGATCCACGGCGCTCGATGTGAAGACTGATGTGCCACTGAGTGAGTGACTTCTGCAGACAGAAAGGGACCACTTAACAGTGAAACTATTGTTGATCTTGTTGATTTAATGTTGTCCTTGTAATCGGAGCACTGGTTGGGAAAATAGATTTCTAACAGCAGGAGCAGAGATAGGGAACTCATTTAACCTCAGTAATTGCTGGGTGCGTGCAAGTCCAGAAGGATCCGATGACTGGCCTTGGCTGGCCCATCTGGCCCAACCCAAATGGTGGGTTAGAAACTTGAGCACAGTTCACGATAAAAACAGAGCTCTAGACCGAGGGTGGCGATCCCCGACCGCTGCCTTTTCATAGAAAAGGCATTTCTTGCCTAAATCGGATAAAGAGGAATATATGTAGGGAAAAGTGTCTGTGGATGGATGTTGTCTCCTGGAATAGGTTGTATGCACCCACACTGTAAACTGTTCAATTGCAGCCAGTATAAAGGGAAATGGAATCAAACTCACGGACAGCTCTTTAATCATGGCTGGGTTAAGCGTTCCTATGAAGATTGTGAAAAGATACCCTTAAAGCACGTCCCGTATGATATTTTGGCTTGTCAACAAAGAATTTCTAATACTTAAATCTAAGATTGTAGGATGAAAAGAATTGTTATGAAGGTTGCAGTTCGTCTCTAGGTCAAAGGACTGATTGAAGTAGTGAGGCCTGAACAACAGGCCCTGACTGAGGCCTGAACAACAGGCTCTGAGGCAAAGTTGACATCTAGATGAACCTTCCAACCAAATGTTCTATTTGTATCTGCTCATTAACAAAGCATTAGTAGCAATATGCTCTATGTTCATTGGTGAAACACGGATTGACCTTTCTGTATTTAGAAACTGGACGAGGCCCCATCTGGCCTTGTTTGGGGCTTTAGGATCAAACTCCCTCGGTTCCTCCTTGAGCCCTGGCCAGGCTTTGGGAGAAACCAAAGAGGAGAATGAAACCAGATGTTCCCACACTAGCAGTGATGTCGGCTTGTTTGTTCAACGCTGTCAAAGCTGGGCCCTCTCACAGCGAGGTTGAAGCCTCGTTGCCCGCAAAGGTGGATGCACCTGCAGGAACTCCCAGGGTGCGGGAATGGCTCTCCAGTCCTTGGCTGTGACAGCTTCCCCCAGCTGATGTGAGGATGTGGATGATGGCAAGGCCTGAGGGTAACCGGTGCTGTCTCTTTCTTGATTACTGTACGCAATCTTTGGTAGTGATGATTGGGTGCTTTGCTGGGCTTCTCCTTTTGTGATTCTTTGCAGTTTTGCATTCTAATAACTTACACTATTCCTGAACTTGGTGTCTGTGTCTTTGGGGCTGACCCTGCCCACTGGCAAAACAGACGCTGAGGGCCCTCGGAGAACCAAAGGTGCCTTGCGACACCGTGGGGCCTCGTGTAACCAAGGGCACCACAGTGACAGCGTGGGGCCCAAAGGAACCAAGGGGCCAGCGTGGCACTGCAAGGCCTCGTGGAACCATGGAGAGCATTGTGACACGGAGGGGAGTCTTATAATCAAGGGTCCATTGTTTTCCTCTCCCTGCCCCGGCCCCAGCCCTGCAAAGAAGCCCAGTCCTGTCTGGCCCTGCAGCAGGAACTGGAGGCACTGGAGGTGCGGGACAGTGACTCTGTGTCTGGAATGCTCAGGAGATCCTCAGCTCGGGCAGCTCCTGCAGCCCCAGGGCCCCGCTGCCCAGCACAGCAGCAGAGAGTTGGCTCTGGGGCTCCTCAGGCTGCTCCTGCTGCTATCCCAGGGACAGGGCAGCCTCTTGCCAGGGCTCCTCTGCACACACACGAGCTGCTGCTCTTCTCCTGGCCCATCCCAGCTCCCCACAGAGCCTTTCCCAGGGGAACACGTCTGTGCTGGCCTGAGCAGCCCTTGCTGTAGCCTCTGCCCTGCTGCCCACAGCCCCCGAGCTGGGGGTGCTGCTCTGCAGAGCATGGCGGCTGTGCTGCCCGGGGCCATGGGCTGCCTCTGCTGGGCTGTGCTGCTCAAGCTGGGAGACAGAGCTCTGCAGCTGATGGTGCTCCCTGCACGGACCCCCTCCCACACAGGCTCTGCTGTGGCCATGGAGGGTGCTCCGAGGTGCCTGCCTTGTTCCAGGGCTGGCGCATGGGCTGGGGCTGCCCTGGATCCTCCTCTGCAAGTTCCCAGAGGGTCAGACGAGTCACTGCCCAGACTCCTTTCCCTGTACCTGCTGTGTCCCCTGGGGCTGCAGAGCTCTCATGGCTCACAGGAAACATTCAGTCCTTTATCTCTGGGTGAGCCCACCCTGGACAGGCCTGTGCCCAGGGAGCTCCACTCACGGCTGATCCCTGGCACACACTGTCCCTGCAGGTCCCCTGCGTTCTCCTGGCAGCTCCCAAGTCCCTCCAGAAGAACATTCCCCTGCCATCAGGCCTGGCACAAGCTGCAGAGCCCCAGGAAGGTTCATCACAGACCATTCACCATCTGGTGGGCACTGGCCACCACCAAGCAAAACCTGAACCACACCTGAGTCTCTTGAAGGCCACACTGGGACCCTGATCTCATCCCACTGAGCCCTGGGAGAACAAGGAACACAGGCAGCCTCTTTAGAGTCTCTTCCTTGGGCCTCTTCCTGACAGTGACTGTGCAGGGAGAGCAAAGCCTTCCTGCAGTGCCTTCAGGAGATGCCCTTTGCTGATGGAACTGCTGTGGCGGAGCCCAGCTGTGTCCCAGCTGTGCCCATGGCCTGTCCCTGCCTGTGACACGCAGCAGGACTCGCACCACCCACACAGAGCTGTTGGCCTTACACCATCACAGCAGCTCCAAAGGAGAGAGTGGAAGTAATAAGAGAGGAGCTCTGAAAAGACCAAGCTCTGCTGCTCCCTGGCTGTGCTGCTCTGCTGGGACTCTTGCCTGCCCCACGCCTGCAAAACTGGTCCTGCCCTCCAGCTTCAGGGATGGACTCAACCAAAGGATCTTGAACAAAGACCTTGCTGATGGGTCCTTTCTTTCATGTGAATACACACAGAGCAGACTCCTCATTGACACAGTCCCTGTCAACAGTCCCATTCAGCCTGTAAACAGGGAATAAGATGCATAACAAAATCTTTTGGGTACAACATTAACATAGGAAAAGAAAAAAAGCCCCCAAAGCACCACCACCAAAACAACCTGAGAAGGCAGGCTGGGCCTCTAATGATTACACTTTAGCCTATGGAGCTGAAAACAGGCAGGTTTTTGCTTCTGGAAAGCATCCAGTCATCATTTTCCTCAGGGCATCCTTGAGCTCCTGGTTCCTCAGGCTGTAGATGAGGGACTTCAGGGCTGGAGGCAGCACTGAGTACAGAACTGGCAGTGCCAGGTCCACGGATGGGGAGGACCTGGAGGGGGGCTTCAAGCAGGCAACAAAGCCAGTGCTGAGGAACAGGGAGACCATGGCCAGGTGAGGGAGGCACGTGCAAAAGGTTTTGTGCCATCCCTGCTCAGAGGGGATCCTCAGCACAGCCCTGAAGATCTGCACATAGGAGAAAAGAAGGAACACAAATGAACCAAAAGTTAAACAGATGGAAAACACAACAAGCCCGAGTTCCCTGAGGTGGCAGTGTGAGCAGGAGAGCTTGAGGATGTGTGGGATTTCACCCAAGAACTGGCCCAGGGCACTGCCCTGTGTTCCAGTTTGGCCAAATTTAGAAATATATCCTCTGAGAGAAGGCACAACTACCCCTTCCCCCCCCCAGGTTCGGGAAAAAATAAATTTTCCTCGAAGGAAAGTGAAGGAGATAAAACTATTTATTTACCAAACACACGGGAAAAGGAAAATAAGGCTAAATAATAAAATGTTTCACTGTGGAGGAAAAACCTGGGAAAGTGTTAAGAGTCCTCCCTTTGGTCTCCTCGGCGCTGGGGCTTGGGCCAGGGCCAGGCCCTCTGTGCCCGGTGGAAAGTCCTCCCGATGTGCTCTGAGGTTGAAAAGCAGTCCAGTAGAAAAGGGAGAAAATCCGGAATTCCAGAGAAGGAAAAACAAAGTCCAAACTCTCAGTCTCTCTCTCCAGAGAACAAGAAGCTGAAAAAAAAAAACTGGCCAAAAGCTGACTGGAAAAAAAAGAAAGCAAGCTGGGTGCTTCCTCGCTCCCCTGCCGCAGCTGGGAAAAAAAAACCAACCTGCTATCTCTGTGTGACCTTGAACAAACTGCAAACTGCCCTGAAAAAGTTTTGCTCAGTTTAGAGGCATAGAAAGACACAGAAATTAATTTCTGGGCATAGGCAGCGATATGGGATACACATCATAAGGTCACCCCAAGACATTCCACCCCTTATCCCATATTGGTGGCTCAATGTCCAAACTAAGATATTTTAATTCTGCACACACATTTATATATATATATATACACAACTATATACAAACAGTGACAGTGACAATCAGCAAGCAGGGGTATACAAGCATTTCACACTACAGGTGGTTTTCACACAACAATCAGATCTCCCTGTGGTACACAACGTGTTGTTCCGTCTTTCTGCATTACCCACCATGTGCAACCAGGTCCCTGGGCAAAGACAACCCCACGGATGGGTTTGTCTGTACTCGAGGCAGAATTTATCCACACAGGCTTTCCTAACAGACCTCTGACATGCACTACTGGGACCTTATCTCCATCTGTTGTATGCAGGGATTCAGATTGGGCTGGACCAGCTCTATTGGTGGAACCTCGGGTGTTAACTAACCAGGTGGCCTTTGCTAGATGCTGTTCCCAATTTTTGAAAGTTCCCCCACCTAGTGCCTTCAAAGTGGTTTTCAACAATCCATTGCACCGTTCCACTTTGCCTGCAGCTGGTGCATGGTAAGGGATGTGGTACACCCACTCAATGCCATGTTCTCTAGCCCAGGTGTTAATAAGGCTGTTCTTAAAATGAGTCCCATTGTCAGATTCAATTCTCTCAGGGGTACCATGCCTCCAAAGGACTTGCTTTTCGAGGCCCAGGATGGTGTTCCGGGCCGTAGCGTGAGGCACAGGGTAGGTCTCCAACCATCCAGTGGTGGCTTCTACCATTGTGAGCACATGGCGCTTGCCTTGGCGTGTTTGAGGCAGTGTGATGTAATCAATCTGCCAGGCCTCCCCATACTTGTATTTGGACCACCGCCCACCATACCACAGGGGCTTCACCCGCTTGGCCTGCTTGATCGCAGCGCATGTCTCACAGTCATGGATCACCTGGGAGATACTGTCCATGGTTAGATCCACCCCTCGGTCTCGTGCCCACTTATAGGTGGCATCTCTGCCCTGATGGCCTGAGGCATCATGAGCCCATCGAGCTAGGAACAACTCTCCCTTGTGTTTCCAGTCCAAATCTACCTGTGACACTTCTATCTTTGCAGCCTGATCTACCTGCTTGTTGTTTTGGTGTTCTTCATTAGCCCTACTCTTGGGGACATGGGCATCTACATGGCGGACTTTCACAACCAGCTTTCTTACTCGGGCAGCGATGTCTTTCCACTCTTCAGCAGCCCAGATTGGTTTTCCCCTACGCTGCCAATTAGCTTTTTTCCACTTTTCTAGCCACCCCCACAGAGCATTGGCTACCATCCATGAATCGGTGTAGAGGTAGAGCTTTGGCCACTTCTCTCTTTCAGCAATGTCCAGGGCTAGTTGAACAGCTTTGAGTTCAGCGAGTTGGCTTGATCCACCTTCTCCTTCAGTAGCTTCTGCAACCCGTCGTGTGGGACTCCATACGGCTGCTTTCCACTTTCGTTTCATCCCTACGATGCGACAAGAACCGTCGGTGAAAAGAGCGTAGCGTGTGTCTTCTGATGGCAGTTGGTTGTATGGTGGAGCTTCTTCAGCACGTGTCACTTGTTCTTCTTCATCAGCGAGACCAAAGTTTTCACCTTCTGGCCAGTTTGTGATTATTTCCAAAATCCCAGGGCGATTCAGTTTTCCAATACGGGCGCGCTGTGTGATGAGAGCAATCCATTTGCTCCATGTGGCATTGGTGGCGTGGTGGGTAGAGGGAACCTCTGCTTTGAACATCCATCCCAGCACCGGTAGTCGGGGTGCCAGGAGGAGTTGTGCCTCAGTGCCAATTACCTCTGAGGCGGCTTGGATTCCTTCATAGGCCGCCAAGATTTCCTTCTCTGTTGGGGTGTAGTTGGCTTCAGATCCTCTGTAGCTCCGGCTCCAGAATCCCAGTGGTCGACCTCGAGTCTCACCAGACACCTTCTGCCAGAGGCTCCAAGACAGGCCATTGTTCCCGGCTGCAGAGTAGAGCACGTTCTTCACTTCGGGTCCTGTCCTGACTGGGCCAAGGGCTACTGCATGAGCGATTTCCTGCTTGATCTGGGCAAAGGCTTGTTGCTGTTCGGGGCCCCAATGGAAATCGTTCTTCTTGCGGGTAACCAGGTAGAGAGGACTCACAATCTGGCTGTACTCAGGAATGTGCATCCTCCAGAAACCTATGGCGCCTAGGAAAGCTTGTGTTTCCTTCTTGTTGGTTGGTGGAGACATTGCAGTGATCTTATTGATGACCTCAGCGGGAATCTGACGCCGTCCATCTTGCCACTTTACTCCCAGGAACTGGATCTCTCGGGCAGGTCCCTTGACTTTGCTCTTCTTGATGGCGAAACCAGCTTCCAGGAGAATCTGGATAACTTTCTCTCCTTTCTCAAAAACTTCTGCTGCAGTGTTCCCCCACACAATGATGTCGTCAATGTACTGCAGATGTTCTGGAGCCTCACCCTTTTCTAGTGCAATCTGGATCAGCCCATGGCAGATGGTGGGGCTGTGCTTCCACCCCTGGGGCAGTCGGTTCCAGGTGTATTGCACACCCCTCCAGGTGAAGGCAAACTGAGGCCTGCACTCTGCTGCCAGAGGAATGGAGAAAAATGCATTGGCAATGTCAATGGTGGCATACCACTTCGCTGCTTTGGACTCTAGCTCATACTGGAGCTCCAACATGTCCGGCACAGCAGCACTCAGTGGTGGAGTCACTTCATTTAAGGCACGATAGTCCACAGTCAATCTCCATTCTCCTTCAGATTTGCGCACAGGCCAAATGGGACTATTGAAGGGCGAGTGGGTCTTGCTGACCACCCCTTGGCTCTCCAGCTCACGGATCATCTTGTGGATGGGAATCACAGCATCTCGAGTTGTCCGGTACTGTCGGCGATGCACTGTCGAGGTAGCAATTGGTACTCTTTGTTCTTCCACCTTCAGAAGGCCGACTGCAGACGGGTTCTCTGATAACCCAGGCAAAGTGTTCAATTGCTTAATGCCCTCTGTCTCCACAGCAGCTATTCCAAAAGCCCACTTGAGTCCCTTTGGGTCTCTAAAATACCCGTTCCGGAGGAAATCTATGCCCAAAATGCACGGGGCCTCTGGGCCAGTCACAATGAGATGTTTCTTCCACTCAGTTCCAGTCAGGCTCACCTCAGCTTCCACCAAGGTTAAATTTTGTGATCCACCTGTTACACCAGAAATAGAAACAGATTCTAGCCCCACATGCTGCGATGGAATTATTGTACACTGCGCACCAGTGTCAACCAAGGCATCATATTTTTGTGGTTCTGATGTACCAGGCCAACGAATCCACACAGTCCAAAAAACGCGGTTTTCCCTGACCTCTACCTGGCTAGAGGCAGGGCCCCTCTATGCCTGGTTATCCTTTTTTCCCTGGGCCTGTATCTTAGAGGTTCCTTCATGGGAATTGGACATGCCATCGTCTTTTCCATCATTTCCGGCAGTTTGGCCACAGGCAACTGGAGCTACTTCCTTTTTGGTAGATCCTCCTTTCTGAGACTTGCGCTCCTTCAATTCACGCACTCGTGCAGCCAAAGCAGAAGTAGGTTGTCTACCCCAGTTCTTCATGTTTTCCCCACTGTCACACAGGAAATCCCACAGCTCACTTCGTGGGGTGTGCCTTCTCTCTGGGGAACGTCCGCGGAGAAGGCACTCTTTAATCTCCTGGAGACTCTTCTCCATCTTCTCTTCCATTTTCTGCATATGTGTTTCCACAGCTGCAATTCTTGCATGTGTTGGGCCATGCACAGAGTCTGCATATGCTCGGAGCTTCACTGCCATATCCTTCACAGTCTCATTCGCACCATAGTCCGGTTTCATTATTGCTAAAGCAGAAGCGTATTCTGGTGGCCCAAGGTGTATGAGTTTTCGCCACATGTATGGAATAACTCTGGCCCGGTCTGGACTCCTCAATCCTGGGTCATTTGCAAAGACAACCTCTACCACCCCTAGTTCTCTCAGGCGTTGGATCCCTTGCTCTATGGTCTTCCATGGGGTTTGCTGCATGTAGAGATCATCTCCACACATATATCTTTCAGCCACGCCTGTTAAAACTCGTCTCCAGACACTGGTAGAATCAGCCCCCCTTTTCATCGCTTGGTCGATCACTGGATCATGTGACAGGGATCCCAAATGCCTCGCTTCAGCACCGTCCAGCATCACATCATCACCTGCCGCATCCCAAATACGGACCATCCAACTTATTATGGATTCATCGGACCGTCGGGTGTAATCCTTTCTTAGGCTGTGAAGGTCCTTTATGGACATGGACTCAGTAATGGTTTCTGTGCCTGAGTCAGTTGGTGGTTTTGAGGTTCCTTCCCCTGCATCTTTTGAGGTCCCTTCCCCTGCATCATCATCATCTTTCACTGGGCGATCAGTTTTGGTGGTGTGCTTCTTCCTCGTGACAGGAGCCACTGTCAGTGGCTTAGACTCTCCATCTGGTTTGGGCTTGCAGTCTGGTTTATCTGCAGCCTGAGTGACTGGGGTATCTGCAGGCTTTGCTGATTTATCTTCCTGTCTCTCTACCATTACATGCTGCAGTGTGCGATAGGCATATGCCAAAGCCCAACATATTGCAAGGAGCTTGTTCTCATTGGAATTGTCATTGTATTTCTCTTTCAGATATTTTGCCACCTCAGCTGGTTTCTGAACTTGTTCAGGGGGAAACTTGCAAACCATTGGGTCAGAGAATTTCTTCAAGATTTGGCCCATATCCTCCCATTCCCCACACCACTCAGGATGTTCCACCTCTGGGTCAGGTGTCTCATCAGTCACCCTGGAAATCTGAGCTCTTATTCTAGACAAGCTGCAAACCACATAGAGGAAGATTGCCAGATTAAATACCAGGAGGGTGGTCTCTTTAATATCCAGGGGAAGCTGAACATTCTCAAAAGAAAACCTATCAAATTTAAAGGGAAGGGAAACCCCGTCTCCCCCTCCTCTAACAATCTGGGTACAATTACTAATAAATTCCCAAAACAGGCTACTGAAGCTAGGACTGGGGTTAGGACGGAGAAACCACTTATCATACACACTTTGAACAGCTGCCTGTACCTCTGTCAACTTCTTATAAATCATTATCACCGAGCACAGGAAGATAGAAATCCTGATTCGTCTCCCTGCTCTGTAAAATTTACATATCAGGGACAAGATTGGAGCAAGTTGTGGATAGGCAAACAACCCTAGGGACCAAAAAAAAACCAGTACCTCAATGAAGCCTAAAGACCAAAAAGACATGAGTACATCAAGCCAGAGAGACATTATGAACTCAACCACCATGGTGATTAGTTTACCCCAACACAGAATAAGTAAATTCAAACCAAAATGTAATTAGCACAGTTTTTTTCACTTTCCTTCGAGCCCCACATTGGGCGCCACTAAATTTGTTCCAGTTTGGCCAAATTTAGAAATATATCCTCTGAGAGAAGGCACAACTACCCCTTCCCCCCCCCAGGTTCGGGAAAAAATAAATTTTCCTCGAAGGAAAGTGAAGGAGATAAAACTATTTATTTACCAAACACACGGGAAAAGGAAAATAAGGCTAAATAATAAAATGTTTCACTGTGGAGGAAAAACCTGGGAAAGTGTTAAGAGTCCTCCCTTTGGTCTCCTCGGCGCTGGGGCTTGGGCCAGGGCCAGGCCCTCTGTGCCCGGTGGAAAGTCCTCCCGATGTGCTCTGAGGTTGAAAAGCAGTCCAGTAGAAAAGGGAGAAAATCCGGAATTCCAGAGAAGGAAAAACAAAGTCCAAACTCTCAGTCTCTCTCTCCAGAGAACAAGAAGCTGAAAAAAAAAAACTGGCCAAAAGCTGACTGGAAAAAAAAGAAAGCAAGCTGGGTGCTTCCTCGCTCCCCTGCCGCAGCTGGGAAAAAAAAACCAACCTGCTATCTCTGTGTGACCTTGAACAAACTGCAAACTGCCCTGAAAAAGTTTTGCTCAGTTTAGAGGCATAGAAAGACACAGAAATTAATTTCTGGGCATAGGCAGAGATATGGGATACACATCATAAGGTCACCCCAAGACACCCTGGCACAGGGGCAAGGAAAAGGTAGTGGCCGTGTGCAGCAGAGCATTGAGAAAGCCACTGGCCCAGGCAGCTGCTGCCATGTGAGCACAAGCTCTGCTGCCCAGGAGGGTCCCGTAGTGCAGGGGTTTGCAGAGGGACACGTAGCGGTCGTAGCACTCGACGGCGGCGAGGAGGGAAAACTCCGCTGAAATGAAAAAGAGGAAGAGAGAGAGAAAGAGAAAGAGAGAAAAAGAGAGAAAGAGAGAAAGAGAGAAAGAGAGAAGAGGAAGAGGAAGAGGAAGAGGAAGAGGAAGAGGAAGAGGAAGAGGAAGAGGAAGAGGAAGAGGAAGAGGAAGAGGAAGAGAGGAAGAGAGGAAGAGAGAAAGAGAGAAAGAGAGAAAGAGAAGGAGAAAGAGAAGGAGAAGGAGAAAGAGAGAAGGAGAAAGAGAAAGAGAAAGGGGCTGTGCAGCACCTCCTGCGTAGGAGGTGGTTGTGGTGTCCCAAAATGGAATTGTGCATGGCTTTGGGGACAGTGGTGCAGATGGAGCCCAGGTCGGTGAGGGCAAGGGTCAGCAGGAAGAAGAACATGGGGCTGTGCAGGTGCTGGCCGCAGGCTCCGGCGCTGATGATGAGGCCGCTGCCCAGGAGGGCAGCCAGGGAGATGCCCAGGAAGAGACTGAAGTGCAGGAGCTGCAGCTGCCGCGTGTCTGCCAATGGCAGCAGGAGAAAGGGGCTGATGGAGCTGCTGTTGGACATTGGCTGTGTGTGGACATGGGGACCTGTTCATGGAGAAAAGTCAGTGACAGCTTAAGGGAAACGGCTCTCAGCCAAATCAAAGCCATGTCCCACAAATGCTTCTCCTGTCACACACTGACACCTTATGGGGATTCAGAGTGTCGCCACGGAGAACGGCTTTGGCTGGCCTGGGGCCTTGCGAGAGACGAGAGACGGGGCGGGCCGGGGCCGCGTCTGGCAGGAGGCGAGACAAAGAGCAAGAGGCGAGACAAAGAGTAGGATAGTTAACGGGAGATTGGGCGAGGAGATGGTAATCTGTAGCCCTTGGAGATGTAAAACATATAACCTTAGAAGCTGAAGTTTGTAGCTGCTGAACTGTGGGTTTGGAACAGTATATAAAGATGTGACTCGTGCGAGGAAATTTGGCTTTGCATGCGGCCGGCGAAGTCCGTGTTCCATCACCGACAACACCCTTCTGTTTTTCTAGCAGATCTTCCTTCAGCTCCAGCCGCAGCCCTGCTTGGTGCTGGCTGCGTGCGACATGAGTTTCAGGGCAATTGCTCCGGGGGGTTTTATAATTCAGCCTTGCTGTGCAGAAGTGGGAGGGGGACAGCCACCTGTCCTGGTGTTACACTTTGAAACCCCAGCTAACACAAGGGCACTCCCAGGGCCCAAGAACAGGAATGGCAAAAGCTGTTAAAGTGTTCTAGAGGTTTTTACAGCTCCTCTTCATCTCCCCGGCTGACTGGTTTTGGATGTCAGAAACACTCAGCATTGCTGCTGCCCTCGGGGAGAATAGAGCGAGTTCTGTGAGGCAAGGCGGTGAGTGGAGAGTGAGGGGAGGTGCTCTGTCACTCTGTCCTGTTCCAAGATCCTCTGGGCTTTCACCCTTGTCAGACAGAGGATAATCACCCTCCCATATTTCCCTTAGAAACCATCCCAACACTGCTGAGAGCAGATCGATCCACCACAGCCCATCAAATGTCCACCCCCTTCTCGAGGTCTCAGCCCCACATTGGTAGCCAAATACACACATGGCTCATTGCACCAAGCCAACAGCACTTTGTCCATCATCAAACTTCTGTGTCTCACTGTGGGGCTTTCAGGTAACACAAAGATGCTACACGACCTGTTTGCGTCCTGGAGGGAAGCTCAGAGCTTAGGGGGAATCCTCAAGAAGAAAGCCAAGTGTCCTAATGATGGCATTGGATGTAGGGAGATGGAGCTCCTTCCCTGGCTGCATTGCCCACAGCCGGGCACTGGGGACAGCGTCACCCTGAGCCAGCTGAGCCAGCTGTGCCCCCTCCCAGAGCCCCCCAGTGCCAGGCAGATGCTCCCGGCCCTGTGCTCTGCAGAGGGAACTGGGCCCGGGACCGCAGAGCTGCCCCACAGCTCTGCTGCAGCTCTGCCTGCACAGGAGGGGCTTCACGCCTTGGAGCCCCGGCCCTGAGGGCAGAGGCTTGGCTGAGAGAGAGAGGAGGGGAGGGGGCTTGTTCAGAGGGAGGGGCTGCACTCGAGGGCATCCTGTGGAGGTCTCTAAGCTCTCCGTGCCACAACATTTCTGCCTTTTGTTTTCTCTCATTGCCTGATCTTCTCTCTGCTTGCTGAAGATCTTCCTCCTGGAGATGTTTCCCTGTGCCTGATCTCTTCCTGCCAGCACTCACAGACCCCATATCTCTGTGCACTCTCCTTGGCCCTACAGAAACCTGCCTGTTTGCAGGGCACTGGCTGGGGACAGGTTCTGTTTGCAGGTGGGAGAAAGGACAGGTCAGACTAAGCCTGGCGGGTCCAGCAAAGGTGATGCCGGTGCTCTCCGTGGGCAGAGGAGTGCCTTGAAAGCACTTTAGGAAACTCCTGCAGAGCACTCAAGTTACACTTCCCATGCCTTAGGGACTCTTAAAAATGAAGAATTCCTTTATCACTTCCCCCCCCTCCCATTCCGCAAGAGTAGGAAACGGAAAACACTCTCAGGAAATTTCATCTTTATAGAAAGGCTTGTCTTGGAAATATTACTGGACTGAGCCTAAGCCCTGAGCATGTCCTCATGTTCTACACCAGGGATACTCAGAGAATGTACTTCCTGAATCCACAGTCAGTGGTATGTTCCAGCTTGAGGAGATCATTTCAGGAACTGCAGCTGCTTTGTCCTGCAGCCAGAGGCTTCCTGTGTCAAGGGCTGGGAATGATTCTCCCCCGGTCACTTGTCAGCATCTTCCCAGCCCTAACTGATGGAACCCCTCTGTGCCTCTGTGCCGTGCCCGGGCTGGCTGCAGGCAGTGCCCCAGCCGCCGGAAAGGCAGATCCTGTCCCTCCCTCATTGCTCGGGACTCTTCCCGGGGCACTGGGATGTGGGCATGTGCAATGCCAAGGGCAGGACCATGGGGTGGCCCCTGCCATGCTGCTGAGCAGCAAAAAAGAGGCAATGAGGCCCCAGGGCTGCAAGGGTCACTTGTCTCCCAACTGGCCCCAGGGGCAGGGACAGCAGCCCTGGCCAAAGTGCTGCAGAAGTTGCCTCTGTCAGGGCCTTGCAGCTTCTGCACATCCCTCTGCCCTCTCCGGCCCAGGCTGTCCTACAGTGTCCGTGCCCTGTGTCTCTGTCCCTGCAGGCTGTCCTCATCCCCCCGGCTGCCCCACCTCAGCGGCCCCTTCCTTTGCTGATGGCTCTGCGGCCTGCCTGGCTCTGCCTTGGCACGCAAAGCCTTGGGCTGCTCCAGACTCCTTCTGGGGGACACGTGGCACCACAGCACTGCCCTGGGAGAGAAATTCCTTTCTCCTTGTGTCCAGTCTGGACCTCCCCAGCTGCCCTTTGCATTAATTCTTTCTTTTGCCGGCTGTTCTCTACTATGTCAAAAGGATCCACCATCTCTGAAACCACCCTTCAAGCCCTCCCAGGACTCTCCTCCACTGTCCTCAGGCTCCACTCCACTGAGCACAGAGCCCCTTTGTCCCTATGTAGTGATCATGTGCTTGAGGCCACGGGCACCTGGACAAGAAGGTCGGTTCTTTTCTACAGGAAGGAAACCACAGAACCCCAGTGTTTTGAAGGCAGATGAGAGGCAGCCACCAGAGGCCAAGGCAAGCCAGACCTGTCTGTCCTTGCAGCTTCTGTCTGAAAGCAACCCTTGGACATATGGGGAGTTTTGGAGGTGGAGTTCCATTTCAGCTGTGGGTGCCTGGACCGGAATGACAGCTCTTCTCCCCAGGAAGGAAAGGGCAGAGCCCCAGGGTTTCAAAGGCTGATTAGTGGTGGCTCAAGGAGGCCAAGGCCAGCCAGACCTGTTTGTCTTGGCAGCTTTTGTCTTGGAGCGATCCTTGGATAGAGGGAATTTGGGAGGCCAAATCCCAGTTTTGTCCATGGACGTCTGGCCAAGAAGGACAGTTCTTTTCCATTGGCAGAAAAGTGAGGAGCCCCAGTGTTTCAAAGGCAGATGAGAGCTGGCCCTCAGGAATGCAAGGGGAGCTGGCAGCTTTTGTCTGGGAGCTATTCCTTGGATATATGGAATTTCAGAGGTGGATTCCCAGTTTTGGCCATGGATGGCTGGACTTGAAAGATGTTTTTTTCCATGGGAAGAAAAGCACAGCCCCCCCCGTGTTTTGAAGGCAGATGAGAGGTGGCCCCTAAGAGGCCAAGGCCAGCCTGAGCTGTCTGTCCTGGCAGGTTTCACATGGGAACAATCCTCGGATAGAATCAAATTTGGAGGTAGAATCCTAATTTCAGCCATGGGTCCCTGGAGGAGAAGGACAGTTCTTTCCCACAGAAAGGAAAGCAAGGAACTCCAGCATTTCAGGGGCAGATGAGAAGCAACCCTCAACATGCCAAGGTCAGCCGGACCAGGCAGGTGGCCCCAGGGGGCCAAGCCAACCAGTCCTGTTCCATGTTCTTTGGATCCTTGGGGCCCTGCAGCATCACAATTTTGTTCCCCTGAGGCCCAGCAATATCACAGTGGTCTCCTTGGCTCTACAGCGGCACAAAGGCCCCTTGCTTCCATGAGGCCTTGCTGTGTCCAAACGGTTTCCTTGCTTCCATGGGGCTGCAAAATAACACTATGGCCCACTGGTTCCATGAGGTCACAGAGTGTCACAGTGGTCTCCATGATTCCATAAGGTCCTGCAGTGTCACAATGGCTCCTTGGTTCTATTGGGCTCCCCAGGATCACAGTGGCCCCTTGGTTCCACAAGGCCTGGCTGTGTCACACTGGCCCTTTGCTTCCATGAGACCTTGCAGTGTCACAATGGTTTCCTTGGTTCTATGAGGCCCTGTGGTGTCACAATGGCCCCTTGATTCCATTGGGCCTCTTACTGTTACGTAGTTCTTAGTTCCGTGATGCCCTGTAGTGTCACAGTGGTCTCCTTGGCCCCATGGTGCCACGCAGTGTCCCAAGGGCCCCTTGGTTCTATGAGGCCTGGCTGTGTCACAATGGCCCCTGGCTCCCATGAGGCCCTGTGATGTCACAATGGTCTCATTGGTTCCACGAGGCCCTGCAGGTCCACAATGGCCCTTCGGTGTCACAAGGCCTTGAAGTGTCATAATAGTCTCAGCGGGTTCCCCCGCTGCTTCACAATGGCCTCCTTGGTTCCGTGATGCCCCGTAGCGTAACAATGGTATCCTTGCTTCCACACAGTCAGAATGGCCCCGTGGCCTCATGGAGCCCCACAGTGTCACTGCGACCCCCTTGATTCCACGAGGCCCTGCCGTGCTACAATGACCCCTTGGTTATACAAGGCCCTGCAGTGTCACAATGGCCCCTTGGTTCTGAAGTGTGCAAGAGCCTAATCATAGGAGAAAGGCTCCAAAAAATGCTTTGTCATTATCACTGCTCAGCACCAGAAAGGCTTCAAAAGTGCTTCGTCATTATGGCTGCTTATCATAATCACTTTTGAACGCCTGGAAACTACGTGCCGTACGGGCCGTGCATAGCCCGCCTCGAGGCCCATAAAAAGGAAGGCAAAACTGGCGCAAAATGTGGAGGCGAAAGCGAAAGGTAGAATCCCTGCCCTTTGCCTTTCCCCACACCACCACCATCGCCAGCCACGAGACACCCTGAGGCCTCCGGGAGCCGACGCCGCCCGCCTGGGGAGAACCCCCCAATCCTTCACCCCTGGACTGAAATCCCGAGTGAGCTGTGCAACCCCTACCCCTGCTCCTTCGTCCCAGGCGGACCGAGGTTCAGCTGCAAGCATGGAGCCTGCATCTCGGAGGACGGGCCGCCGCTTTCCAGCCAAACTGCTCCAGAGACGGGAAGAGGCAGATAAGACGCTTCAAACAGCAGGAAAAAAAAAGGCAAAAACTTCTCCACTTCCCCCACCCTGTCTCAGCAGCAACAAAGGTAGCACAGTGTGGTGGTGACTTATCCTATGCTTTTAGAGTAACCTTGGCTTTTTCTAACTCTTCTCTACTTTTCTCCTTCTTTCTCTTTGCCTCTCTTACCATTAGATAAACAGATACCCATTTTTTTGGCACCAACATTTAATCTCGTTTGGTTTTAATCTCGTCTCTGGGAATATTTTGAACCTTCAAAGTTCTTTCCTTTTTATACTCAGAGATTTTGTTTTCTTTGCCCTTCTGGGTGTAAATCGGATAGTAACAAAGTGTCATAATGGTCTCCACGCTTCCATGAGGCCCCACGATGTCACAATGGACTTTTGGTTCCATGAACTTTCGTTCTGTCAGCAACAGTCTCCTTGGGTCCGCAGTGTCACAATGGACCCTTGGCTCCCTGAGGTTCAGTAGCGTAACATGGACGCCTTGATTCCATGAGGTTGTGTAGTGTCACAATGATCTCCTTGCTTCTGCGGCCCTGCTGTGTAACAATGGGCCTGTGGTTCCATGAAGTTCTGTACTGTCAACCATGATCTCCTTGCTTGCACAGTGTCATAACTGACCCTTGGTTCCATGAGGCGCCTGGCCTCCAACAGCCTCTAAGAGACCCTTATGGCCCCTCAAGGCCCCTCACAGCCCCTCATGACCCCTCGGTGCCCCTCACAGCTCCCCAGGGCCCCTCATGGCAGCTCACAGTCCCTCACAGTTCATGGCCCCTCATGACCCTTCACAGCCCCTAACAATCTCTCATGGCCCCTCACAGCACCTCATGGCCCCTCATGGCCCCTCACGGCCCCTCACGACTCCTCATGACCCTTCACAGCCCCTAACAAGCCCTCATGGCGCCTCACAGCCCTTCACAGCCCCTCATGGCCTCTCACAGCCCAAGGCATGGGACTCCTTCCGAAGGAGAAGAGATCGGGCTCTGCTTGTTCTCCTTTTATTTTGGTCACTTCACAGTGATGAGTAAAGGAAAGCTGAAATGGAGCCTTTCCCCAGCATTTCCCTCTGGGATAATTGCGGGGCTGAAGCTCTGTGCTGGCGCTGGCCCATGTGTGAACATCGCTGCAGCCCCCCACAGCCTTTGCTGTCCCCCGTGTCCATTCCCGGTCCCTGAGACCCGCCCAGCTCTGGCAGCAGCAGGAGCCACCGCGCAGTGGGCCCTGTACCGGCACAGCCGGGGCTCCTGGCCAAGAGCAGCAGCAGCGCCAGCCCCTTCCCACCTGCTTGTGCCTCGGCTTCCCAAGAGGTTTTTCCCGGTGAATTTCTGGACTAGAGACACAATCAGCCACAAACAGACCTGATTCCTCAGAGCCCGGCTGTGCTGCCCTGATGCAACCTTCAGAGAAAGAAAGGATCCGGTTCCAGCACTGTTCCCAGCACCGTTTCACTCATCCTCAGGTGACAGCAGGAGGCTTTTCTTGCGTTTGCCTTGGGAATTACAGATCATGGCTGCTCTTCCCCCTCTTCTGGTTGCCACTTGAATTTTATCTGAAAAACTGCAATTGCCTCTTTTGATCGGTGCTAGCCACAGTGCTCTTCTGATGGGGAATTCAGATGCTTTGTTGCAGGCATCCTGATTAGCAGATCTTGAAATGTTCACAGGTCTATAAGCAAAAAGTCGAGGAGAATGAAAGTCATACAGGCCACATTCACAGCGCTCAAACACAGCCCTGTTGCTGGTGCTCTTGAAATAGAATCAGCTGCCAGAGGCCAGCACAGAAATTGCCTCTGGAGTGTGGAATGAAACGAAAAAATCCACCGGGAGAAAGAGGAAGCAGAACTTCTGCACTCGCTTCATTGCTTCTTCCCAGCAGCAGGAGACGTGGATGTCCAGAGGTACGTCCCGCTGCTGCTGACCACAGTGAGAGCACAGCCTGCTGCCCAGTCCCAGCGGGAACCCGAGCCCAGCCCGGGGAGCTCCCGCAGCGTCGGCAGCTCAGCGGACGCGGTGCCAGGGCCGCAGCCCCGGGAACACGCCCGCCCATTGTGGGGCAGCGGCGCAGGCCCAATGTCCTGCGGCCCAAACTTGCTGCTGCTGCTGCTGCTGCTGCTGCTACGCAAGGCCCATCCTTCTCCCCCTGCTCCTCTCCCAGCACGGCGCAAATTGCACCTCGCGGGATGCTTCCCCGGAGGCTGCTCAGGCGCCCCGCTCCTCTTTCCACCTGAGCGTCACTGCGGAGGAATCTTTGGCGCACTTCCGTAAGCCCGGGCCTCTCACTCGTGCTGAATCGGGAATGCAAATGGCCTTGTTAGGAAAGTCAAAAGCCAAGGGAACGGATTAGGAATTATTCAAAAAAACTACCCTTCTTCCAGGCAAGGTACACCAAGTCATTTCCCGCATTTCTCCTTTGCAGATTCTTTCAGTCGCCTGCTCGGCGAGCTCCAGCTTCTTCTGCTGCTTCCTGTGAACCGATTGCACTCTCGATTTGAGCACCAACGCACCAGATGTGCAAGTATCTACGCTGAACTCAGAAACCAACTGCCTCTGTCAGACCATTTTCACAGTCCAGCTCACTTGCAAGATGTCCACTGAGAGCTTGGAAGGATTAGCCCCCAGCTCTCCACTTCTGGCTGCAGGCTCCGGAGATTCTTTCTCTCCATTCAGCCAGCCTAACAATTGCTGCTACCCCCTCCTCCTGTTTCCTTAGCCTACAACAGTAACGACGAAAACCTTACCCACGGCACAACTCGCTAGTCCACCAGGAGGAGAAAGGACAAGTTGTCAAGCTCTCAAAACCTTGGTCCTGCTTTGCTGCAAGAGTCCTGCTGCACGCACAGTGTGGCAAGCCAAGAGAAGCTGCATGTGATGGCACATCTTGTGACAGGAGCTCCAGCTCGGTCTCCAGGAAAGGGTCTTGAAAAGAGCAAACATCACTGTGGACAAGATTCTTGCAAAAGCAAAACAGCTTCCCAGAAGGGACATGCAAACGGAAAGAAACAACCCAAGATGTTCCCGTATACTATTAATTGCTTCCCTTCTATGCTCCCCTTTTCTGTCTTGCACTAGTTCTACCTCACAGTCCTTCCAAACTGATCTTACCTCAAACACCTAGGACTTAGCAAGTTTGAGACACTCTACAATACCAAGAGCTACACACAGCTTGCCTTCTCCCTGTTTGGCTTTGAAAGCAATGCTGGAGACCCCAGAAGCCTGCCAAGGGAAGATTTTAGAGCCCAGTGCCTTGCTCGGCTCTGGCTTCTAGAGACAGGGCATGTGCTCCCATGGGACTGCACCCTCAGCAGTGACAATAGACAGCAGCAGCAACAAAGGTGATTCCCATGACACTGTCGCAGGGCTCAAGACTCCGTGTCTTGGCTTCACATGGCAAAGCTCACTGTCCGTTTGGACAGACTCAGCATCCAAACTAGTCTGCTTTTCTACCTGTGTCAATGAACAGCAGGAGAAGGAAACCAGCCAGCAGTTTCTTTGCAGAGAGGGCCTTTGTTCCAGGCTGAAAGTGCTGGATTGGCAGGGAGGAGGCAAACAGCTGAGAGCTTAGCTGCTCTATTGGACCGGCATCAGAACTCAGCAAAAAGAGTGTTTCCATTCTTTTATTTGAAGCCTCCTATCGGCAGTCTCCGATTTTCACCTGAAACCGGACAAGAAAACAGCAACAGCCCTGCCGACGAGGGCACCGCGCCGGGCACGGCCCCGCCGCTCCCACTGCCCACGCCGAGCGGCCGGGGAGCAGCGCTGCACCGCGCAGGGGCTGCACGTCTCCCTCCTCACGTCCTGCTCTGCCCTCCCACGGGGCTGCCTCTGCCTGGCGCTGGCAGGCTCCTCATTCAGCACTTTGCTCTGCTCCAGGCGAAAAGCGCGGACAGCGCTTTGGTTGCTCGCGAGCAAGAGACCGCGGCGCGGGGCGAGCCAGCAGCAGCAGGGGCAAGTTGCAAGACTGCCGCAAGGAAGAGTTACAATCTGGTGAAGAAGAAGCTAAACAAGACGGTGCGTTTGGCGCGGCTGCGGGAGGAAGAGATGCTCCGGGACTCCGCTTCGGCCCCGGAGCGGCCCGTGCTGGCCCGGGGCGCGCGGGGCTCGGCCGCGGGGCGCGCGGGGCAAAAACGGACACCCGGGCAACAGACACACGGACACGCGGACCAACGCTCCCAGCGCTTCAGCGGCAGCGGCGGCAGCAGCAGCAGCGGCAGCAGCGGCAGCAGCAGAAGAGCAATACAAGAGCAGCGGTTCTCCAGACCCTCTGCGTTCCTTCTCCTGTTCCTCCTCTCCTTCTCCCAGTGTCCCGCATCCCCTGTCCCGCTCTCCCTTCAGTGCTCCACCCCCTCCGCCCCTTCCGCGGCCTCCCTCTCCCCATGCCAGGCCGGGCCATGCGCCCGGCCCGCCCCCGGCCCCGGGCGGGGCTGCGCCCTCCCCGCCCCCGGGCGTCCCGCCGCGGTCTCGCCTCCGCCCGGCTCTTGCCCTACTGGCGGTGGCGCCGCTGGGCGGGCATCAGTGCCTGCCTCTTGGGCAGCACTGTTAGCCTCTGGCTCCGGCTGGCCCGGCCCCGGCCCCGGCCCCGGCCCCGGCCCCGGCTCCTCCCGGGGCCCGCCGAGGAGACAGACGGCGCGGCCGCTCCCGCCGCGTCCGCGGCGTCTTCCCCGGTCCGAGCTCTTCCGCTCGGCAGCGCGGCCCCCGCCCCCGAGCCGCCGGTGTCCCCTTCGAAAGAGGCAACATCTGGGGATACCCGGCCCGGGGCGGTTGAGGAGCGCCCGGCGGCCGTTTCTGGCCCCGGGCCGAGCGCTGACAGCCGCGTCTCGCCGGCAGGGAATGCGCAGCAGGGCCTGAGGGAGCGCTACCTGGAGGGTTCGCTGCTGGGGCGCGGCGGCTTCGGCAGCGTCTTCGCGGCCACGCGGCTCTCGGACGGCGCCCCGGTGAGTGGCGGGGCCGGCGGCGGGCGCAGGAGGCGGGGGGCAAAGGAGGAGGGCGCAGGAGAAGGAGGATGGGGCTCGGCAGGGCGGGCGGCGAGCTCAGCCCGCTGCTCCCCTTGGCTTGCAGGTGGCCATCAAATGGGTGCCACGGACCCGCATCCGTCATTGGGGCGAGCTGGTGAGTGAGCGGGGGGGGGTAGGGGTGGGGGTGGTGGGCAGCGGGAGAAGGCGGGGCGTGACGGGCGGGGATGAGCCGAGGCCCGGGAGGGTGGAAGGCGCCAGGACGCCTCGGGGGAGAGCGGGCGTGGGGGCAGCGGAGGGCGCAGAGCATCCCGGGCTGGGCGAGGGCTTCCCGAGCCCTGGCACGGCATCAGCCCCACTGACGGCATCGTGCTCCTCCCGCAGCCCAACGGCACCAGCGCACCACTCGAGGTCGTGCTGCTGGACAAGGTGTCCACCGGCTTCCCTGGTGTGGTGCAGCTCCTCGAGTGGCTCGAGCTGCCCAGCAACGTGGTGCTGGTGATGGAGCGGCCGGAGCAGTCTCAGGACCTGCTCCATTTCATTCGAGCGCGGGGCTTCCTGTCCGAGGAGGTGGCACGGGAGCTGTTCCGCCAGGTCCTGGAGGCCGTGCGGCACTGCACCAGCTGCGGGGTCCTTCACAGGGACCTGAAACCAGAGAACATCCTGGTTGACCTGGCCACGGGCCAGGCCAAATTGATTGACTTTGGCTGCGGCACCTACCTGCAAGACACAGCCTACACCAGCTTTGCAGGTGAGTCCTCACCAGGGTAGGCTCCCGGTGCCGGCATCTCGCGGCCCAACCTGGCTGTGGCAGCGGGGATTCTCCCTTTTGATGCCAGTCATGGGACCGAGTTTTCAGCCCAGTTGCTTTTGAGTGCGGGTGGCCGGGGGGCCATCTTCCAGCCCTGCTGGCAGCCTTCGCCAGCCACTCTGCCCAGGACTGGCGCTGGGGCTGGGGCAGCCAGTGTGACAAAAACACACCCGTGGGTGGGGGTAGCAGAGGGGGGGGGGCCAGAAGCTGTGCACCCGCCGGTTTGGTGTGCAGGCAAGAACCGGCTTGGACTGCTCAGCTCGCCTTGTTTGCCTTGGCTTCAGAATGTTTTTTTGGGGCAATGCAGGCAGGGAGGGTGAAGGCATGGTTTTCCCACCCCCGGCACTGAGCGGGTTTTCCCTTTGCATGGAATGCTTGAGCCTTGCCAGGGCTTCCGCTGCCCTCTTGTGACACCGGTGGCTTCTTTTACAACCCCCAGTTTGTCCACAAGTCACAGGCGCTGGCGAGAGGGCAGCGGGTCATGCCGCGTGCCACCGGTGCGGCCCCTGCGTGCCCAGGGATGCTGGGGCGAGGCTCCGGGAGCAGGCAGCATCCCGCTAATGAAGTGCCTCTCTATTCCGTAGGAACACCAGCGTACAGCCCCCCGGAATGGACCCATTTTGGCTGGTACTACGGCGAGGCAGCTACCGTCTGGTCCCTGGGCATCGTGCTGCACCAGATGGTCTGCGGGCGGCACCCGTTCCCGAAGGGCCGGAACATCAGCTGGGGCCAGCTGTCGCTCCCAGAACGGCTCTCTCAAGGTGCATGCTCATCCCTGCGGCACGGGGGGAATAGCAGTACTGGGAGACAGCAGCGGGCTCATGAGCATCCCGCTCTGGCAGCTGCCGAGGAGGTGGCACATGCCTCGCTCTCCTGCTCTCCTCCAAAACAAAGAATGGATGGGAAAGTTCAGGCACAGCTCGGAGCCCCCATGGCATGGCCTGGGCATGGCAATAGTGGGGCAAAGCGGACAGGAGCCTTCTGCAACTGACCGGCGCTTTCTGGTTTCTCCCCACAGACTGCAAGGAACTGATCAGATGGTGTCTGTCCCTGCACTCCTTGGACAGGCCCTCATTAGAAGACCTGTCGTGTGATCCTTGGCTGCAGGATATTCATCATCCATAGAAGAAGGGAGAGAGCCACAGGCACACTTTGATCCAGGGAGCCGGTAAGTTACAGCTCCACACGTGCCTTGGCCAGAAGAAGCCAAGAAACGCAGGCTTTTTTGCCCTGCCTGTATCGCTGCGCAGGGGTCGTCAGATGGGGACCCGCAGCCCTTGTGCTGGCGCTGAGCTGCTCTTCCCAGCACTGGTGGCTGCCGTGCAAGCTGCTTTTGCTTGTCCTGCTTCACTGACAGCCGGGGCCCTGGGCGGGGCACTGACAGCCTGCTCTCAGCCGCAGGGAAGAAGGAGCCCCTGGAGAAGCTGTACTCCTGCTGCTGCTGGAGACATGGAGGATGACGTCAAGGATGGCAAGCTCTTCCTCCACCTGGCCACCGGCAAGCTGAAGATGATGGGCTTCGATTCTGGCACCTTCTTCAAAGCCAGGCTCCACAGCGAATTTACAGATGAGTCCACAGCCAGGGGGATGCTCCCAGATTTGGGCATTGCACAGCCTGGCCGGGAAGCAAAGGTTCCCCCCTTTGCTGGGGCGGATGCAACTAATTCTTCAGCCGGCTGCCAAGCTGCTTTTCGGCAGGGCGGGCGGGATGGGCTGGGGTGCTTAGGAAATGGGAGTCGGCTCCTGGCCCTGCCAACAGCCCCCACCGCCCACTGTTCCTGGGGCTGGGGCTGGGGCAGCCAGCCCGACACAAACAAGCCCCCATGGCAGGAGCAGAGGTGGCACTCCAGGAGCTGTGCACGGGCTGCTTTGTTTTGCAGGAAAGGAAGGGCTTGGGCTGCTCCACTCGGCTTGTTTGCTTTGGGCTCGCTGTGCCTGTTGGGGGTCAGTGCGGGGGGGAGGGGAGAAAGCGTGGGCTTCCCTCGCCCGAGGGTGGGTTTTTCCCCAGCATGTAGGGAAGGTTGGGCCTTCCTCAGGCCCCCAACAGAGAGAAGACTTTTTACCTTTTTTCTTGTTTCTCCTTTTTGTCTGTAATCCCTTTTCATTAATTTGTTGTTTCTTTCCCTTAAAGGAGGTGTTGTAGGTGGTGTCCAGTCTGGATCGGGAAGTGCTTGGGACCAGCTGCAGCGTGGATGGGACGGGGCCTTGGAGAAGGCCGAGGACATCGCTTGGGAGCAGCTTTTCTTCCGGCGGCGGGTGGCGTGCGGTGGGTCCCCGTCTTCTTGGCACGGCTGGGATAAGGGCTTTTGGGAGATGGCAGCGAGCACAGGAGCATCCCAATGGGCAGCTGCTGAGGAGGTGGATCTGCCACGGCTGGCTGCGGGCGGTGGCACGTGTCCTGCCATCCTGCTCTCCTGCCAAAGGCAGCAGTGACGGGCGGCTTCGGGCAGCTCTCTGAGCACGGCCAGCACGGCCTGGGCACCACGGGCGGCTGGGACAAGGGGGACAGCAGCCTTCAAGTGACGGGCGGTTTCTGCTTTCTCTCCTTGCAGCCGGGCTCTGTGGATGCTGAGGCTGCTCTGGGCTCCGCCAGGGCTCTGCTGCGGCTCAGCACCGGGCCGGAAGAAGCCAAAGAAGAACCGGTGTGAGCCGCAGCAGAGACGTGCTCGAGCATTTCGGCAACGCAGCTCAAGCCTGCAGAGTGCACGCCTCCAGGGGAAAACATGACACCCCCCCCCGCCCCCAAAATAAACTTGTTCAATAACTTGTGAAATGAAATCAATCTGGGATGACCCCAAATGGCATTTCTCAGCTTGCTCAAGCTTTAGCTCAGCCCTTCTCTGAACAGTTCTCTGCCCCGCCTGCCTTTTACTTCACAAGTGCTCCCTCTTTTCCCCCAGTGAGTTGCCAGCTCAGGGCAGTCTCTGTCGCACTGTAGCCTTCCTTGATGCCTTTGACCACGAGGAGGAGCGAGCCCCAGGTTTAGGGACTCATCCTGTCACTGGCAGAAGAACAGCAATGTCTCAGAGGTCCGGTGAGACCTGAGTGTCATTCAAGAGCTGCCCTCCAGGCCTCAGCTCTCCTCACTGTTAGCTTCCCACTGCCCCTTTTCCTCGTCCTTCCAGCAGGATGAGCTCTGTGAATGCCCTTGACCCTCCCCACTCCTGCCAGCCCAGCCACCCAGCTCAGTTTGGCTTAAGCTGAAGCTTCTTTGTCTCCTCTGGCACGCCAGTGCAGTTCCCTCTGCGGGGAGCAGCAGCCCCAGAGCACAGCAGGCAACAGCGCAGGCCGCACCTGCACCGGCTCCCCTCCACGCGTGGCTGGGCTCTTGGTGGCAACTAAATGCTCCCTGTTTGCAGCTGTCACTGGAGGATGGCCCCAGGGCAGAGCCCAGCCCGGCTCCCACTGCATCCCCCGGAGCTTGGGGCAGACAGTGGTCCCAGAGCTGAGGTTCATGGTGCGCAGCCGGCGCTGTGGCTCGCAGTCGGTGTTTGCAAGTGTTGCGTTCTCACCTCCTGCAACTTGTGGGGAAAAGGAGCTGTGCGGCCGGGCCAGCACTGCCCCTCTGGGCAGTGACACGGCTGAAGGTCTTTGCTGTTGCAGAGGAGCCGGCATGGAGCCTTAGCAGGGCCTGGCAGGTGTGGAGCCGGATCTCGCCCGCTGTCCGGGGCTCGCTGCCCGCCAACCGCCCCCACCCGCCGCGCTCCCTTCTGCAGGGACGGAAGGCTCTGGCTGCACAAGGGTTCCCATAATGTCTTTGTACCCGTGGCTGCGGAACGAACACGGAGAGCGAAAGTGTCAGTCACGTTGCTTGCACGTTCCTTCCTTTAGATACAAGGCACAGATCTCTTAAAAGGATAGGCAGGGATAGAGATTTCCCACATAGCCCCTCTTTGGGGTAACTCACCTTGTAAGCTGGCGTCAGGGGCATTTTTTTCCCGGCCCTGTGGGAGTAGGTGTCCAAGAGCTGAAGTGAGCAGCATTTAGAAGCAGTTTCAAGATTTCTAGGCAGGAAGTGGAGCTGACAAGCATCTGTGTAACTCACCGTATTCATCGTGGAGACACGAGACCTGGAAAAATCCCAGCTCTCTGTGCATTTGTGCAAAAGGGGGAAGCAGCAGAAAGACTTTGTGTCTGCTTGTCCAAGCTCCAAGGAGCTGGGGTGGCAAAGGGTGGCCTGGGCTGGTGGCAGGTGAAGTCCTGTTTCATGTCATCATAGAGTGGCACAGGACAAAGCTAAAAGCACCCACAGCCACACTGATGAAGTCTTTCTGATGCTGCACATCCTAGAGGAAAAGCTGCTGTCACACAATCCATTGGTATTTATAACTTTTATTTGCAATACTTTAGGTCCAAGTTTCAAACCGCAATATTTTTACACTCAAGACACGGTCATGCACAATCCATATTTCAATTTCCTATTGCTTCAACCACAATTTAAAATAACTTAATATTGACAGCAAAACGCAAAATCCTTAAAAAAGGATGCTGAGGTCAGTGAGATGGATCCATGCCATCAGCACATTTGCAAAGTAAATAACTTTGTTCTCTTTTTAAAAAGATCAGTTACCTCTTAATCCAAAGTTACAGAAGATTTTTCACTACACATTTGGTTTTTTCTCTTTCATATTTTTTCTGGTTTTTCTTTTTTCTAATTTTTTTTTTTTTAAAGAGATAACACGTCTTAAAAAAGGATTGTACAGCAAAATGAGATACATTTCTGCTCAACAATGAAAATGTAGGCTCCTCCTCTGTTTACTTTTGTCTGGATACCCTGAAGAAAAAATCTAGCAGACACCAGCAGAGGTGTAAACGGGTTGCTTTGGACTAAAGTGGAGTTTAGCACTGGTGACATCCTGACCCAGTCAAGAGTTGCAGAATTCTTTTGCAGATCTCGAACCATGTCCTTGCGGGCACAGCACCTGCAGTGCTGATGCACCAGGGCACAAGAAGAACTCTGTTATTCCCGCACCGAATTTGGGCTCTGCCCAAGCAGGAGGTGCTGCAGTGCTTTGCTCCTCGTTGCCGTGTGGAGCAGCTCCCTTCCTGCTGGCTGAGCTGCTCAGGCAGAGCCCGGCAGCTCCTGACCCTGAAGGGCTGAGGCCTTTCCCCTGCTGCTGTGCTACAGACGGATTCAGCAGCATTGCTGTACGTGGGGATACACAGCGGGACCAAAAGCAGTTGCCTTTGTAGACCCTAAGCTGAAAGGTGAAAAATCTCAAGAGACGAGGATGGAAGAGACTCGCAGGCTGCCTGTTTGCTGTGCTGCCCCACTTGTGAGCGGCCCAGCTTTGCGTGAGGCAGAGTGAGAACAAGGGGCAGCTCCCTCCCTCCCAGCCCCGCAGCCAAGGGGTCCCTCCAGTCCTGGGGCTTGGGGCACCATCAGAAGCTTCCAAGCAAAGGTTATCTTTGAACTTGCTCATTCATGAAATGCGCACGGTCATGAGCGCTCTGATAGATGTATCCACCCATTAGTGAAACATGGATTGACCTTTCTGTATTTGGAAGCTGGACAAGGCCATGAAATCTGACATCTGGCCTTGTTTGGGGCTGTATGGTCCAAGTCAACTCCCTTGCTTCCTCCTTGAGCCCTGGCCAGGCTTTGGGAGAAACAAACGGGAGAATGAAACCAGATGTTCCCACGCTAGAAGTGCTGTCGGTTTGTTAGTTCAACACTATCAAAGGTGGGCCCTCTCACAGGGAGGTTGGAAGCCTCACCTGTGGGTGGAGGCACCTGCAGGAACTCCCAGTGTCCGGGAATGGCTCTCCAGTCCTTGGCTGTGACAGCTTCCCCCAGCTGATGGGTGGCTCTGGGTGATGGTAAAGTCTGAGGGTAACTGCTGCTGTCTCTTTCTTAATCACTACGGGCAATCTTTGGTAGGGATGATTGGGTGCATTGCTGAGCTTCTCCTTTTGTGATTCTTTGCTGCTTTGAACTACAATAAATGACGCTGATTCCTTGAGTTGGTGTCTGTGTCTTTGGTGCTGACCCTGCCCACTGGTAAAACAAATTTGGTATAGTCTGGCCAGATCACAACAAAATGCTGCTTTTTAAATGTAAGTGTAAGGAATCGGTCCCATCCAAAATTCCCGCATGGGAAGACCTTCCCTAGGGTTTGCTGGCTGTGGCGTGGGCTGAGGTCGGAGCTCCGTGCGAGCAATGAGGACGTCAATTGAAAGAAGCTGAAGCACTGGATGTATTAAAATGCATCCCAAAATTGCATATGGAAAAAGGAAAAGAACTTGTGGGTTTGGGAAGATGAGGGTGAATTTTGTTAACAGCATCTCGGAAACAGCACCAACAGAAGGAACGATTGTTGTTGAAATGCTCCCACATGGAGCGACAGAAGAAGTTTTTAATCTTGAGTTTGGATTTGTTTGAGCAAAGGAAATAATAATAATAACAACAATGAGAATAATAACAAAAAAATTATCTACATGTATATAATATAATAAAAATCGATGTTTATGTTTTCACATGTATATAATGACATTGTGAAATAATGCTCCAAATACCCATTTGTTAGCTTTGGCTGCTCAGGGATATAAGACTAAATACGCTACAGAAAAGGACTGGCCAGGACCCCAGCATCGCTGGGAAACTGTGGGAGATTGTATACAACAGATGAAGGAGGAAGGGATGAAAGTGGCTGTTTTTATAGGGTTTGCTGACGCTAGGACGTGGAATGCTTTGTCTGTTACTGCGAAAAATAAAGTGAGTAAGACTGCTGGGTTTTTCATATCCCAGACTATCCACAAGCTGCAGAACTGATTGAACAGATGAAGGGGTTGTTAAAAGAGCAGTTGAAAAATATAGGAGATGGGAATGTGTCGCAATGAAAAACCCACCTCCCAGATGTGCTCCATATCCTTAACAATGGGCCCACTGGGGAAATGGAAACCCCCTGGATGCGCATGGCTGCACCCAATTTGCAAATAGAACCACGGACAGTGACACTTTGACTTCCTGGGAAATTGTTCCGGGGGTGATGGTCCCTGACAGGGCCATCGCAGAGGCTGCAGGGCTGGACCTTTACGCATTAGAATTAATTAGGAAAAATCAGAAGCAAATGAGAGTTATCAGTACCGGCACAGGAATTCAGGTTCCTCCGGGACACTTTGGTTTGATAACTGCCCACTCAAGCTTGGCCTTGACAAGTGTTCATATGGTGGGAGGAGTGGTTGGTGCAGATTATCAAGGAGAAATTAAAGTAGTTCTGTTAAACAATAGTGAACAACACTGGATTATTCAACCCCACGGCAGGGTAGCACAGTTATTGATATTGCCAGTTTTTAAAACAACCGTGAAAAAAGGACATCCACTTCACATCACTACTGTTCATGGAGATAAAGGGTTTGGATCCACCAGTCCTGATCATGGAGCCAGAGTGTGGGTCCAGAGGCCAAATGGCCCGCCCGAGCCAGCTGAAGTAAGAGCTGTAGGCAAAGACAACACTGTTTGAATCCTGAAACCTGGGTGAGAAAGATGGGCACATGTCCCTGCAGCCAAGTGTTCTGTGAGAGAACAAAGAGATGTTACAGGATATTGTTTTGCAGAGCCTGCCAGACCAAATCTCCCTGTTTGCCCCAATGGTCCCTTTGGAAAGTGCTCTGATCCACGGCGCTCGATGTGAAGACTGATGTGCCACTGAGTGAGTGACTTCTGCAGACAGAAAGGGACCACTTAACAGTGAAACTATTGTTGATCTTGTTGATTTAATGTTGTCCTTGTAATCGGAGCACTGGTTGGGAAAATAGATTTCTAACAGCAGGAGCAGAGATAGGGAACTCATTTAACCTCAGTAATTGCTGGGTGCGTGCAAGTCCAGAAGGATCCGATGACTGGCCTTGGCTGGCCCATCTGGCCCAACCCAAATGGTGGGTTAGAAACTTGAGCACAGTTCACGATAAAAACAGAGCTCTAGACCGAGGGTGGCGATCCCCGACCGCTGCCTTTTCATAGAAAAGGCATTTCTTGCCTAAATCGGATAAAGAGGAATATATGTAGGGAAAAGTGTCTGTGGATGGATGTTGTCTCCTGGAATAGGTTGTATGCACCCACACTGTAAACTGTTCAATTGCAGCCAGTATAAAGGGAAATGGAATCAAACTCACGGACAGCTCTTTAATCATGGCTGGGTTAAGCGTTCCTATGAAGATTGTGAAAAGATACCCTTAAAGCACGTCCCGTATGATATTTTGGCTTGTCAACAAAGAATTTCTAATACTTAAATCTAAGATTGTAGGATGAAAAGAATTGTTATGAAGGTTGCAGTTCGTCTCTAGGTCAAAGGACTGATTGAAGTAGTGAGGCCTGAACAACAGGCCCTGACTGAGGCCTGAACAACAGGCTCTGAGGCAAAGTTGACATCTAGATGAACCTTCCAACCAAATGTTCTATTTGTATCTGCTCATTAACAAAGCATTAGTAGCAATATGCTCTATGTTCATTGGTGAAACACGGATTGACCTTTCTGTATTTAGAAACTGGACGAGGCCCCATCTGGCCTTGTTTGGGGCTTTAGGATCAAACTCCCTCGGTTCCTCCTTGAGCCCTGGCCAGGCTTTGGGAGAAACCAAAGAGGAGAATGAAACCAGATGTTCCCACACTAGCAGTGATGTCGGCTTGTTTGTTCAACGCTGTCAAAGCTGGGCCCTCTCACAGCGAGGTTGAAGCCTCGTTGCCCGCAAAGGTGGATGCACCTGCAGGAACTCCCAGGGTGCGGGAATGGCTCTCCAGTCCTTGGCTGTGACAGCTTCCCCCAGCTGATGTGAGGATGTGGATGATGGCAAGGCCTGAGGGTAACTGGTGCTGTCTCTTTCTTGATTACTGTACGCAATCTTTGGTAGTGATGATTGGGTGCTTTGCTGGGCTTCTCCTTTTGTGATTCTTTGCAGTTTTGCATTCTAATAACTTACACTATTCCTGAACTTGGTGTCTGTGTCTTTGGGGCTGACCCTGCCCACTGGCAAAACAGACGCTGAGGGCCCTCGGAGAACCAAAGGTGCCTTGCGACACCGTGGGGCCTCGTGTAACCAAGGGCACCCCAGTGACAGCGTGGGGCCCAAAGGAACCAAGGGGCCAGCGTGGCACTGCAAGGCCTCGTGGAACCATGGAGAGCATTGTGACACGGAGGGGAATCTTATAATCAAGGGTCCATTGTTTTCCTCTCCCTGCCCCGGCCCCAGCCCTGCAAAGAAGCCCAGTCCTGTCTGGCCCTGCAGCAGGAACTGGAGGCACTGGAGTTGCAGGACAGTGACTCTGTGTCTGGAATGCTCAGGAGATCCTCAGCTCGGGCAGCTCCTGCAGCCCCAGGGCCCCGCTGCCCAGCACAGCAGCAGAGAGTTGGCTCTGGGGCTCCTCAGGCTGCTCCTGCTGCTATCCCAGGGACAGGGCAGCCTCTTGCCAGGGCTCCTCTGCACACACACGAGCTGCTGCTCTTCTCCTGGCCCATCCCAGCTCCCCACAGAGCCTTTCCCAGGGGAACACGTCTGTGCTGGCCTGAGCAGCCCTTGCTGTAGCCTCTGCCCTGCTGCCCACAGCCCCCGAGCTGGGGGTGCTGCTCTGCAGAGCATGGCGGCTGTGCTGCCCGGGGCCATGGGCTGCCTCTGCTGGGCTGTGCTGCTCAAGCTGGGAGACAGAGCTCTGCAGCTGATGGTGCTCCCTGCACGGACCCCCTCCCACACAGGCTCTGCTGTGGCCATGGAGGGTGCTCCGAGGTGCCTGCCTTGTTCCAGGGCTGGCGCATGGGCTGGGGCTGCCCTGGATCCTCCTCTGCAAGTTCCCAGAGGGTCAGACGAGTCACTGCCCAGACTCCTTTCCCTGTACCTGCTGTGTCCCCTGGGGCTGCAGAGCTCTCATGGCTCACAGGAAACATTCAGTCCTTTATCTCTGGGTGAGCCCACCCTGGACAGGCCTGTGCCCAGGGAGCTCCACTCACGGCTGATCCCTGGCACACACTGTCCCTGCAGGTCCCCTGCGTTCTCCTGGCAGCTCCCAAGTCCCTCCAGAAGAACATTCCCCTGCCATCAGGCCTGGCACAAGCTGCAGAGCCCCAGGAAGGTTCATCACAGACCATTCACCATCTGGTGGGCACTGGCCACCACCAAGCAAAACCTGAACCACACCTGAGTCTCTTGAAGGCCACACTGGGACCCTGATCTCATCCCACTGAGCCCTGGGAGAACAAGGAACACAGGCAGCCTCTTTAGAGTCTCTTCCTTGGGCCTCTTCCTGACAGTGACTGTGCAGGGAGAGCAAAGCCTTCCTGCAGTGCCTTCAGGAGATGCCCTTTGCTGATGGAACTGCTGTGGCGGAGCCCAGCTGTGTCCCAGCTGTGCCCATGGCCTGTCCCTGCCTGTGACACGCAGCAGGACTCGCACCACCCACACAGAGCTGTTGGCCTTACACCATCACAGCAGCTCCAAAGGAGAGAGTGGAAGTAATAAGAGAGGAGCTCTGAAAAGACCAAGCTCTGCTGCTCCCTGGCTGTGCTGCTCTGCTGGGACTCTTGCCTGCCCCACGCCTGCAAAACTGGTCCTGCCCTCCAGCTTCAGGGATGGACTCAACCAAAGGATCTTGAACAAAGACCTTGCTGATGGGTCCTTTCTTTCATGTGAATACACACAGAGCAGACTCCTCATTGACACAGTCCCTGTCAACAGTCCCATTCAGCCTGTAAACAGGGAATAAGATGCATAACAAAATCTTTTGGGTACAACATTAACATAGGAAAAGAAAAAAAGCCCCCAAAGCACCACCACCAAAACAACCTGAGAAGGCAGGCTGGGCCTCTAATGATTACACTTTAGCCTATGGAGCTGAAAACAGGCAGGTTTTTGCTTCTGGAAAGCATCCAGTCATCATTTTCCTCAGGGCATCCTTGAGCTCCTGGTTCCTCAGGCTGTAGATGAGGGACTTCAGGGCTGGAGGCAGCACTGAGTACAGAACTGGCAGTGCCAGGTCCACGGATGGGGAGGACCTGGAGGGGGGCTTCAAGCAGGCAACAAAGCCAGTGCTGAGGAACAGGGAGACCATGGCCAGGTGAGGGAGGCACGTGCAAAAGGTTTTGTGCCATCCCTGCTCAGAGGGGATCCTCAGCACAGCCCTGAAGATCTGCACATAGGAGAAAAGAAGGAACACAAATGAACCAAAAGTTAAACAGATGGAAAACACAACAAGCCCGAGTTCCCTGAGGTGGCAGTGTGAGCAGGAGAGCTTGAGGATGTGTGGGATTTCACCCAAGAACTGGCCCAGGGCACTGCCCTGTGTTCCAGTTTGGCCAAATTTAGAAATATATCCTCTGAGAGAAGGCACAACTACCCCTTCCCCCCCCCAGGTTCGGGAAAAAATAAATTTTCCTCGAAGGAAAGTGAAGGAGATAAAACTATTTATTTACCAAACACACGGGAAAAGGAAAATAAGGCTAAATAATAAAATGTTTCACTGTGGAGGAAAAACCTGGGAAAGTGTTAAGAGTCCTCCCTTTGGTCTCCTCGGCGCTGGGGCTTGGGCCAGGGCCAGGCCCTCTGTGCCCGGTGGAAAGTCCTCCCGATGTGCTCTGAGGTTGAAAAGCAGTCCAGTAGAAAAGGGAGAAAATCCGGAATTCCAGAGAAGGAAAAACAAAGTCCAAACTCTCAGTCTCTCTCTCCAGAGAACAAGAAGCTGAAAAAAAAAAACTGGCCAAAAGCTGACTGGAAAAAAAAGAAAGCAAGCTGGGTGCTTCCTCGCTCCCCTGCCGCAGCTGGGAAAAAAAAACCAACCTGCTATCTCTGTGTGACCTTGAACAAACTGCAAACTGCCCTGAAAAAGTTTTGCTCAGTTTAGAGGCATAGAAAGACACAGAAATTAATTTCTGGGCATAGGCAGCGATATGGGATACACATCATAAGGTCACCCCAAGACATTCCACCCCTTATCCCATATTGGTGGCTCAATGTCCAAACTAAGATATTTTAATTCTGCACACACATTTATATATATATATATACACAACTATATACAAACAGTGACAGTGACAATCAGCAAGCAGGGGTATACAAGCATTTCACACTACAGGTGGTTTTCACACAACAATCAGATCTCCCTGTGGTACACAACGTGTTGTTCCGTCTTTCTGCATTACCCACCATGTGCAACCAGGTCCCTGGGCAAAGACAACCCCACGGATGGGTTTGTCTGTACTCGAGGCAGAATTTATCCACACAGGCTTTCCTAACAGACCTCTGACATGCACTACTGGGACCTTATCTCCATCTGTTGTATGCAGGGATTCAGATTGGGCTGGACCAGCTCTATTGGTGGAACCTCGGGTGTTAACTAACCAGGTGGCCTTTGCTAGATGCTGTTCCCAATTTTTGAAAGTTCCCCCACCTAGTGCCTTCAAAGTGGTTTTCAACAATCCATTGCACCGTTCCACTTTGCCTGCAGCTGGTGCATGGTAAGGGATGTGGTACACCCACTCAATGCCATGTTCTCTAGCCCAGGTGTTAATAAGGCTGTTCTTAAAATGAGTCCCATTGTCAGATTCAATTCTCTCAGGGGTACCATGCCTCCAAAGGACTTGCTTTTCGAGGCCCAGGATGGTGTTCCGGGCCGTAGCGTGAGGCACAGGGTAGGTCTCCAACCATCCAGTGGTGGCTTCTACCATTGTGAGCACATGGCGCTTGCCTTGGCGTGTTTGAGGCAGTGTGATGTAATCAATCTGCCAGGCCTCCCCATACTTGTATTTGGACCACCGCCCACCATACCACAGGGGCTTCACCCGCTTGGCCTGCTTGATCGCAGCGCATGTCTCACAGTCATGGATCACCTGGGAGATACTGTCCATGGTTAGATCCACCCCTCGGTCTCGTGCCCACTTATAGGTGGCATCTCTGCCCTGATGGCCTGAGGCATCATGAGCCCATCGAGCTAGGAACAACTCTCCCTTGTGTTTCCAGTCCAAATCTACCTGTGACACTTCTATCTTTGCAGCCTGATCTACCTGCTTGTTGTTTTGGTGTTCTTCATTAGCCCTACTCTTGGGGACATGGGCATCTACATGGCGGACTTTCACAACCAGCTTTCTTACTCGGGCAGCGATGTCTTTCCACTCTTCAGCAGCCCAGATTGGTTTTCCCCTACGCTGCCAATTAGCTTTTTTCCACTTTTCTAGCCACCCCCACAGAGCATTGGCTACCATCCATGAATCGGTGTAGAGGTAGAGCTTTGGCCACTTCTCTCTTTCAGCAATGTCCAGGGCTAGTTGAACAGCTTTGAGTTCAGCGAGTTGGCTTGATCCACCTTCTCCTTCAGTAGCTTCTGCAACCCGTCGTGTGGGACTCCATACGGCTGCTTTCCACTTTCGTTTCATCCCTACGATGCGACAAGAACCGTCGGTGAAAAGAGCGTAGCGTGTGTCTTCTGATGGCAGTTGGTTGTATGGTGGAGCTTCTTCAGCACGTGTCACTTGTTCTTCTTCATCAGCGAGACCAAAGTTTTCACCTTCTGGCCAGTTTGTGATTATTTCCAAAATCCCAGGGCGATTCAGTTTTCCAATACGGGCGCGCTGTGTGATGAGAGCAATCCATTTGCTCCATGTGGCATTGGTGGCGTGGTGGGTAGAGGGAACCTCTGCTTTGAACATCCATCCCAGCACCGGTAGTCGGGGTGCCAGGAGGAGTTGTGCCTCAGTGCCAATTACCTCTGAGGCGGCTTGGATTCCTTCATAGGCCGCCAAGATTTCCTTCTCTGTTGGGGTGTAGTTGGCTTCAGATCCTCTGTAGCTCCGGCTCCAGAATCCCAGTGGTCGACCTCGAGTCTCACCAGACACCTTCTGCCAGAGGCTCCAAGACAGGCCATTGTTCCCGGCTGCAGAGTAGAGCACGTTCTTCACTTCGGGTCCTGTCCTGACTGGGCCAAGGGCTACTGCATGAGCGATTTCCTGCTTGATCTGGGCAAAGGCTTGTTGCTGTTCGGGGCCCCAATGGAAATCGTTCTTCTTGCGGGTAACCAGGTAGAGAGGACTCACAATCTGGCTGTACTCAGGAATGTGCATCCTCCAGAAACCTATGGCGCCTAGGAAAGCTTGTGTTTCCTTCTTGTTGGTTGGTGGAGACATTGCAGTGATCTTATTGATGACCTCAGCGGGAATCTGACGCCGTCCATCTTGCCACTTTACTCCCAGGAACTGGATCTCTCGGGCAGGTCCCTTGACTTTGCTCTTCTTGATGGCGAAACCAGCTTCCAGGAGAATCTGGATAACTTTCTCTCCTTTCTCAAAAACTTCTGCTGCAGTGTTCCCCCACACAATGATGTCGTCAATGTACTGCAGATGTTCTGGAGCCTCACCCTTTTCTAGTGCAATCTGGATCAGCCCATGGCAGATGGTGGGGCTGTGCTTCCACCCCTGGGGCAGTCGGTTCCAGGTGTATTGCACACCCCTCCAGGTGAAGGCAAACTGAGGCCTGCACTCTGCTGCCAGAGGAATGGAGAAAAATGCATTGGCAATGTCAATGGTGGCATACCACTTCGCTGCTTTGGACTCTAGCTCATACTGGAGCTCCAACATGTCCGGCACAGCAGCACTCAGTGGTGGAGTCACTTCATTTAAGGCACGATAGTCCACAGTCAATCTCCATTCTCCTTCAGATTTGCGCACAGGCCAAATGGGACTATTGAAGGGCGAGTGGGTCTTGCTGACCACCCCTTGGCTCTCCAGCTCACGGATCATCTTGTGGATGGGAATCACAGCATCTCGAGTTGTCCGGTACTGTCGGCGATGCACTGTCGAGGTAGCAATTGGTACTCTTTGTTCTTCCACCTTCAGAAGGCCGACTGCAGACGGGTTCTCTGATAACCCAGGCAAAGTGTTCAATTGCTTAATGCCCTCTGTCTCCACAGCAGCTATTCCAAAAGCCCACTTGAGTCCCTTTGGGTCTCTAAAATACCCGTTCCGGAGGAAATCTATGCCCAAAATGCACGGGGCCTCTGGGCCAGTCACAATGAGATGTTTCTTCCACTCAGTTCCAGTCAGGCTCACCTCAGCTTCCACCAAGGTTAAATTTTGTGATCCACCTGTTACACCAGAAATAGAAACAGATTCTAGCCCCACATGCTGCGATGGAATTATTGTACACTGCGCACCAGTGTCAACCAAGGCATCATATTTTTGTGGTTCTGATGTACCAGGCCAACGAATCCACACAGTCCAAAAAACGCGGTTTTCCCTGACCTCTACCTGGCTAGAGGCAGGGCCCCTCTATGCCTGGTTATCCTTTTTTCCCTGGGCCTGTATCTTAGAGGTTCCTTCATGGGAATTGGACATGCCATCGTCTTTTCCATCATTTCCGGCAGTTTGGCCACAGGCAACTGGAGCTACTTCCTTTTTGGTAGATCCTCCTTTCTGAGACTTGCGCTCCTTCAATTCACGCACTCGTGCAGCCAAAGCAGAAGTAGGTTGTCTACCCCAGTTCTTCATGTTTTCCCCACTGTCACACAGGAAATCCCACAGCTCACTTCGTGGGGTGTGCCTTCTCTCTGGGGAACGTCCGCGGAGAAGGCACTCTTTAATCTCCTGGAGACTCTTCTCCATCTTCTCTTCCATTTTCTGCATATGTGTTTCCACAGCTGCAATTCTTGCATGTGTTGGGCCATGCACAGAGTCTGCATATGCTCGGAGCTTCACTGCCATATCCTTCACAGTCTCATTCGCACCATAGTCCGGTTTCATTATTGCTAAAGCAGAAGCGTATTCTGGTGGCCCAAGGTGTATGAGTTTTCGCCACATGTATGGAATAACTCTGGCCCGGTCTGGACTCCTCAATCCTGGGTCATTTGCAAAGACAACCTCTACCACCCCTAGTTCTCTCAGGCGTTGGATCCCTTGCTCTATGGTCTTCCATGGGGTTTGCTGCATGTAGAGATCATCTCCACACATATATCTTTCAGCCACGCCTGTTAAAACTCGTCTCCAGACACTGGTAGAATCAGCCCCCCTTTTCATCGCTTGGTCGATCACTGGATCATGTGACAGGGATCCCAAATGCCTCGCTTCAGCACCGTCCAGCATCACATCATCACCTGCCGCATCCCAAATACGGACCATCCAACTTATTATGGATTCATCGGACCGTCGGGTGTAATCCTTTCTTAGGCTGTGAAGGTCCTTTATGGACATGGACTCAGTAATGGTTTCTGTGCCTGAGTCAGTTGGTGGTTTTGAGGTTCCTTCCCCTGCATCTTTTGAGGTCCCTTCCCCTGCATCATCATCATCTTTCACTGGGCGATCAGTTTTGGTGGTGTGCTTCTTCCTCGTGACAGGAGCCACTGTCAGTGGCTTAGACTCTCCATCTGGTTTGGGCTTGCAGTCTGGTTTATCTGCAGCCTGAGTGACTGGGGTATCTGCAGGCTTTGCTGATTTATCTTCCTGTCTCTCTACCATTACATGCTGCAGTGTGCGATAGGCATATGCCAAAGCCCAACATATTGCAAGGAGCTTGTTCTCATTGGAATTGTCATTGTATTTCTCTTTCAGATATTTTGCCACCTCAGCTGGTTTCTGAACTTGTTCAGGGGGAAACTTGCAAACCATTGGGTCAGAGAATTTCTTCAAGATTTGGCCCATATCCTCCCATTCCCCACACCACTCAGGATGTTCCACCTCTGGGTCAGGTGTCTCATCAGTCACCCTGGAAATCTGAGCTCTTATTCTAGACAAGCTGCAAACCACATAGAGGAAGATTGCCAGATTAAATACCAGGAGGGTGGTCTCTTTAATATCCAGGGGAAGCTGAACATTCTCAAAAGAAAACCTATCAAATTTAAAGGGAAGGGAAACCCCGTCTCCCCCTCCTCTAACAATCTGGGTACAATTACTAATAAATTCCCAAAACAGGCTACTGAAGCTAGGACTGGGGTTAGGACGGAGAAACCACTTATCATACACACTTTGAACAGCTGCCTGTACCTCTGTCAACTTCTTATAAATCATTATCACCGAGCACAGGAAGATAGAAATCCTGATTCGTCTCCCTGCTCTGTAAAATTTACATATCAGGGACAAGATTGGAGCAAGCTGTGGATAGGCAAACAACCCTAGGGACCAAAAAAAAACCAGTACCTCAATGAAGCCTAAAGACCAAAAAGACATGAGTACATCAAGCCAGAGAGACATTATGAACTCAACCACCATGGTGATTAGTTTACCCCAACACAGAATAAGTAAATTCAAACCAAAATGTAATTAGCACAGTTTTTTTCACTTTCCTTCGAGCCCCACATTGGGCGCCACTAAATTTGTTCCAGTTTGGCCAAATTTAGAAATATATCCTCTGAGAGAAGGCACAACTACCCCTTCCCCCCCCCAGGTTCGGGAAAAAATAAATTTTCCTCGAAGGAAAGTGAAGGAGATAAAACTATTTATTTACCAAACACACGGGAAAAGGAAAATAAGGCTAAATAATAAAATGTTTCACTGTGGAGGAAAAACCTGGGAAAGTGTTAAGAGTCCTCCCTTTGGTCTCCTCGGCGCTGGGGCTTGGGCCAGGGCCAGGCCCTCTGTGCCCGGTGGAAAGTCCTCCCGATGTGCTCTGAGGTTGAAAAGCAGTCCAGTAGAAAAGGGAGAAAATCCGGAATTCCAGAGAAGGAAAAACAAAGTCCAAACTCTCAGTCTCTCTCTCCAGAGAACAAGAAGCTGAAAAAAAAAAACTGGCCAAAAGCTGACTGGAAAAAAAAGAAAGCAAGCTGGGTGCTTCCTCGCTCCCCTGCCGCAGCTGGGAAAAAAAAACCAACCTGCTATCTCTGTGTGACCTTGAACAAACTGCAAACTGCCCTGAAAAAGTTTTGCTCAGTTTAGAGGCATAGAAAGACACAGAAATTAATTTCTGGGCATAGGCAGAGATATGGGATACACATCATAAGGTCACCCCAAGACACCCTGGCACAGGGGCAAGGAAAAGGTAGTGGCCGTGTGCAGCAGAGCATTGAGAAAGCCACTGGCCCAGGCAGCTGCTGCCATGTGAGCACAAGCTCTGCTGCCCAGGAGGGTCCCGTAGTGCAGGGGTTTGCAGAGGGACACGTAGCGGTCATAGCACTCGACGGCGGCGAGGAGGGAAAACTCCGCTGAAATGAAAAAGAGGAAGAGAGAGAGAAAGAGAAAGAGAGAAAAAGAGAGAAAGAGAGAAAGAGAGAAAGAGAGAAGAGGAAGAGGAAGAGGAAGAGGAAGAGGAAGAGGAAGAGGAAGAGGAAGAGGAAGAGAGGAAGAGAGAAAGAGAGAAAGAGAGAAAGAGAAAGAGAAGGAGAAAGAGAAAGAGAAGGAGAAAGAGAGAAGGAGAAAGAGAAAGAGAAAGGGGCTGTGCAGCACCTCCTGCGTAGGAGGTGGTTGTGGTGTCCCAAAATGGAATTGTGCATGGCTTTGGGGACAGTGGTGCAGATGGAGCCCAGGTCGGTGAGGGCAAGGGTCAGCAGGAAGAAGAACATGGGGCTGTGCAGGTGCTGGCCGCAGGCTCCGGCGCTGATGATGAGGCCGCTGCCCAGGAGGGCAGCCAGGGAGATGCCCAGGAAGAGGCAGAAGTGCAGGAGCTGCAGCTGCCGCGTGTCTGCCAATGGCAGCAGGAGAAAGGGGCTGATGGAGCTGCTGTTGGACATTGGCTGTGTGTGGACATGGGGACCTGTTCATGGAGAAAAGTCAGTGACAGCTTAAGGGAAACGGCTCTCAGCCAAATCAAAGCCATGTCCCACAAATGCTTCTCCTGTCACACACTGACACCTTATGGGGATTCAGAGTGTCGCCACGGAGAACGGCTTTGGCTGGCCTGGGGCCTTGCGAGAGACGAGAGACGGGGCGGGCCGGGGCCGCGTCTGGCAGGAGGCGAGACAAAGAGCAAGAGGCGAGACAAAGAGTAGGATAGTTAACGGGAGATTGGGCGAGGAGATGGTAATCTGTAGCCCTTGGAGATGTAAAACATATAACCTTAGAAGCTGAAGTTTGTAGCTGCTGAACTGTGGGTTTGGAACAGTATATAAAGATGTGACTCGTGCGAGGAAATTTGGCTTTGCATGCGGCCGGCGAAGTCCGTGTTCCATCACCGACAACACCCTTCTGTTTTTCTAGCAGATCTTCCTTCAGCTCCAGCCGCAGCCCTGCTTGGTGCTGGCTGCGTGCGACATGAGTTTCAGGGCAATTGCTCCGGGGGGTTTTATAATTCAGCCTTGCTGTGCAGAAGTGGGAGGGGGACAGCCACCTGTCCTGGTGTTACACTTTGAAACCCCAGCTAACACAAGGGCACTCCCAGGGCCCAAGAACAGGAATGGCAAAAGCTGTTAAAGTGTTCTAGAGGTTTTTACAGCTCCTCTTCATCTCCCCGGCTGACTGGTTTTGGATGTCAGAAACACTCAGCATTGCTGCTGCCCTCGGGGAGAATAGAGCGAGTTCTGTGAGGCAAGGCGGTGAGTGGAGAGTGAGGGGAGGTGCTCTGTCACTCTGTCCTGTTCCAAGATCCTCTGGGCTTTCACCCTTGTCAGACAGAGGATAATCACCCTCCCATATTTCCCTTAGAAACCATCCCAACACTGCTGAGAGCAGATCGATCCACCACAGCCCATCAAATGTCCACCCCCTTCTCGAGGTCTCAGCCCCACATTGGTAGCCAAATACACACATGGCTCATTGCACCAACCCAACAGCACTTTGTCCATCATCAAACTTCTGTGTCTCACTGTGGGGCTTTCAGGTAACACAAAGATGCTACACGACCTGTTTGCGTCCTGGAGGGAAGCTCAGAGCTTAGGGGGAATCCTCAAGAAGAAAGCCAAGTGTCCTAATGATGGCATTGGATGTAGGGAGATGGAGCTCCTTCCCTGGCTGCATTGCCCACAGCCGGGCACTGGGGACAGCGTCACCCTGAGCCAGCTGAGCCAGCTGTGCCCCCTCCCAGAGCCCCCCAGTGCCAGGCAGATGCTCCCGGCCCTGTGCTCTGCAGAGGGAACTGGGCCCGGGACCGCAGAGCTGCCCCACAGCTCTGCTGCAGCTCTGCCTGCACAGGAGGGGCTTCACGCCTTGGAGCCCCGGCCCTGAGGGCAGAGGCTTGGCTGAGAGAGAGAGGAGGGGAGGGGGCTTGTTCAGAGGGAGGGGCTGCACTCGAGGGCATCCTGTGGAGGTCTCTAAGCTCTCCGTGCCACAACATTTCTGCCTTTTGTTTTCTCTCATTGCCTGATCTTCTCTCTGCTTGCTGAAGATCTTCCTCCTGGAGATGTTTCCCTGTGCCTGATCTCTTCCTGCCAGCACTCACAGACCCCATATCTCTGTGCACTCTCCTTGGCCCTACAGAAACCTGCCTGTTTGCAGGGCACTGGCTGGGGACAGGTTCTGTTTGCAGGTGGGAGAAAGGACAGGTCAGACTAAGCCTGGCGGGTCCAGCAAAGGTGATGCCGGTGCTCTCCGTGGGCAGAGGAGTGCCTTGAAAGCACTTTAGGAAACTCCTGCAGAGCACTCAAGTTACACTTCCCATGCCTTAGGGACTCTTAAAAATGAAGAATTCCTTTATCACTTCCCCCCCCTCCCATTCCGCAAGAGTAGGAAACGGAAAACACTCTCAGGAAATTTCATCTTTATAGAAAGGCTTGTCTTGGAAATATTACTGGACTGAGCCTAAGCCCTGAGCATGTCCTCATGTTCTACACCAGGGATACTCAGAGAATGTACTTCCTGAATCCACAGTCAGTGGTATGTTCCAGCTTGAGGAGATCATTTCAGGAACTGCAGCTGCTTTGTCCTGCAGCCAGAGGCTTCCTGTGTCAAGGGCTGGGAATGATTCTCCCCCGGTCACTTGTCAGCATCTTCCCAGCCCTAACTGATGGAACCCCTCTGTGCCTCTGTGCCGTGCCCGGGCTGGCTGCAGGCAGTGCCCCAGCCGCCGGAAAGGCAGATCCTGTCCCTCCCTCATTGCTCGGGACTCTTCCCGGGGCACTGGGATGTGGGCATGTGCAATGCCAAGGGCAGGACCATGGGGTGGCCCCTGCCATGCTGCTGAGCAGCAAAAAAGAGGCAATGAGGCCCCAGGGCTGCAAGGGTCACTTGTCTCCCAACTGGCCCCAGGGGCAGGGACAGCAGCCCTGGCCAAAGTGCTGCAGAAGTTGCCTCTGTCAGGGCCTTGCAGCTTCTGCACATCCCTCTGCCCTCTCCGGCCCAGGCTGTCCTACAGTGTCCGTGCCCTGTGTCTCTGTCCCTGCAGGCTGTCCTCATCCCCCCGGCTGCCCCACCTCCCCGGCCCCTTCCTTTGCTGATGGCTCTGCGGCCTGCCTGGCTCTGCCTTGGCACGCAAAGCCTTGGGCTGCTCCAGACTCCTTCTGGGGGACACGTGGCACCACAGCACTGCCCTGGGAGAGAAATTCCTTTCTCCTTGTGTCCAGTCTGGACCTCCCCAGCTGCCCTTTGCATTAATTCTTTCTTTTGCCGGCTGTTCTCTACTATGTCAAAAGGATCCACCATCTCTGAAACCACCCTTCAAGCCCTCCCAGGACTCTCCTCCACTGTCCTCAGGCTCCACTCCACTGAGCACAGAGCCCCTTTGTCCCTATGTAGTGATCATGTGCTTGAGGCCACGGGCACCTGGACAAGAAGGTCGGTTCTTTTCTACAGGAAGGAAACCACAGAACCCCAGTGTTTTGAAGGCAGATGAGAGGCAGCCACCAGAGGCCAAGGCAAGCCAGACCTGTCTGTCCTTGCAGCTTCTGTCTGAAAGCAACCCTTGGACATATGGGGAGTTTTGGAGGTGGAGTTCCATTTCAGCTGTGGGTGCCTGGACCGGAATGACAGCTCTTCTCCCCAGGAAGGAAAGGGCAGAGCCCCAGGGTTTCAAAGGCTGATTAGTGGTGGCTCAAGGAGGCCAAGGCCAGCCAGACCTGTTTGTCTTGGCAGCTTTTGTCTTGGAGCGATCCTTGGATAGAGGGAATTTGGGAGGCCAAATCCCAGTTTTGTCCATGGACGTCTGGCCAAGAAGGACAGTTCTTTTCCATTGGCAGAAAAGTGAGGAGCCCCAGTGTTTCAAAGGCAGATGAGAGCTGGCCCTCAGGAATGCAAGGGGAGCTGGCAGCTTTTGTCTGGGAGCTATTCCTTGGATATATGGAATTTCAGAGGTGGATTCCCAGTTTTGGCCATGGATGGCTGGACTTGAAAGATGTTTTTTTCCATGGGAAGAAAAGCACAGCCCCCCCCGTGTTTTGAAGGCAGATGAGAGGTGGCCCCTAAGAGGCCAAGGCCAGCCTGAGCTGTCTGTCCTGGCAGGTTTCACATGGGAACAATCCTCGGATAGAATCAAATTTGGAGGTAGAATCCTAATTTCAGCCATGGGTCCCTGGAGGAGAAGGACAGTTCTTTCCCACAGAAAGGAAAGCAAGGAACTCCAGCATTTCAGGGGCAGATGAGAAGCAACCCTCAACATGCCAAGGTCAGCCGGACCAGGCAGGTGGCCCCAGGGGGCCAAGCCAACCAGTCCTGTTCCATGTTCTTTGGATCCTTGGGGCCCTGCAGCATCACAATTTTGTTCCCCTGAGGCCCAGCAATATCACAGTGGTCTCCTTGGCTCTACAGCGGCACAAAGGCCCCTTGCTTCCATGAGGCCTTGCTGTGTCCAAACGGTTTCCTTGCTTCCATGGGGCTGCAAAATAACACTATGGCCCACTGGTTCCATGAGGTCACAGAGTGTCACAGTGGTCTCCATGATTCCATAAGGTCCTGCAGTGTCACAATGGCTCCTTGGTTCTATTGGGCTCCCCAGGATCACAGTGGCCCCTTGGTTCCACAAGGCCTGGCTGTGTCACACTGGCCCTTTGCTTCCATGAGACCTTGCAGTGCCACAATGGTTTCCTTGGTTCTATGAGGCCCTGTGGTGTCACAATGGCCCCTTGATTCCATTGGGCCTCTTACTGTTACGTAGTTCTTAGTTCCGTGATGCCCTGTAGTGTCACAGTGGTCTCCTTGGCCCCATGGTGCCACGCAGTGTCCCAAGGGCCCCTTGGTTCTATGAGGCCTGGCTGTGTCACAATGGCCCCTGGCTCCCATGAGGCCCTGTGATGTCACAATGGTCTCATTGGTTCCACGAGGCCCTGCAGGTCCACAATGGCCCTTCGGTGTCACAAGGCCTTGAAGTGTCATAATAGTCTCAGCGGGTTCCCCCGCTGCTTCACAATGGCCTCCTTGGTTCCGTGATGCCCCGTAGCGTAACAATGGTATCCTTGCTTCCACACAGTCAGAATGGCCCCGTGGCCTCATGGAGCCCCACAGTGTCACTGCGACCCCCTTGATTCCACGAGGCCCTGCCGTGCTACAATGACCCCTTGGTTATACAAGGCCCTGCAGTGTCACAATGGCCCCTTGGTTCTGAAGTGTGCAAGAGCCTAATCATAGGAGAAAGGCTCCAAAAAATGCTTTGTCATTATCACTGCTCAGCACCAGAAAGGCTTCAAAAGTGCTTCGTCATTATGGCTGCTTATCATAATCACTTTTGAACGCCTGGAAACTACGTGCCGTACGGGCCGTGCATAGCCCGCCTGGAGGCCCATAAAAAGGAAGGCAAAACTGGTGCAAAATGTGGAGGCGAAAGCGAAAGGTAGAATCCCTGCCCTTTGCCTTTCCCCACACCACCACCATCGCCAGCCACGAGACACCCTGAGGCCTCCGGGAGCCGACGCCGCCCGCCTGGGGAGAACCCCCCAATCCTTCACCCCTGGACTGAAATCCCGAGTGAGCTGTGCAACCCCTACCCCTGCTCCTTCGTCCCAGGCGGACCGAGGTTCAGCTGCAAGCATGGAGCCTGCATCTCGGAGGACGGGCCGCCGCTTTCCAGCCAAACTGCTCCAGAGACGGGAAGAGGCAGATAAGACGCTTCAAACAGCAGGAAAAAAAAAGGCAAAAACTTCTCCACTTCCCCCACCCTGTCTCAGCAGCAACAAAGGTAGCACAGTGTGGTGGTGACTTATCCTATGCTTTTAGAGTAACCTTGGCTTTTTCTAACTCTTCTCTACTTTTCTCCTTCTTTCTCTTTGCCTCTCTTACCATTAGATAAACAGATACCCATTTTTTTGGCACCAACATTTAATCTCGTTTGGTTTTAATCTCGTCTCTGGGAATATTTTGAACCTTCAAAGTTCTTTCCTTTTTATACTCAGAGATTTTGTTTTCTTTGCCCTTCTGGGTGTAAATCGGATAGTAACAAAGTGTCATAATGGTCTCCACGCTTCCATGAGGCCCCACGATGTCACAATGGACTTTTGGTTCCATGAACTTTCGTTCTGTCAGCAACAGTCTCCTTGGGTCCGCAGTGTCACAATGGACCCTTGGCTCCCTGAGGTTCAGTAGCGTAACATGGACGCCTTGATTCCATGAGGTTGTGTAGTGTCACAATGATCTCCTTGCTTCTGCGGCCCTGCTGTGTAACAATGGGCCTGTGGTTCCATGAAGTTCTGTACTGTCAACCATGATCTCCTTGCTTGCACAGTGTCATAACTGACCCTTGGTTCCATGAGGCGCCTGGCCTCCAACAGCCTCTAAGAGACCCTTATGGCCCCTCAAGGCCCCTCACAGCCCCTCATGACCCCTCGGTGCCCCTCACAGCTCCCCAGGGCCCCTCATGGCAGCTCACAGTCCCTCACAGTTCATGGCCCCTCATGACCCTTCACAGCCCCTAACAATCTCTCATGGCCCCTCACAGCACCTCATGGCCCCTCATGGCCCCTCACGGCCCCTCACGACTCCTCATGACCCTTCACAGCCCCTAACAAGCCCTCATGGCGCCTCACAGCCCTTCACAGCCCCTCATGGCCTCTCACAGCCCAAGGCATGGGACTCCTTCCGAAGGAGAAGAGATCGGGCTCTGCTTGTTCTCCTTTTATTTTGGTCACTTCACAGTGATGAGTAAAGGAAAGCTGAAATGGAGCCTTTCCCCAGCATTTCCCTCTGGGATAATTGCGGGGCTGAAGCTCTGTGCTGGCGCTGGCCCATGTGTGAACATCGCTGCAGCCCCCCACAGCCTTTGCTGTCCCCCGTGTCCATTCCCGGTCCCTGAGACCCGCCCAGCTCTGGCAGCAGCAGGAGCCACCGCGCAGTGGGCCCTGTACCGGCACAGCCGGGGCTCCTGGCCAAGAGCAGCAGCAGCGCCAGCCCCTTCCCACCTGCTTGTGCCTCGGCTTCCCAAGAGGTTTTTCCCGGTGAATTTCTGGACTAGAGACACAATCAGCCACAAACAGACCTGATTCCTCAGAGCCCGGCTGTGCTGCCCTGATGCAACCTTCAGAGAAAGAAAGGATCCGGTTCCAGCACTGTTCCCAGCACCGTTTCACTCATCCTCAGGTGACAGCAGGAGGCTTTTCTTGCGTTTGCCTTGGGAATTACAGATCATGGCTGCTCTTCCCCCTCTTCTGGTTGCCACTTGAATTTTATCTGAAAAACTGCAATTGCCTCTTTTGATCGGTGCTAGCCACAGTGCTCTTCTGATGGGGAATTCAGATGCTTTGTTGCAGGCATCCTGATTAGCAGATCTTGAAATGTTCACAGGTCTATAAGCAAAAAGTCGAGGAGAATGAAAGTCATACAGGCCACATTCACAGCGCTCAAACACAGCCCTGTTGCTGGTGCTCTTGAAATAGAATCAGCTGCCAGAGGCCAGCACAGAAATTGCCTCTGGAGTGTGGAATGAAACGAAAAAATCCACCGGGAGAAAGAGGAAGCAGAACTTCTGCACTCGCTTCATTGCTTCTTCCCAGCAGCAGGAGACGTGGATGTCCAGAGGTACGTCCCGCTGCTGCTGACCACAGTGAGAGCACAGCCTGCTGCCCAGTCCCAGCGGGAACCCGAGCCCAGCCCGGGGAGCTCCCGCAGCGTCGGCAGCTCAGCGGACGCGGTGCCAGGGCCGCAGCCCCGGGAACACGCCCGCCCATTGTGGGGCAGCGGCGCAGGCCCAATGTCCTGCGGCCCAAACTTGCTGCTGCTGCTGCTGCTGCTGCTGCTACGCAAGGCCCATCCTTCTCCCCCTGCTCCTCTCCCAGCACGGCGCAAATTGCACCTCGCGGGATGCTTCCCCGGAGGCTGCTCAGGCGCCCCGCTCCTCTTTCCACCTGAGCGTCACTGCGGAGGAATCTTTGGCGCACTTCCGTAAGCCCGGGCCTCTCACTCGTGCTGAATCGGGAATGCAAATGGCCTTGTTAGGAAAGTCAAAAGCCAAGGGAACGGATTAGGAATTATTCAAAAAAACTACCCTTCTTCCAGGCAAGGTACACCAAGTCATTTCCCGCATTTCTCCTTTGCAGATTCTTTCAGTCGCCTGCTCGGCGAGCTCCAGCTTCTTCTGCTGCTTCCTGTGAACCGATTGCACTCTCGATTTGAGCACCAACGCACCAGATGTGCAAGTATCTACGCTGAACTCAGAAACCAACTGCCTCTGTCAGACCATTTTCACAGTCCAGCTCACTTGCAAGATGTCCACTGAGAGCTTGGAAGGATTAGCCCCCAGCTCTCCACTTCTGGCTGCAGGCTCCGGAGATTCTTTCTCTCCATTCAGCCAGCCTAACAATTGCTGCTACCCCCTCCTCCTGTTTCCTTAGCCTACAACAGTAACGACGAAAACCTTACCCACGGCACAACTCGCTAGTCCACCAGGAGGAGAAAGGACAAGTTGTCAAGCTCTCAAAACCTTGGTCCTGCTTTGCTGCAAGAGTCCTGCTGCACGCACAGTGTGGCAAGCCAAGAGAAGCTGCATGTGATGGCACATCTTGTGACAGGAGCTCCAGCTCGGTCTCCAGGAAAGGGTCTTGAAAAGAGCAAACATCACTGTGGACAAGATTCTTGCAAAAGCAAAACAGCTTCCCAGAAGGGACATGCAAACGGAAAGAAACAACCCAAGATGTTCCCGTATACTATTAATTGCTTCCCTTCTATGCTCCCCTTTTCTGTCTTGCACTAGTTCTACCTCACAGTCCTTCCAAACTGATCTTACCTCAAACACCTAGGACTTAGCAAGTTTGAGACACTCTACAATACCAAGAGCTACACACAGCTTGCCTTCTCCCTGTTTGGCTTTGAAAGCAATGCTGGAGACCCCAGAAGCCTGCCAAGGGAAGATTTTAGAGCCCAGTGCCTTGCTCGGCTCTGGCTTCTAGAGACAGGGCATGTGCTCCCATGGGACTGCACCCTCAGCAGTGACAATAGACAGCAGCAGCAACAAAGGTGATTCCCATGACACTGTCGCAGGGCTCAAGACTCCGTGTCTTGGCTTCACATGGCAAAGCTCACTGTCCGTTTGGACAGACTCAGCATCCAAACTAGTCTGCTTTTCTACCTGTGTCAATGAACAGCAGGAGAAGGAAACCAGCCAGCAGTTTCTTTGCAGAGAGGGCCTTTGTTCCAGGCTGAAAGTGCTGGATTGGCAGGGAGGAGGCAAACAGCTGAGAGCTTAGCTGCTCTATTGGACCGGCATCAGAACTCAGCAAAAAGAGTGTTTCCATTCTTTTATTTGAAGCCTCCTATCGGCAGTCTCCGATTTTCACCTGAAACCGGACAAGAAAACAGCAACAGCCCTGCCGACGAGGGCACCGCGCCGGGCACGGCCCCGCCGCTCGCACTGCCCACGCCGAGCGGCCGGGGAGCAGCGCTGCACCGCGCAGGGGCTGCACGTCTCCCTCCTCACGTCCTGCTCTGCCCTCCCACGGGGCTGCCTCTGCCTGGCGCTGGCAGGCTCCTCATTCAGCACTTTGCTCTGCTCCAGGCGAAAAGCGCGGACAGCGCTTTGGTTGCTCGCGAGCAAGAGACCGCGGCGCGGGGCGAGCCAGCAGCAGCAGGGGCAAGTTGCAAGACTGCCGCAAGGAAGAGTTACAATCTGGTGAAGAAGAAGCTAAACAAGACGGTGCGTTTGGCGCGGCTGCGGGAGGAAGAGATGCTCCGGGACTCCGCTTCGGCCCCGGAGCGGCCCGTGCTGGCCCGGGGCGCGCGGGGCTCGGCCGCGGGGCGCGCGGGGCAAAAACGGACACCCGGGCAACAGACACACGGACACGCGGACCAACGCTCCCAGCGCTTCAGCGGCAGCGGCGGCAGCAGCAGCAGCGGCAGCAGCGGCAGCAGCAGAAGAGCAATACAAGAGCAGCGGTTCTCCAGACCCTCTGCGTTCCTTCTCCTGTTCCTCCTCTCCTTCTCCCAGTGTCCCGCATCCCCTGTCCCGCTCTCCCTTCAGTGCTCCACCCCCTCCGCCCCTTCCGCGGCCTCCCTCTCCCCATGCCAGGCCGGGCCATGCGCCCGGCCCGCCCCCGGCCCCGGGCGGGGCTGCGCCCTCCCCGCCCCCGGGCGTCCCGCCGCGGTCTCGCCTCCGCCCGGCTCTTGCCCTACTGGCGGTGGCGCCGCTGGGCGGGCATCAGTGCCTGCCTCTTGGGCAGCACTGTTAGCCTCTGGCTCCGGCTGGCCCGGCCCCGGCCCCGGCCCCGGCCCCGGCCCCGGCTCCTCCCGGGGCCCGCCGAGGAGACAGACGGCGCGGCCGCTCCCGCCGCGTCCGCGGCGTCTTCCCCGGTCCGAGCTCTTCCGCTCGGCAGCGCGGCCCCCGCCCCCGAGCCGCCGGTGTCCCCTTCGAAAGAGGCAACATCTGGGGATACCCGGCCCGGGGCGGTTGAGGAGCGCCCGGCGGCCGTTTCTGGCCCCGGGCCGAGCGCTGACAGCCGCGTCTCGCCGGCAGGGAATGCGCAGCAGGGCCTGAGGGAGCGCTACCTGGAGGGTTCGCTGCTGGGGCGCGGCGGCTTCGGCAGCGTCTTCGCGGCCACGCGGCTCTCGGACGGCGCCCCGGTGAGTGGCGGGGCCGGCGGCGGGCGCAGGAGGCGGGGGGCAAAGGAGGAGGGCGCAGGAGAAGGAGGATGGGGCTCGGCAGGGCGGGCGGCGAGCTCAGCCCGCTGCTCCCCTTGGCTTGCAGGTGGCCATCAAATGGGTGCCACGGACCCGCATCCGTCATTGGGGCGAGCTGGTGAGTGAGCGGGGGGGGGTAGGGGTGGGGGTGGTGGGCAGCGGGAGAAGGCGGGGCGTGACGGGCGGGGATGAGCCGAGGCCCGGGAGGGTGGAAGGCGCCAGGACGCCTCGGGGGAGAGCGGGCGTGGGGGCAGCGGAGGGCGCAGAGCATCCCGGGCTGGGCGAGGGCTTCCCGAGCCCTGGCACGGCATCAGCCCCACTGACGGCATCGTGCTCCTCCCGCAGCCCAACGGCACCAGCGCACCACTCGAGGTCGTGCTGCTGGACAAGGTGTCCACCGGCTTCCCTGGTGTGGTGCAGCTCCTCGAGTGGCTCGAGCTGCCCAGCAACGTGGTGCTGGTGATGGAGCGGCCGGAGCAGTCTCAGGACCTGCTCCATTTCATTCGAGCGCGGGGCTTCCTGTCCGAGGAGGTGGCACGGGAGCTGTTCCGCCAGGTCCTGGAGGCCGTGCGGCACTGCACCAGCTGCGGGGTCCTTCACAGGGACCTGAAACCAGAGAACATCCTGGTTGACCTGGCCACGGGCCAGGCCAAATTGATTGACTTTGGCTGCGGCACCTACCTGCAAGACACAGCCTACACCAGCTTTGCAGGTGAGTCCTCACCAGGGTAGGCTCCCGGTGCCGGCATCTCGCGGCCCAACCTGGCTGTGGCAGCGGGGATTCTCCCTTTTGATGCCAGTCATGGGACCGAGTTTTCAGCCCAGTTGCTTTTGAGTGCGGGTGGCCGGGGGGCCATCTTCCAGCCCTGCTGGCAGCCTTCGCCAGCCACTCTGCCCAGGACTGGCGCTGGGGCTGGGGCAGCCAGTGTGACAAAAACACACCCGTGGGTGGGGGTAGCAGAGGGGGGGGGGCCAGAAGCTGTGCACCCGCCGGTTTGGTGTGCAGGCAAGAACCGGCTTGGACTGCTCAGCTCGCCTTGTTTGCCTTGGCTTCAGAATGTTTTTTTGGGGCAATGCAGGCAGGGAGGGTGAAGGCATGGTTTTCCCACCCCCGGCACTGAGCGGGTTTTCCCTTTGCATGGAATGCTTGAGCCTTGCCAGGGCTTCCGCTGCCCTCTTGTGACACCGGTGGCTTCTTTTACAACCCCCAGTTTGTCCACAAGTCACAGGCGCTGGCGAGAGGGCAGCGGGTCATGCCGCGTGCCACCGGTGCGGCCCCTGCGTGCCCAGGGATGCTGGGGCGAGGCTCCGGGAGCAGGCAGCATCCCGCTAATGAAGTGCCTCTCTATTCCGTAGGAACACCAGCGTACAGCCCCCCGGAATGGACCCATTTTGGCTGGTACTACGGCGAGGCAGCTACCGTCTGGTCCCTGGGCATCGTGCTGCACCAGATGGTCTGCGGGCGGCACCCGTTCCCGAAGGGCCGGAACATCAGCTGGGGCCAGCTGTCGCTCCCAGAACGGCTCTCTCAAGGTGCATGCTCATCCCTGCGGCACGGGGGGAATAGCAGTACTGGGAGACAGCAGCGGGCTCATGAGCATCCCGCTCTGGCAGCTGCCGAGGAGGTGGCACATGCCTCGCTCTCCTGCTCTCCTCCAAAACAAAGAATGGATGGGAAAGTTCAGGCACAGCTCGGAGCCCCCATGGCATGGCCTGGGCATGGCAATAGTGGGGCAAAGCGGACAGGAGCCTTCTGCAACTGACCGGCGCTTTCTGGTTTCTCCCCACAGACTGCAAGGAACTGATCAGATGGTGTCTGTCCCTGCACTCCTTGGACAGGCCCTCATTAGAAGACCTGTCGTGTGATCCTTGGCTGCAGGATATTCATCATCCATAGAAGAAGGGAGAGAGCCACAGGCACACTTTGATCCAGGGAGCCGGTAAGTTACAGCTCCACACGTGCCTTGGCCAGAAGAAGCCAAGAAACGCAGGCTTTTTTGCCCTGCCTGTATCGCTGCGCAGGGGTCGTCAGATGGGGACCCGCAGCCCTTGTGCTGGCGCTGAGCTGCTCTTCCCAGCACTGGTGGCTGCCGTGCAAGCTGCTTTTGCTTGTCCTGCTTCACTGACAGCCGGGGCCCTGGGCGGGGCACTGACAGCCTGCTCTCAGCCGCAGGGAAGAAGGAGCCCCTGGAGAAGCTGTACTCCTGCTGCTGCTGGAGACATGGAGGATGACGTCAAGGATGGCAAGCTCTTCCTCCACCTGGCCACCGGCAAGCTGAAGATGATGGGCTTCGATTCTGGCACCTTCTTCAAAGCCAGGCTCCACAGCGAATTTACAGATGAGTCCACAGCCAGGGGGATGCTCCCAGATTTGGGCATTGCACAGCCTGGCCGGGAAGCAAAGGTTCCCCCCTTTGCTGGGGCGGATGCAACTAATTCTTCAGCCGGCTGCCAAGCTGCTTTTCGGCAGGGCGGGCGGGATGGGCTGGGGTGCTTAGGAAATGGGAGTCGGCTCCTGGCCCTGCCAACAGCCCCCACCGCCCACTGTTCCTGGGGCTGGGGCTGGGGCAGCCAGCCCGACACAAACAAGCCCCCATGGCAGGAGCAGAGGTGGCACTCCAGGAGCTGTGCACGGGCTGCTTTGTTTTGCAGGAAAGGAAGGGCTTGGGCTGCTCCACTCGGCTTGTTTGCTTTGGGCTCGCTGTGCCTGTTGGGGGTCAGTGCGGGGGGGAGGGGAGAAAGCGTGGGCTTCCCTCGCCCGAGGGTGGGTTTTTCCCCAGCATGTAGGGAAGGTTGGGCCTTCCTCAGGCCCCCAACAGAGAGAAGACTTTTTACCTTTTTTCTTGTTTCTCCTTTTTGTCTGTAATCCCTTTTCATTAATTTGTTGTTTCTTTCCCTTAAAGGAGGTGTTGTAGGTGGTGTCCAGTCTGGATCGGGAAGTGCTTGGGACCAGCTGCAGCGTGGATGGGACGGGGCCTTGGAGAAGGCCGAGGACATCGCTTGGGAGCAGCTTTTCTTCCGGCGGCGGGTGGCGTGCGGTGGGTCCCCGTCTTCTTGGCACGGCTGGGATAAGGGCTTTTGGGAGATGGCAGCGAGCACAGGAGCATCCCGCTCTGGGCAGCTGCTGAGGAGGTGGATCTGCCATGGCTGGCTGCGGGCGGTGGCACGTGTCCTGCCATCCTGCTCTCCTGCCAAAGGCAGCAGTGACGGGCGGCTTCGGGCACCGCTCTGAGCACAGCCAGCACGGCCTGGGCACCGCGGGCGGCTGGGACAAGGGGGACAGCAGCCTTCAAGTGACGGGCGGTTTCTGCTTTCTCTCCTTGCAGCCGGGCTCTGTGGATGCTGAGGCTGCTCTGGGCTCCGCCAGGGCTCTGCTGCGGCTCAGCACCGGGCCGGAAGAAGCCAAAGAAGAACCGGTGTGAGCCGCAGCAGAGACGTGCTCGAGCATTTCGGCAACGCAGCTCAAGCCTGCAGAGTGCACGCCTCCAGGGGAAAACATGACACCCCCCCCGCCCCCAAAATAAACTTGTTCAATAACTTGTGAAATGAAATCAATCTGGGATGACCCCAAATGGCATTTCTCAGCTTGCTCAAGCTTTAGCTCAGCCCTTCTCTGAACAGTTCTCTGCCCCGCCTGCCTTTTACTTCACAAGTGCTCCCTCTTTTCCCCCAGTGAGTTGCCAGCTCAGGGCAGTCTCTGTCGCACTGTAGCCTTCCTTGATGCCTTTGACCACGAGGAGGAGCGAGCCCCAGGTTTAGGGACTCATCCTGTCACTGGCAGAAGAACAGCAATGTCTCAGAGGTCCGGTGAGACCTGAGTGTCATTCAAGAGCTGCCCTCCAGGCCTCAGCTCTCCTCACTGTTAGCTTCCCACTGCCCCTTTTCCTCGTCCTTCCAGCAGGATGAGCTCTGTGAATGCCCTTGACCCTCCCCACTCCTGCCAGCCCAGCCACCCAGCTCAGTTTGGCTTAAGCTGAAGCTTCTTTGTCTCCTCTGGCACGCCAGTGCAGTTCCCTCTGCGGGGAGCAGCAGCCCCAGAGCACAGCAGGCAACAGTGCAGGCCGCACCTGCACCGGCTCCCCTCCACGCGTGGCTGGGCTCTTGGTGGCAACTAAATGCTCCCTGTTTGCAGCTGTCCCTGGAGGATGGCCCCAGGGCAGAGCCCAGCCCGGCTCCCACTGCATCCCCCGGAGCTTGGGGCAGACAGTGGTCCCAGAGCTGAGGTTCATGGTGCGCAGCCGGCGCTGTGGCTCGCAGTCGGTGTTTGCAAGTGTTGCGTTCTCATCTCCTGCAACTTGTGGGGAAAAGGAGCTGTGCGGCCGGGCCAGCACTGCCCCTCTGGGCAGTGACACGGCTGAAGGTCTTTGCTGTTGCAGAGGAGCCGGCATGGAGCCTTAGCAGGGCCTGGCAGGTGTGGAGCCGGATCTCGCCCGCTGTCCGGGGCTCGCTGCCCGCCAACCGCCCCCACCCGCCGCGCTCCCTTCTGCAGGGACGGAAGGCTCTGGCTGCACAAGGGTTCCCATAATGTCTTTGTACCCGTGGCTGCGGAACGAACACGGAGAGCGAAAGTGTCAGTCACGTTGCTTGCACATTCCTTCCTTTAGATACAAGGCACAGATCTCTTAAAAGGATAGGCAGGGATAGAGATTTCCCACATAGCCCTCTTTGGCGTAACTCACCTTGTAAGCTGGCGTCAGGGGCATTTTTTTCCCGGCCCTGTGGGAGTAGGTGTCCAAGAGCTGAAGTGAGCAGCATTTAGAAGCAGTTTCAAGATTTCTAGGCAGGAAGTGGAGCTGACAAGCATCTGTGTAACTCACCGTATTCATCGTGGAGACACGAGACCTGGAAAAATCCCAGCTCTCTGTGCATTTGTGCAAAAGGGGGAAGCAGCAGAAAGACTTTGTGTCTGCTTGTCCAAGCTCCAAGGAGCTGGGGTGGCAAAGGGTGGCCTGGGCTGGTGGCAGGTGAAGTCCTGTTTCATGTCATCATAGAGTGGCACAGGACAAAGCTAAAAGCACCCACAGCCACACTGATGAAGTCTTTCTGATGCTGCACATCCTAGAGGAAAAGCTGCTGTCACACAATCCATTGGTATTTATAACTTTTATTTGCAATACTTTAGGTCCAAGTTTCAAACCGCAATATTTTTACACTCAAGACACGGTCATGCACAATCCATATTTCAATTTCCTATTGCTTCAACCACAATTTAAAATAACTTAATATTGACAGCAAAACGCAAAATCCTTAAAAAAGGATGCTGAGGTCAGTGAGATGGATCCATGCCATCAGCACATTTGCAAAGTAAATAACTTTGTTCTCTTTTTAAAAAGATCAGTTACCTCTTAATCCAAAGTTACAGAAGATTTTTCACTACACATTTGGTTTTTTCTCTTTCATATTTTTTCTGGTTTTTCTTTTTTCTAATTTTTTTTTTTTAAAGAGATAACACGTCTTAAAAAAGGATTGTACAGCAAAATGAGATACATTTCTGCTCAACAATGAAAATGTAGGCTTCTCCTCTGTTTACTTTTGTCTGGATACCCTGAAGAAAAAATCTAGCAGACACCAGCAGAGGTGTAAAGGGGTTGCTTTGGACTAAAGTGGAGTTTAGCACTGGTGACATCCTGACCCAGTCAAGAGTTGCAGAATTCTTTTGCAGATCTCGAACCATGTGCTTGCGGGCACAGCACCTGCAGTGCTGATGCACCAGGGCACGAGAAGAACTCTGTTATTCCCGCACCGAATTTGGGCTCTGCCCAAGCAGGAGGTGCTGCAGTGCTTTGCTCCTCGTTGCCGTGTGGAGCAGCTCCCTTCCTGCTGGCTGAGCTGCTCAGGCAGAGCCCGGCAGCTCCTGACCCTGAAGGGCTGAGGCCTTTCCCCTGCTGCTGTGCTACAGACGGATTCAGCAGCATTGCTGTACGTGGGGATACACAGCGGGACCAAAAGCAGTTGCCTTTGTAGACCCTAAGCTGAAAGGTGAAAAATCTCAAGAGACGAGGATGGAAGAGACTGGCAGGCTGCCTGTTTGCTGTGCTGCCCCACTTGTGAGCGGCCCAGCTTTGCGTGAGGCAGAGTGAGAACAAGGGGCAGCTCCCTCCCTCCCAGCCCCGCAGCCAAGGGGTCCCTCCAGTCCTGGGGCTTGGGGCACCATCAGAAGCTTCCAAGCAAAGGTTATCTTTGAACTTGCTCATTCATGAAATGCGCACGGTCATGAGCGCTCTGATAGATGTATCCACCCATTAGTGAAACATGGATTGACCTTTCTGTATTTGGAAGCTGGACAGGGCCATGAAATCTGACATCTGGCCTTGTTTGGGGCTGTATGGTCCAAGTCAACTCCCTTGCTTCCTCCTTGAGCCCTGGCCAGGCTTTGGGAGAAACAAACGGGAGAATGAAACCAGATGTTCCCACGCTAGAAGTGCTGTCGGTTTGTTAGTTCAACACTATCAAAGGTGGGCCCTCTCACAGGGAGGTTGGAAGCCTCACCTGTGGGTGGAGGCACCTGCAGGAACTCCCAGTGTCCGGGAATGGCTCTCCAGTCCTTGGCTGTGACAGCTTCCCCCAGCTGATGGGTGGCTCTGGGTGATGGTAAAGTCTGAGGGTAACTGCTGCTGTCTCTTTCTTAATCACTACGGGCAATCTTTGGTAGGGATGATTGGGTGCATTGCTGAGCTTCTCCTTTTGTGATTCTTTGCTGCTTTGAACTACAGTAAATGACGCTGATTCCTTGAGTTGGTGTCTATGTCTTTGGTGCTGACCCTGCCCACTGGTAAAACAAATTTGGTATAGTCTGGCTGGATCACAACAAAATGCTGCTTTTTAAATGTAAGTGTAAGGAATCGGTCCCATCCAAAATTCCCGCATGGGAAGACCTTCCCTAGGGTTTGCTGGCTGTGGCGTGGGCTGAGGTCGGAGCTCCGTGCGAGCAATGAGGACGTCAATTGAAAGAAGCTGAAGCACTGGATGTATTAAAATGCATCCCAAAATTGCATATAGAAAAAGGAAAAGAACTTGTGGGTTTGGGAAGATGAGGGTGAATTTTGTTAACAGCATCTCGGAAACAGCACCAACAGAAGGAACGATTGTTGTTGAAACGCTCCCACATGGAGCAACAGAAGAAGTTTTTAATCTTGAGCTTGGATTTGTTTGAGCAAAGGAAATAATAATAATAACAACGAGAATAATAACAAAAAATAATGATCTACATGTTCATAATAAAATATAATAAAAATCGATGTTTATGTTTTCACATGTATATAATGACATTGTGAAATAATGCTCCAAATACCCATTTGTTAGCTTTGGCTGCTCAGGGATATAAGACTAAATACGCTACAGAAAAGGACTGGCCAGGACCCCAGCATCGCTGGGAAACTGTGGGAGATTGTATACAACAGATGAAGGAGGAAGGGATGAAAGTGGCTGTTTTTATAGGGTTTGCTGACGCTAGGACGTGGAATGCTTTGTCTGTTACTGCGAAAAATAAAGTGAGTAAGACTGCTGGGTTTTTCATATCCCAGACTATCCACAAGCTGCAGAACTGATTGAACAGATGAAGGGGTTGTTAAAAGAGCAGTTGAAAAATATAGGAGATGGGAATGTGTCGCAATGAAAAACCCACCTCCCAGATGTGCTCCATATCCTTAACAATGGGCCCACTGGGGAAATGGAAACCCCCTGGATGCGCATGGCTGCACCCAATTTGCAAATAGAACCACGGACAGTGACACTTTGACTTCCTGGGAAATTGTTCCGGGGGTGATGGTCCCTGACAGGGCCATCGCAGAGGCTGCAGGGCTGGACCTTTACGCATTAGAATTAATTAGGAAAAATCAGAAGCAAATGAGAGTTATCAGTACCGGCAGAGGAATTCAGGTTCCTCCGGGACACTTTGGTTTGATAACTGCCCACTCAAGCTTGGCCTTGACAAGTGTTCATATGGTGGGAGGAGTGGTTGGTGCAGATTATCAAGGAGAAATTAAAGTAGTTCTGTTAAACAATAGTGAACAACACTGGATTATTCAACCCCACGGCAGGGTAGCACAGTTATTGATATTGCCAGTTTTTAAAACAACCGTGAAAAAAGGACATCCACTTCACATCACTACTGTTCATGGAGATAAAGGGTTTGGATCCACCAGTCCTAATCATGGAGCCAGAGTGTGGGTCCAGAGGCCAAATGGCCCGCCCGAGCCAGCTGAAGTAAGAGCTGTAAACAAAGACAACACTGTTTGAATCCTGAAACCTGGGTGAGAAAGATGGGCACATGTCCCTGCAGCCAAGTGTTCTGTGAGAGAACAAAGAGATGTTACAGGATATTGTTTTGCAGAGCCTGCCAGACCAAATCTCCCTGTTTGCCCCAATGGTCCCTTTGGAAAGTGCTCTGATCCACGGCGCTCGATGTGAAGACTGATGTGCCACTGAGTGAGTGACTTCTGCAGACAGAAAGGGACCACTTAACAGTGAAACTATTGTTGATCTTGTTGATTTAATGTTGTCCTTGTAATCGGAGCACTGGTTGGGAAAATAGATTTCTAACAGCAGGAGCAGAGATAGGGAACTCATTTAACCTCAGTAATTGCTGGGTGCGTGCAAGTCCAGAAGGATTCGATGACTGGCCTTGGCTGGCCCATCTGGCCCAACCCAAATGGTGGGTTAGAAACTTGAGCACAGTTCACGATAAAAACAGAGCTCTAGACCGAGGGTGGCGATCCCCGACCGCTGCCTTTTCATAGAAAAGGCATTTCTTGCCTAAATCGGATAAAGAGGAATATGTGTAGGGAAAAGTGTCTGTGGATGGATGTTGTCTCCTGGAATAGGTTGTATGCACCCACACTGTAAACTGTTCAATTGCAGCCAGTATAAAGGGAAATGGAATCAAACTCACGGACAGCTCTTTAATCATGGCTGGGTTAAGCGTTCCTATGAAGATTGTGAAAAGATACCCTTAAAGCACTTCCCGTATGATATTTTGGCTTGTCAACAAAGAATTTCTAATACTTAAATCTAAGATTGTAGGATGAAAAGAATTGTTATGAAGGTTGCAGTTTGTCTCTAGGTCAAAGGACTGATTGAAGTAGTGAGGCCTGAACAACAGGCCCTGACTGAGGCCTGAACAACAGGCTCTGAGGCAAAGTTGACATCTAGATGAACCTTCCAACCAAATGTTCTATTTGTATCTGCTCATTAACAAAGCATTAGTAGCAATATGCTCTATGTTCATTGGTGAAACACGGATTGACCTTTCTGTATTTAGAAACTGGACGAGGCCCCATCTGGCCTTGTTTGGGGCTTTAGGATCAAACTCCCTCGGTTCCTCCTTGAGCCCTGGCCAGGCTTTGGGAGAAACCAAAGAGGAGAATGAAACCAGATGTTCCCACACTAGCAGTGATGTCGGCTTGTTTGTTCAACGCTGTCAAAGCTGGGCCCTCTCACAGCGAGGTTGAAGCCTCGTTGCCCGCAAAGGTGGATGCACCTGCAGGAACTCCCAGGGTGCGGGAATGGCTCTCCAGTCCTTGGCTGTGACAGCTTCCCCCAGCTGATGTGAGGATGTGGATGATGGCAAGGCCTGAGGGTAACTGGTGCTGTCTCTTTCTTAATCACTACGGGCAATCTTTGGTAGGGATGATTGGGTGCTTTGCTGGGCTTCTCCTTTTGTGATTCTTTGCAGTTTTGCATTCTAATAACTTACACTATTCCTGAACTTGGTGTCTGTGTCTTTGGGGCTGACCCTGCCCACTGGCAAAACAGACGCTGAGGGCCCTCGGAGAACCAAAGGTGCCTTGCGACACCGTGGGGCCTCGTGTAACCAAGGGCACCCCAGTGACAGCGTGGGGCCCAAAGGAACCAAGGGGCCAGCGTGGCACTGCAAGGCCTCGTGGAACCATGGAGAGCATTGTGACACTGAGGGGAGTCTTATAATCAAGGGTCCATTGTTTTCCTCTCCCTGCCCCGGCCCCAGCCCTGCAAAGAAGCCCAGTCCTGTCTGGCCCTGCAGCAGGAACTGGAGGCACTGGAGGTGCGGGACAGTGACTCTGTGTCTGGAATGCTCAGGAGATCCTCAGCTCGGGCAGCTCCTGCAGCCCCAGGGCCCCGCTGCCCAGCACAGCAGCAGAGAGTTGGCTCTGGGGCTCCTCAGGCTGCTCCTGCTGCTATCCCAGGGACAGGGCAGCCTCTTGCCAGGGCTCCTCTGCACACACACGAGCTGCTGCTCTTCTCCTGGCCCATCCCAGCTCCCCACAGAGCCTTTCCCAGGGGAACACGTCTGTGCTGGCCTGAGCAGCCCTTGCTGTAGCCTCTGCCCTGCTGCCCACAGCCCCCGAGCTGGGGGTGCTGCTCTGCAGAGCATGGCGGCTGTGCTGCCCGGGGCCATGGGCTGCCTCTGCTGGGCTGTGCTGCTCAAGCTGGGAGACAGAGCTCTGCAGCTGATGGTGCTCCCTGCACGGACCCCCTCCCACACAGGCTCTGCTGTGGCCATGGAGGGTGCTCCGAGGTGCCTGCCTTGTTCCAGGGCTGGCGCATGGGCTGGGGCTGCCCTGGATCCTCCTCTGCAAGTTCCCAGAGGGTCAGACAGGTCACTGCCCAGACTCCTTTCCCTGTACCTGCTGTGTCCCCTGGGGCTGCAGAGCTCTCATGGCTCACAGGAAACATTCAGTCCTTTATCTCTGGGTGAGCCCACCCTGGACAGGCCTGTGCCCAGGGAGCTCCACTCACGGCTGATCCCTGGCACACACTGTCCCTGCAGGTCCCCTGCGTTCTCCTGGCAGCTCCCAAGTCCCTCCAGAAGAACATTCCCCTGCCATCAGGCCTGGCACAAGCTGCAGAGCCCCAGGAAGGTTCATCACAGACCATTCACCATCTGGTGGGCACTGGCCACCACCAAGCAAAACCTGAACCACACCTGAGTCTCTTGAAGGCCACACTGGGACCCTGATCTCATCCCACTGAGCCCTGGGAGAACAAGGAACACAGGCAGCCTCTTTAGAGTCTCTTCCTTGGGCCTCTTCCTGACAGTGACTGTGCAGGGAGAGCAAAGCCTTCCTGCAGTGCCTTCAGGAGATGCCCTTTGCTGATGGAACTGCTGTGGCGGAGCCCAGCTGTGTCCCAGCAGTGCCCATGGCCTGTCCCTGCCTGTGACACGCAGCAGGACTCGCACCACCCGCACAGAGCTGGTGGCCTTACACCATCACAGCAGCTCCAAAGGAGAGAGTGGAAGTAATAAGAGAGGAGCTCTGAAAAGACCAAGCTCTGCTGCTCCCTGGCTGTGCTGCTCTGCTGGGACTCTTGCCTGCCCCACCCTGCAAAACTGGTCCTGCCCTCCAGCTTCAGGGATGGACTCAACCAAAGGATCTTGAACAAAGACCTTGCTGATGGGTCCTTTCTTTCATGTGAATACACACAGAGCAGACTCCTCATTGACACAGTCCCTGTCAACAGTCCCATTCAGCCTGTAAACAGGGAATAAGATGCATAACAAAATCTTTTGGGTACAACATTAACATAGGAGAAGAAAAAAAGCCCCCAAAGCACCACCACCAAAACAACCTGAGAAGGCAGGCTGGGCCTCTAATGATTACACTTTAGCCTATGGAGCTGAAAACAGGCAGGTTTTTGCTTCTGGAAAGCATCCAGTCATCATTTTCCTCAGGGCATCCTTGAGCTCCTGGTTCCTCAGGCTGTAGATGAGGGACTTCAGGGCTGGAGGCAGCACTGAGTACAGAACTGGCAGTGCCAGGTCCACGGATGGGGAGGACCTGGAGGGGGGCTTCAAGCAGGCAACAAAGCCAGTGCTGAGGAACAGGGAGACCATGGCCAGGTGAGGGAGGCACGTGCAAAAGGCTTTGTGCCATCCCTGCTCAGAGGGGATCCTCAGCACAGCCCTGAAGATCTGCCCATAGGAGAAAAGAAGGAACACAAATGAACCAAAAGTTAAACAGATGGAAAACACAACAAGCCCGAGTTCCCTGAGGTGGCAGTGTGAGCAGGAGAGCTTGAGGAACTGTGGGATTTCACCCAAGAACTGGCCCAGGGCACTGCCCTGGCACAGGGGCAGGGAAAATGTATTGGCCGTGTGCAGCAGAGCATTGAGAAAGCCACTGGCCCAGGCAGCTGCTGCCATGTGAGCACAAGCTCTGCTGCCCAGGAGGGTCCCGTAGTGCAGGGGTTTGCAGAGGGACACGTAGCGGTCGTAGCACTCGACGGCGGCGAGGAGGGAAAACTCCGCTGAAATGAGGAAGACAAAGAGAGAGAGAAAGAGAAAGAGAGAAAAAGAGAGAAAGAGAGAAAGAGAGAAAGAGAGAAAGAGAGAAAGAGAGAAAGAGAGAAAGAGAGAAAGAGAGAAGAGGAAGAGGAAGAGGAAGAGGAAGAGGAAGAGGAAGAGGAAGAGGAAGAGGAAGAGGAAGAGAGAAAGAGAGAAAGAGAGAAAGAGAAAGAGAAAGAGAAAGAGAAAGAGAAAGAGAAAGAGAAAGAGAAAGAGAAAGAGAAAGAGAAGGAGAAAGAGAAAGAGAAGGAGAAAGAGAGAAGGAGAAAGAGAAAGAGAAAGGGGCTGTGCAGCACCTCCTGCGTAGGAGGTGGTTGTGGTGTCCCAAAATGGAATTGTGCATGGCTTTGGGGACAGTGGTGCAGATGGAGCCCAGGTCGGTGAGGGCAAGGGTCAGCAGGAAGAAGAACATGGGCGTGTGCAGGTGCTGGCCGCAGGCTCCGGCGCTGATGATGAGGCCGCTGCCCAGGAGGGCAGCCAGGGAGATGCCCAGGAAGAGACTGAAGTGCAGGAGCTGCAGCTGCCGCGTGTCTGCCAATGGCAGCAGGAGAAAGGGGCTGATGGAGCTGCTGTTGGACATTGGCTGTGTGTGGACATGGGGACCTGTTCATGGAGAAAAGTCAGTGACAGCTTAAGGGAAACGGCTCTCAGCCAAATCAAAGCCATGTCCCACAAATGCTTCTCCTGTCACACACTGACACCTTATGGGGATTCAGAGTGTCGCCACGGAGAACGGCTTTGGCTGGCCTGGGGCCTTGCGAGAGACGAGAGACGGGGCGGGCCGGGGCCGCGTCTGGCAGGAGGCGAGACAAAGAGCAAGAGGCGAGACAAAGAGCAGGATAGTTAACGGGAGATTGGGCGAGGAGATGGTAATCTGTAGCCCTTGGAGATGTAAAACATATAACCTTAGAAGCTGAAGTTTGTAGCTGCTGAACTGTGGGTTTGGAACAGTATATAAAGATGTGACTCGTGCGAGGAAATTTGGCTTTGCATGCGGCCGGCGAAGTCCGTGTTCCATCACCGACAACACCCTTCTGTTTTTCTAGCAGATCTTCCTTCAGCTCCAGCCGCAGCCCTGCTTGGTGCTGGCTGCGTGCGACATGAGTTTCAGGGCAATTGCTCCGGGGGGTTTTATAATTCAGCCTTGCTGTGCAGAAGTGGGAGGGGGACAGCCACCTGTCCTGGTGTTACACTTTGAAACCCCAGCTAACACAAGGGCACTCCCAGGGCCCAAGAACAGGAATGGCAAAAGCTGTTAAAGTGTTCTAGAGGTTTTTACAGCTCCTCTTCATCTCCCCGGCTGACTGGTTTTGGATGTCAGAAACACTCAGCATTGCTGCTGTCCTCGGGGAGAATAGAGCGAGTTCTGTGAGGCAAGGCGGTGAGTGGAGAGTGAGGGGAGGTGCTCTGTCACTCTGTCCTGTTCCAAGATCCTCTGGGCTTTCACCCTTGTCAGACAGAGGATAATCACCCTCCCATATTTCCCTTAGAAACCATCCCAACACTGCTGAGAGCAGATCGATCCACCACAGCCCATCAAATGTCCACCCCCTTCTCGAGGTCTCAGCCCCACATTGGTAGCCAAATACACACATGGCTCATTGCACCAACCCAACAGCACTTTGTCCATCATCAAACTTCTGTGTCTCACTGTGGGGCTTTCAGGTAACACAAAGATGCTACACGACCTGTTTGCGTCCTGGAGGGAAGCTCCGAGCTTAGGGGGAATCCTCAAGAAGAAAGCCAAGTGTCCTAATGATGGCATTGGATGTAGGGAGATGGAGCTCCTTCCCTGGCTGCATTGCCCACAGCCGGGCACTGGGGCCAGCGTCACCCTGAGCCAGCTGAGCCAGCTGTGCCCCCTCCCAGAGCCCCCCAGTGCCAGGCAGATGCTCCCGGCCCTGTGCTCTGCAGAGGGAACTGGGCCCGGGACCGCAGAGCTGCCCCACAGCTCTGCTGCAGCTCTGCCTGCACAGGAGGGGCTTCACGCCTTGGAGCCCCGGCCCTGAGGGCAGAGGCTTGGCTGAGGGAGAGAGGAGGGGAGGGGGCTTGTTCAGAGGGAGGGGCTGCACTCGAGGGCATCCTGTGGAGGTCTCTAAGCTCTCCGTGCCACAACATTTCTGCCTTTTGTTTTCTCTCATTGCCTGATCTTCTCTCTGCTTGCTGAAGATCTTCCTCCTGGAGATGTTTCCCTGTGCCTGATCTCTTCCTGCCAGCACTCACAGACCCCATATCTCTGTGCACTCTCCTTGGCCCTACAGAAACCTGCCTGTTTGCAGGGCACTGGCTGGGGACAGGTTCTGTTTGCAGGTGGGAGAAAGGACAGGTCAGACTAAGCCTGGCGGGTCCAGCAAAGGTGATGCCGGTGCTCTCCGTGGGCAGAGGAGTGCCTTGAAAGCACTTTAGGAAACTCCTGCAGAGCACTCAAGTTACACTTCCCATGCCTTAGGGACTCTTAAAAATGAAGAATTCCTTTATCACTTCCCCCCCTCCCATTCCGCAAGAGTAGGAAACGGAAAACACTCTCAGGAAATTTCATCTTTATAGAAAGGCTTGTCTTGGAAATATTACTGGACTGAGCCTAAGCCCTGAGCATGTCCTCATGTTCTACACCAGGGATACTCAGAGAATGTACTTCCTGAATCCACAGTCAGTGGTATGTTCCAGCTTGAGGAGATCATTTCAGGAACTGCAGCTGCTTTGTCCTGCAGCCAGAGGCTTCCTGTGTCAAGGGCTGGGAATGATTCTCCCCCGGTCACTTGTCAGCATCTTCCCAGCCCTAACTGATGGAACCCCTCTGTGCCTCTGTGCCGTGCCCGGGCTGGCTGCAGGCAGTGCCCCAGCCGCCGGAAAGGCAGATCCTGTCCCTCCCTCATTGCTCGGGACTCTTCCCGGGGCACTGGGATGTGGGCATGTGCAATGCCAAGGGCAGGACCATGGGGTGGCCCCTGCCATGCTGCTGAGCAGCAAAAAAGAGGCAATGAGGCCCCAGGGCTGCAAGGGTCACTTGTCTCCCAACTGGCCCCAGGGGCAGGGACAGCAGCCCTGGCCAAAGTGCTGCAGAAGTTGCCTCTGTCAGGGCCTTGCAGCTTCTGCACATCCCTCTGCCCTCTCCGGCCCAGGCTGTCCTACAGTGTCCGTGCCCTGTGTCTCTGTCCCTGCAGGCTGTCCTCATCCCCCCGGCTGCCCCACCTCCCCGGCCCCTTCCTTTGCTGATGGCTCTGCGGCCTGCCTGGCTCTGCCTTGGCACGCAAAGCCTTGGGCTGCTCCAGACTCCTTCTGGGGGACACGTGGCACCACAGCACTGCCCTGGGAGAGAAATTCCTTTCTCCTTGTGTCCAGTCTGGACCTCCCCACCTGCCCTTTGCATTAATTCTTTCTTTTGCCGGCTGTTCTCTACTATGTCAAAAGGATCCACCATCTCTGAAACCACCCTTCAAGCCCTCCCAGGACTCTCCTCCACTGTCCTCAGGCTCCACTCCACTGAGCACAGAGCCCCTTTGTCCCTATGTAGTGATCATGTGCTTGAGGCCACGGGCACCTGGACAAGAAGGTCGGTTCTTTTCTACAGGAAGGAAACCACAGAACCCCAGTGTTTTGAAGGCAGATGAGAGGCAGCCACCAGAGGCCAAGGCAAGCCAGACCTGTCTGTCCTTGCAGCTTCTGTCTGAAAGCAACCCTTGGACATATGGGGAGTTTTGGAGGTGGAGTTCCATTTCAGCTGTGGGTGCCTGGACCGGAATGACAGCTCTTCTCCCCAGGAAGGAAAGGGCAGAGCCCCAGGGTTTCAAAGGCTGATTAGTGGTGGCTCAAGGAGGCCAAGGCCAGCCAGACCTGTTTGTCTTGGCAGCTTTTGTCTTGGAGCGATCCTTGGATAGAGGGAATTTGGGAGGCCAAATCCCAGTTTTGTCCATGGACGTCTGGCCAAGAAGGACAGTTCTTTTCCATTGGCAGAAAAGTGAGGAGCCCCAGTGTTTCAAAGGCAGATGAGAGCTGGCCCTCAGGAATGCAAGGGGAGCTGGACATTCCTGGCAGCTTTTGTCTGGGAGCTATTCCTTGGATAGATGGAATTTCAGAGGTGGATTCCCAGTTTTGGCCATGGATGGCTGGACTTGAAAGATGTTTTTTTCCATGGGAAGAAAAGCACAGCCCCCCACCCCGTGTTTTGAAGGCAGATGAGAGGTGGCCCCTAAGAGGCCAAGGCCAGCCTGAGCTGTCTGTCCTGGCAGGTTTCACATGGGAACAATCCTCGGATAGAATCAAATTTGGAGGTAGAATCCTAATTTCAGCCATGGGTCCCTGGAGGAGAAGGACAGTTCTTTCCCACAGAAAGGAAAGCAAGGAACTCCAGCATTTCAGGGGCAGATGAGAAGCAACCCTCAACATGCCGAGGTCAGCCGGACCAGGCAGGTGGCCCCAGGGGGCCAAGCCAACCAGTCCTGTTCCATGTTCTTTGGATCCTTGGGGCCCTGCAGCATCACAATTTTGTTCCCCTGAGGCCCAGCAATATCACAGTGGTCTCCTTGGCTCTACAGCGGCACAAAGGCCCCTTGCTTCCATGAGGCCTTGCTGTGTCCAAACGGTTTCCTTGCTTCCATGGGGCTGCAAAATACCACTATGGCCCACTGGTTCCATGAGGTCACAGAGTGTCACAGTGGTCTCCATGATTCCATAAGGTCCTGCAGTGTCACAATGGCTCCTTGGTTCTATTGGGCTCCCCAGGATCACAGTGGCCCCTTGGTTCCACAAGGCCTGGCTGTGTCACACTGGCCCTTTGCTTCCATGAGACCTTGCAGTGTCACAATGGTTTCCTTGGTTCTATGAGGCCCTGTGGTGTCACAATGGCCCCTTGATTCCATTGGGCCTCTTACTGTTACGTAGTTCTTAGTTCCGTGATGCCCTGTAGTGTCACAGTGGTCTCCTTGGCCCCATGGTGCCACGCAGTGTCCCAAGGGCCCC